>NC_138550.1:123851888-124451888 GCF_964273705.1 Natrix helvetica | reverse complement strand
GACACACTGCAGATGCAATAAAGGCAGATAAATTATTTATTTGTTTAAAAAGCTTAGGGCCACGCATCTTGTCTCAAGGTAACTCTGGGTGGCTTTTTTTTTTGCTGCTCTTAGCCACAATATAGGCTTAATAGTCTCTCTATAACGTGTACAATTGAATCATCCTTCATTTTTCTCCAGCAGAATTGTTGGCATCTCTTAACACTTTTCAGAACACACAGATTCTCTGTGAACCACAAGGAACACTGGGTGTGATGGGCCAAGAGAGACTGCACAGGCATGATCCTATTCAGAACCTTGCCCTATTCAAAGCATTTGATTCCAGTTGTTACTAAAATTTCAGTAGGGCAATTCAGCAGGATCCCCCCCCAGCAGGGGTTAAATTCAGCAGGTTCTGATGGGTTCTGGAGAACCAGTAGCTGAAATTTTGAGTAGTTTGGAGAACCAGCAAATACCACCTCTGACTGACCCCAGAGTGGTGAGATTGGAGATTTTGCAATATTCTTCCCCCAGGAGTGGGGATGGATTGAAGATTTTGTAGTATCCTTCCCCGTGATGTCCACCAAGCTACACCCACAGAACCATAAAAAAAATTGAATTTCATCATTGACTCCCAGGGTATCTCCAGTTACTTCTAGAATGCATTCGGGTCCATCAATTGCTGGAGGCAGACTGCTAGAATGGATGCAACCTCCCTATGGAGGGGCATATAAGAATCTCAAGGACACCAGGAATAATCTGACCATGGCAGGGAGGGGGGATAATGTTAGATTCCCCACCAGATCACATTGCTATTGCTTGGACAAGATCATATCTGGTGTGTTACTACTAACTTGAGTTGGACTCAAGTTAGGCCCATGAACTCCATGGTGGTCATGAACTCCTGGCAGATTGAATTCCCTCAGAATCATGACAGATGACAAATGTTTTTTCTGAATTCCATGAACAAGGAAAAGGACATGTTAATTAAGAGTTTGATACTGAATCATCTATGGGGTGATTAAAAAGATGCATGTACGTGTGGTGGGAATAAGCCAAGTATTTTTGTGCCCCACAACTAAGGAAATCACCAGCTAAAAAGATAATCTGACTAGAAGTTGACAAGAAAATGGACATGGTCTTCCCCTCCTTCTCCTCCACTGAATAAAATTCATTAATCACTTCTTGTCCTCCCCAGGAAAATAAACCTTGATGAATAGACCTCACATTATAATAATTTAGTATGTACAGACAGAGTAATTAGGAGACTCTGTGGACATATTAGAATATCAAAGGCCTATTGTGTAGTTAATTAGCTGCATGCAGAACTATGTAAAGTTCTTTGCAGAACAAACTTGACTTCAACTTGCTGATCTATTAGGGCATTTTGTTCAAAATTAATTTTTTCCTGCTGAATGATGTCTTCTGATGATGGTCTCCACTGAGAATGCTTTCTCTATAATAGCTTTCTCTCTTCTATGGGCGGTTCCCAGAATTCTTAGCTAGCCTGACTATCAACAAGCAGCAGGAATAGTCTATCTGACAATAAAAAGGTTTTGGATAATATTAATATTATAAGCAGAATTATAAGGCATTAGCTATAACTCCACCCGTTGCTTCTTATGGTCATTTTTGGAGGGACCCAATAATGCCATGATTAAATTTAATTTACAAGGAATTAATGGCTTGTGGATTTCCTTTCTCTCATAAATTGAGCATAGGAATCCTTTAATGGAGAATTCATATATATACAGACACACTATATTGTCTCATCTCAGATTTTGAGAAGCATTTCTTAGAGTCAGTCTATAGATATCTCTTAAATTATATGTTAATCATTTAATATATTTTAAGAAGTTAGTAGAAGAAAGCATTTCTGTTACTACTATTACTACTACATTCCTGTCAGAAGAATCTACCAAGGCACTTTTGGGTTGAAAAGTTTAGCTGGTGACTTCACCATTGCCCAGGAGACACCCAAAGAGGCTCCTTTCATGTCCCTGCTATTTTCCCACTGAAGTGGTACCTATTTATCTACCTGCATTTGCATCCTTTCGAACTGCTAATGAGCAATGCTCCTTTCGAACTGCTAAGTTAGGGCAAATTGATGGGAGCTCATTCCATCACATGTCTCACTCTTGGGTTTTGAACTGCTGAGTTCTCGACCTCTCAATGATCTTTTGACTCAGCGTCCTACGCACAGGAGCCACTGTGGCCCCTTATTTCTGCTACAAAAACTCTAGAGGAAAGGGAGAGAATGAAAAATAAAAACTTGGTTTTTAGACAAAGATGAAGAGCACTTGGGTCATGTTGGATAATAACTGTTGCAGTTAGGCATCTCTTCTGGTGCTTTATATTCCTTAGAAAGTCAAGGAGCACTTTGGGACTGATGCACAGTGAGAAACTTCATAGGACCAATCTGATCCAAGGCTTCCACCACCCAACCATTATAAGCTATGAAAAAGGCCTCCGTTGAACTACCCATGAGATGCTCAGAAGAAAACAGGGATTCCATCTGGGACAGACTAATAGCTCCCACATACTGGAGAGGAGGACCGGACAGCACCAGTGATCCCAAAGGGGTGCAACTGAAGAAAGGTGAGGATTTAAATAGATGACACATCCTAATGTGCCTTAGGATAATGTAAACATATTTCCATGCATTTTCTAGAATGTACTCTCGAAGTTATGACATAAATAGAGCGTAGTGCTATCGGTGTTGTTCAAGGCAGTACAAGAATCACCCCAAAACAAAAAAAGCTTACAGGAAGTCCTGATGGGTGATCGATCTGTCTATGAATAACAAGGGACAATTGTTTCCTTCCTCAAGGCAACTTAACTGGTAGTACAATTATGAGATCTGTTTGACACATCGTTTACCATAATTATTAAAATTACCATTTACAAATATTCCATAATATTAATTTCCCACGGCAGTCATTTTGAATTAATTACATGACAAATTAATTTATGCTTTTTGTGTTCAGGAAATCTCAAGATTTCAGTGATCAATAGATATTGGATGCAGAGTTATTGTATACTATAATTTGATTACAGAATTTAAACATACTGATTTCTTAGGTATTATGCATTCAGATATCTTAATACAGAGTTCTATTCCTAAACCACATGCTTTTAGGATCTTAGCCCCCCCCCCAAATGATTATACATAAAGAGCCATTTGTTTAAGAGGAGTGTGTGGCAACTTACAATTGAATGTAACTCTCAGCATCTTTTATTATTGATTTGCTGGTTGGTGTAGGAATTAGTTTAAGCAATGTATGCTATCAACAGCTCAGCAGGCGAAATAGGTGTGATTGATGTATACCGTATTTTTCACTACATAAGACGCACAGACATTTCCACCCACTTTTGGGAGACAAAAAAAAAGTGCGTCTTATGGAGCAAAAAATACTGTATATTTGGCAGAAGTTCATACATTTAGCAATACACATAGAATAGAATAAAATAGAATAGAATAACAGAGTTGGAAGGGACCTTGAAGATCTTCTAGTCCAACCCCCTGCTTAGGCAGGAAACCCAGGAAACAGACACAGGTTATTTTATTAAAACTACACTGATTAATACTTGAGGAAAAAATTATGCTAAGTCTTAGGCTCTCTTCAAGCTAAAACCCATGTTCCTTTCTTATAAAGAGTTAACTGACAAAAGGCACATAGACATTGCAAAATATGGATTTTTTCTCAACTCAGCATGAGTGGAGATTTAAACCTGATTGCTTTAATGTCTTATATGTCCAACAATGGCCTCCAAGAACTGACCCCAAATGCATCCTCCACAGTGCAGGTCCACAGAACATGTACTAATACTGACATATCTTCCATGATATATCTTTCAAGCCATCCAAGCCTCTTTCGTCCCTGGATATCAACACCACTTCCTGGGAAACCCTGGCACAAGATAGATTGATCTATCAAGGCTGCCAGATGTTTGAAGACATAAGAACAACCATAGCATAAGAGAAGTGAGGACTCCGCAAAGCCAGAGCTGCAAATGCTGCAACTATGGTGCCCACACTTGTCTATCCGACATGTGGCAGAACATTCCGTGCTCGTATAGGCTTTACCAGCCACCTGCGGACACACTTTGGACAGCCTACAACCCATTAGATGTCAAGGTCCTCTTCGAACTCAATGGACGAACATCAACTTCCATGAGATGAGAAGAATAAGGAGGCAGTGTTTCTCCATTATGTCCCCTGTGTTATACAACATCCTGAACTGACATAGATCTCTTTCTGTGGTTTTATTGATTATTTCTGTATGCTGGCTTTGATTATTTTTAAGGAAATTAAGTGTAATTTTGAATTAATTATTGATATTTATTCTGGGTGCTTTATTGTATACTGTGGATATTTTAAAAATTTATTGATTATGTTGTGAACCACCAAAAATCTTACAAATTGCGGTTGTCTAGAATTTGATAGCTAAATATAAAAATATGACTTTTAGCCTTCCATCTCTTTGTTATACCTGATCATGATATAGTACCACTTATGAGCAATTAAAAAAATTAATTGATGGGATTAGCCATAAACATTTCCAGCATAAGTGATTCTTCTTCTGACGAAAGAACATAATGATTCAAAGACCTTGCCAGAAGGTTTAATTTCCCACCCAGGTAATTTCTAGAGGGTTAGAGGAAAGAATAAACATAGAAACACAGGTATAAAGGCAATCAATATAAAAAGGATTAAGAAAGAATGTACAGAGATGTGGAATGAAATCTTACTTTTGCTGGACAGAATATAGAGCTGGAAGCACAAGTATAGCATATACGTAGAGCTGGAAGGATGTGGGAAGAATGGTGTGGCTCCCCAACATAATCAGGATATGCTCAGGATATGTTCCTTTACTACAAGAACCTGTGAACATTGATCACCAATCCTCCCTACCTTAATCATTAGTTCTGTAGTCTGCCAGCCACAAGGAAAGCAAAACTATTTCAATTCTAAAAAGCACAAATGGAATACGCAGTAACAAGCAACTCACAAAGAAAAAAAAAGTTATAACCTCCAACACCAGTGTTTTCAGTCTTAGCAATTTCAAGATGCATGAACTTCAACTCCCAGAATTCCCTACCCAGGATGCTAGGAATTAAGAAACATGGAAATAACATTGAACAAAAGAGGAACTAAGGCTTAGCAAAGGACTTTCAGTTGAGCTAATGAATCAAGCACAAAGCAAAGTCACAGCGATTATAAAGAGAATCAGGATTATTTGGAGACTGGGCACATATATAGATAGTCCTTGACTTAAGACCACAATTGAGTCCAGCATTTATGTTGCTAAGTGAAAAATTTGTTAAGTGAGTTTTGGCCCATTTTAAGACTTTCCTAGGCACATTAAGTTAATCACTGCAATTGTTAAATTAGTAACATGGCTGTTAAGTGAATCTGGCTTTCCCATTGACTTTGTTTGTCAGAAAGTCACAAAAGGTGATCACATGAGCCTGGGACACTAAACTGTCATAAATATGAACCAGTTGTCAAACATTTGCACGTAAATCACATGACCAGGAGGATGCTGCAGACCTAAGTGTCATAAGCATTTTTTTCAGTGTCATTGTAACTTTGAATGGTAACTAAATGAATTGTTGTACTGTATTGCTTCATAAGGAGATCTTGAAGCTGAGACAAGCAAACAGAGAGTTATATTCATTAGAAAATGGAGCATTACTTAAAGTAGATCTCTAAGTCCTGATGTTTCCAACATTTAGGCTTCTGGAAATTGAAGTTCAGTAATGAACGGAAAATAGAGCAAAAAGTTCTTTACCTGAAATGACCTGCAATTATTCTTTTTGAATGTTGAATGTAGCATGCACTTACCTGACTGTAAATTGTGTTCAACAGAATATATTCCATTTCTGAATGCTTATATCAGATTGCACGATTCACCAATTCGTTTGGCCTGAAGTACTTATGATTCTCATGTAAGAGTGAAGATGTTCCTTTCTTTTATTAATGAAATGCTACACTCAGTGTAATGCTACTTTTATCACTAATAGTGTTTACCTTGACCAAGTTAATGAGCTACATGTATATCCATTGAGGGATGTGGTGGCTAAGACCCTGAGCTTATCGAACAGAAAGGTCGGCAGTTTGAATCCCTAGTGCTGCATAATGGAGTGAGCTCCCATTACTTGTCCCAGCTTCTCCCAACCTAGCAGTTTGAAAGCATGTAAAAATGCAAGTAGAAAAATAAGAACCACCTTTGGTGGAAAGGTAACAGCCTTCCATGTGCCATTGGTGTTTAGTCATGCCGGCCCAATGACCACCGAGACGTCTTTGGACAGGGCTAGCTTTTCGGCTTTGAAACGGAGATGAGCACTGCCCCCTAGAGTCAGAAATGACTAGCACATATATGCAAGAGGAACCTTTATATTTACCTTTATATTCATTGAGTTAACACTAGAGGCCATGCTTGTTTTCACTGTTAAATTTGGACTTTAGCTCAACAAATTTATAAGTACAATATAAAGGCCTGGATGGCAGTCTTCTCCTAGTCTCTCCTGTCCCCATATAAAAAAGGAGCAAAGAATATTTATTAACATTAATTTATCAGAGTGCATCAGAGTGATCTGAATTGATCAGAAAAACAGAAAACATGGTGAAATTCTCTCTCTTTTTCTCTCCTTCTCCTTCTGTCTTGCATAGATTTGATGTGCAAATAGAAATCTATAGCTTTTGGCTTATGCATGGATAATTCAATATTTCAGTAAATGACAAATGCTTAATTGTATGGTCTGTGAAGATGTCAGATTTGAAAAAAATTGCAATTAACATATTTTTGCAACATGGAACACCAATTTGGGTGTATTGTATTCTGTTCTAGGGATTTTTTTATAGTAATAAAAAGTATTATTAAATTACAGTGTTGTAGTATTAAATTACAATTTTAAAATGAATATAAAATAGAAAAAATAGAAATTGCAGAAAAAAAATAGAACAGGGAGAAAAAAATAGAAAGAAAAATTAAGAACATAGTAAGGAAAAAGAAAAGAAATATATGAAGAAATGACCTCCCACTTCATCACAAGTATAAACAATTTTAGTAATGTATGGTCTCATTTAAAATATAACAAATTATTTCTTCTGTACATATCCTATCTCTTATCCATAACCAAATTCTCAAAGCATTGTTTTTCAGTTCTTATCAGCAAAAGTCTATTAAGAGTTACCAGAGATAGCAACATGTTGTGGCCCAGCAGGAGCCGTTGGAGCTGCCACCAGACTCCGAGAGCGAGGGTCCATATGAATCGGCTCTGGAGGAGGACCTTGGACAGGGTTCTGACTCTGAGCAGGGATCGGAGAGTCTGGTTGGCCACCAGGAGGCGTCTGAGGCATGGAGCAGTGGTGAGAGCCAAAGGAGGGGGGCTCCTGATGCCATGCCTTGGAGCAGTGTGGAGGAGTCACGGGACAGTGAATTAGACATCAGCAGGGAGTTCTTAGATGCCTGTTATCGCTGCGCCCACAGGCGCAAGGAGCAAGGGCACAGTTACCGGCGGTAATTGCTCTCAGCTGCTGATAAGTAGACTCCCCTTCAGTCTATAAAAGGATTGATTGAGCATACGCCCTTTGCAGAAGTCAACAAAGAAACTATTCGGAAAGTTCTGTCTTGGAAGCTTAGCATGCTGGACAGCTGCTATCGTGTCTCTGTGCCGGAGGGTTCTGAGAGTCTTGTCGTGGTGGATTGCTGTCTGTCTGTCTGTGCAATAAATCCTGTTGAAGTAGTTTTGGTCCGGAATGTGTTTTGTGTTGGTGAGGGAAGAAGGGGGGTCAGAACAGCAACATATCTGTTTTAACCTTGATAAAATAAACCAACTTTATATTCCTTCATTTAACTTTTAACAATCTTGATCTTTAATTCCTTTAAATAATGTCGTAGAATTTGATTTATTTTCATTTTTTGTCCTTTTTCACAAAATTATTCATAGTTTTACCAGGTCTATTTTGTAAATCAAATATTTATGCCAGCCATTTGGTTTGTTTATCCTTTTAATTATTATTAAGTTTCATTTGTATGTCCAGTGTGGCATCTTTTTCCATATCATCTTTGTAGCCTGTCATTTTTAAATCTACTTTTAGATCAGTCTTAATCTTGTCTGGTAAAATTTGCTCCTATTCCATATCATTTAAACAGAGTGTACAGAAGCAGACACTTAAACAAATATCTGAGTCCCTTGTTGAAAAATATCCTTCAATTTGTCCATGTTAAATATTTTGCTACATTTTGTATTAGTAAGTAGAATTTAAGTGTTCTTCTCCTTTAATTGTAATTTTTAGTTCCTCCTGGTTCTCTCTATTACTCAATCTTCAAAATTTCATCCTATCATTTTTTCGAGAATTCAAACAGAAACATTTTCCCACAGAAAGAATTCATTTTAGTTAAATTCAAAATCTTAATTGAATCTATCTAGATTCTTAGTCTATTTGTAATTTTCCAAATCAAAGTTCTAAATCCCCTTTTGCTCAGCGGTGGGATCCACTTAACTTCCCTACCGGTTCACAAATGTAAGTGCACAAGCCACCTTCTGCGCATGCGAAGGTCGTGCATTACGTCAGGGTGGGTGGGTGGACCCTCTCGTAGCCGCCCCTACCAGTTTGCCTGAACCAGAGAGAACCAGCTGAATACCTCCTCTACTTTCGCTGTATATTCAAAAATATGTTTTCATATACTTAACCTTGTATTTAAAACTTTTTTTTTTTTGCAGTTAACAGTTTTCAAAACTGACCCAAAAAGGAAGTATGTGAACTCAGTGTCCATTGAGAAGCATCAACTGTGGTTTGAGCAAAAATGGTTGTTCCTTGCCTGTTTTTGTAGTCTCCTTGCAACAAGTAAATCTCTGGACTTTTCTTAAGTCCTTTCCTTGTCCAGAAAGGAATAATGAAGAGGCAGTTTTCATTCTGCCTGTTTTTCATTCTGCCACAGTCAGTGACTCTGTTGAAAATGGAGTTTGCCACTTCTTCCCTGGAAGTCCTCTGTTTTGGGATATTGAGTGATATTGAATGATATTGATAAATTGATTCCAGCCAGCATATAGTAGCAGAAAGGTTTCCCTTTTCTGCCACTCCAATTTTAAAGGAATACAAAACCTGAAATAAACGGGAAATTCTCCTTCTAACAGCAATTTCAGCCTGAAGGATAAACGTCATACTTTTCTGGTGTGATTTCACCCTAGTGGGAATTTCAGGATAGGATCTCTGTGGAAAAGTTGAACAATGATACCTTCTTTCCTTTTTTCCTCCATCCATCCATCCATCCATCCATCCATCCATCCATCCATCCATCCCTTCCTTCCTTCCATTCTCTGTTGCAAACCAGACTTTTTCTTTTTGCAAGGTTGCAGAAGCTTTTTACAGAAGATTTAATATATTTATATTTGGTGCTTCTAGACCGCCCCCTCTCCCAGAAGGGACTCGGGGCGGTCCATGTATGGCTGTCCATGAATATATATGGCTGTCCATGAAAAACATTATTGTTTTTCCAATATACATACATTCTTTTGGCTTATAGATAGCGGTGCTGAGGCCCCTCATAGCCTGATTTTCAAGAGACATAGAGCCATGTGGTGTTCTTATTTCTAAGGGAAACTGCTATATAATAAGAATTTGGCTGCTACATCTGTGCTGGATCATAACTTATCAGTTGCTGGTTCTTCTAGCAAATAAATACATTAATCCACTTTAGCTTGGAAATAATTAAAGCTGTTATGTGATGTGGTTGCAGTGGAACATATTTCATCAAGTGTGAAATGAGGCATAGTAGCATACAAAGAGATAATGCTTGCCTCACACTTTGGGATTATGAAGTCTTGCTTTCCTTTACTAAAAATATGCAGAGTGCAAGAAACCTTAAAGCCAAAGTCTATAGCAGTTAAGATCAGAATTAAAAAAAAAAGATAGGAGGGAAAATCTAAAAAATCCAACCCCAAATGCTAGATAAAATAAGTTACTGTTTAAATGGTTTCCCCACAGAGTCAAATGTACTATGGATTTGGGATATATTAATATGTGCATGATATATGCAATTTAAACACTTTTATCTTTTGCATTATATTGGGAATTATTAAAATTTGGTTAGAAATTGGGATTAGACTCTGCTAAAAAAGTTACTACCTTCCCTATTCATTAAGATTAATAAAAATAAGCTTATTATTATTATTATTATTATTATTATTATTATTATTATTATTATTATTATTATTATTATTATTATTATTATTATTATTATTATTATTATTATTATTGCATCAACAGAATTGTATCACAGCGGCCAGTTGTTTCGCCGGATTTGGCATTGATTACTAGTCGGGCCCCACCCAGGGGCCTAGGACGTCGTAACGTATTTTCGTAATATGTGTGCGGATCCAAGCAGTGCGGCCTTTTGCATTTGACTGATGGTGATTTTGTCAATTTTTAACTGTTTTAAATGTAATTCCAGTGCTTTTGGAATAGCACCCAGTGTGCCAATTACCACTGGAATTACCACTGCTGGTTTGTGCCATAATCGTTGAATTTCAATTTTTAAGTCCTGGTATTTTGCGATTTTTTCATATTCCTTGTCGGCGACACTGCTATCACCTGGTATTGCGATGTCTATGATTGTAACCTTATTTTTCTCAACCAGTGTGATGTCTGGTGTATTATGCGCCAGTATTTTATCCGTTTGTATGCGAAAATCCCACAAGATCTTGACCATCTGACCCTCGACGACTTTTTCAGGCTTATGTTCCCACCAGTTTGTTGCTGTTTTAATGTTATAATTTTTGCACAAATTCCAGTGGATCATTTGTGCCACTGAATTGTGCCGCATTTTTTTAATTATTATTATTATTATTATTATTATTATTATTATTATTATTATTATTATTATTATTATTATTATTATTATTATTATTATTATTATTATTATTATTATTATTATTATTATTTCAACAGAATTGTATCACAGCGGGCAGTTGTTTCGCCGGATTTGGCATTGATTACTAGTCGGGCCCCACCTAGGGGCCTAGGACGTCATAACGTATTTTCGTAATATGTGTGCGGATCCAAGCAGTGCGTCCTTTTGCATTTGACTGATGGTGATTTTGTCAATTTTTAACTGTTTTAAATGTAATTCCAGTGCTTTTGGAATAGCACACAGTATGCCGATTACCACTGGAATTACCACTGCTGGTTTGTGCCATAATAATTGGATTTCGATTTTTAAGTCTTGGTATTTTGCGATTTTTTCATGTTCCTTCTCCTCAACCCTGCTATCACCTGGTATTGCGATGTCTATGATTGTAACCTTATTTTTCTCAACCAGTGTGATGTCTGGTGTATTATGCGCCAGTATTTTATCCGTTTGTATGCGAAAATCCCACAAGATCTTGACCATCTGACCCTCGACGACTTTTTCAGGCTTATGTTCCCACCAGTTTGTTGCTGTTTTAATATTATATTTTTTGCACAAATTCCAGTGGATCCAATTGTATATTATTCCAATTCCAATTGTATATTATTATACAATTGTATCACAGCGGCCAGTTGTTTCGCCGGATTTGGCATTGGTTACTAGTCGGGCCCCACCCAGGGGCCTAGGACGTCGTAACCTATTTTCGTAATATACGTGCGGATCCAAACAGTGCAGCTTTTTGCATTTGACTGATGGTGATTTTGTCAGGTTTTAACTGTAATTCCAGTGCTTTTGGAATAGCATCCAGTGTGCCGATTACCACTGGAATTACCACTGCTGGTTTGTGCCAAAACCATATATGAAAATCTGAAAGGATCTTGACAATCTGATTTTCGGTGACTTTTTCAGGCCTATGTTCCCACCAGTTTGTTATTGTTTTAATATTATAATTTTTCAACAAATTCTAGTGGATCATTTGTGCTACTGAATTGTGCCGCAATTTATAATCAGCCTGCGCGATTTTTTTTACAGCAGCTGAGTATGTGGTCAACACTTTCATCAACTTCTTTCAGAGTCTGCATTTGGCATCATCAGAAGATTTTTCGATTTTGGCCTTAATGGCATTTGTTCGGATAGCTTGCTCTTGCGCAGCCAGGATTAGTGACTCTGTTTTTTTCTTTAATGTACCTGTTGTTAACCATAACCAAGTTTTTTCACTGTCCACTTTATCTTTTATTTTTTCTAGAAATTGACCATGCAATGCTTTTTTCTGCCAACTCTCCATTCTTGATTTTATCACATCTTTTCTGTATTCTTGTTTCCTCTGTTGGGCCTTCAGTAGATTTTTGTTCTTTACTTTGATTAATAGATGTTCTTGACTTTCTTTTAAATAATCAGCCAGTGCATGTTTTTCTTCTTCAACTATTTGCTTCACTTGTAATAATCCTCTGCCACCTGATTTTCAGGGCAGGTATAGTCTATCAGTGTCACTGCGTGGATGTAAACTGTAGTGCATTGCCATTAGTTTCCTGGTTTTTCAGTCCAAAATGTCCAAATCAGCTTGTGTCCAGTTAACTATACCAGCTGTGTATCTTATAACTGGTATTGCCCAGGTATTTATGCCTTGATTGTATTTCCACCATTTAATTTAGATTTCAACTTTACTTCTTTACTTCTCCATGTTTGATGTTATCCAACTGCAGAATGCCTATTATTATTATGTTAATCTTTGGTGAGATTCACAGCCTTTGGGGCTGGTTGGTAGCCTAACAGCTCAAGTCCTAGGAATTGGGAATTGTTAAGGTAACGTCGGAGGATATAAGCTGTTCCAAGTAGGTGGTTTTTTGTAGAGTCAGAATGTTCAAGTCAGGTAAATTTAGAATTTTCAAATAGTGAGGTAGCCCTTTAGGTATTGCTCCAAGGGCTCCAATTGCAATTGGGACAACACATGATTTCTTTTTCCACAGTCACTCAACCTCAATTTGCAAGTCCAGGTATTTTGTGATTTTTTCTTGCTGTTTATCTTCAATTCGTGCATCACCAGGTATTGCAATGTCAATGAACCATACTTTTTTCTTTTCAATTATTATGTCAGGTGTATTGTAGGCCAAGTGCCTGTCAGTCTGGATTCTGAAGTCCCACAAGATTTTGCCTTTCTCATTCTCTAAAACCTTCTCAACCTGATGGTCCCAGTGGTTTTTGCTGTACTCAAATCCAAACTTTTGGCACAATTTCCAGTGAATAATCTTAGCAACGTGGTCATGGCGTTGTAGGTAATCAGTTTGGGAAATTTTGCTGCACCCGCTGATCAAGTGGTCGACTGTCTCATCTTTCTCATTACAGAGGCAACATTTGCTGTTGGCGATAACATGTTGAATTTTGCCTTCATGCAGTTTGTGGCTAAGGCTTATTCTTGAGCTGCCAAAATAAAGCCTTCTGTTTCTTTTTTCAGTACTCCTGATCTTAACCAGTTCCAAGTTAGTTTTGGGTCTGCTTTTCAAGTATTGACCATGCATAACTTTGCTTTTCCAATTTTCAGCTCGCTTCTCAATTACTTCTTTCTTATATTCAGCTTTTAACTTAGTTGTCTTCAAAAGGTCTCCTTTATTTATTTCCTTAATAATTGGTTCTTCACTTTTCTGGATGTAATCATTCAAGCTGTGTTTTTCTTCTTCCACAGTCTGCTTTACTTGTAGGAGTCCTCAATCACTCTCTGCTCTTGGTAGATACAATCGGTCAACATCACTTTTAGGGTGCAAAGCATGATTCATTGTCATAAGCTCCCTTGTTTTTCTGTCCAAATTGTCCAACTCCATCTGGGTCCAGTCAATTATTCCTGCAGAGTATCGAATTACAGGTATAGCCCAGGTATTAATGGCTTTTATGATGTTTCATCCACTTAGTTTGGACTTTAATATCTTGCGAATTGTCGAATGTACTTGGCTGAGGTTAATTCCTTGACTTTATTATGCATTAAGTCAGAGGCCTCTAAAATCCCCAAGTACTTGTAGCCTTCTTCTGGTTTTACTGCCTTTATCATTTCTTCATTCTCAAGTTGTATTCCATCATCTTCTAGGACCTTGCCTGCCTTAGTTGCCATTGTTGCACATTTGTCAATTCCAAACTGCATACCAATGTCTTGGCTAAATTCTTTTGTGCTTTCAATTAATAAATTCAGTTCAGCTTTGTTTTACCAAACAGCTTCAAATCATCCATGTACACCAAGTATGAAATGTGCAGTCCTTTCTTTGCAAGTTCGTATCCACAGTTCACCTTCTTCAAAATGGTTGTCAGTGGTAGCATTGAGAGTATAAAAAGTAGGGGTGAAAGGGAATCACCCTGGAAAATGCCTCATTTAATTTCAACTTCACCCAGTTCTTCTCCATTAGCCATAAGCTTCGTTTTCCAGAGGTTCATTGAAGTTTCCATGAATTTTTGTATGTTGCTGCTAATGTCAAAGATTTTCAGGCATTTCTTGATCCAGCTGTTAGGAACTGAATCAAATGCTTTCTTATAGTCTATCCAAGCCATGAACAGCTTGGTTCATCGTTTCTTTGAATTCTTTAGGATTAACCTGTCAATCAGCAGTTGGTCCTTTGTTCCTCTTGAATTTTTGCAGCATCCTTTCTGTTCTACAGGAAGCAAGTCATTTCTTTCCAAGTATCCGTAAATCTGGTTTGCAATGATACCAGTAAGGAGCTTGTATGTTGTTGGCAAACAGGTTATTGGCCTATAGTTTCCAGGGTCCTTTCCTTTTTCTTTATGTTTTTGGATCAAAAATGTCCTTCCAGTTGTCATCCATTCATCATTGTCAGGTGTTTTTAAGATCGGGTTCATTTGGGCTGCCAATCTTTCGTGCTTACTTGTAAGTGCCTTTAGCCAGAAACCATGTAGCTCATCTGGTCCAGGTGTACTCCAATTCTTCACTTTTCTTGACTACCTTTGCACCATTTATTTTGTTATTTTCACAGCTTCCATTTTATGCACTTTAATAGAATCCTCAACCTGCTTGATCCATGTTGCATTTCTGTTGTGCTTCTTGTTGTTTTCCCACAAATTCTTCCAGAATTATTATTATTATTATCATCATCATGATCAAAAAGGAAAATTTTAATTTAACTTAAAGAATTTGGTTGAAGAGAAACTCTTCAGTTTTTTTTTTACTAAAGGATGGGATGAAGTTTAACTCTCAAGAAAAGGAATTCCATAGGACAAGTATGTTCATAGACTGGGAACAATGTTCTCTGCATATATTCTTTTCATGGAAGAATACTAATGAGTTGTCAATGAGATAGCCAAAGAGTTTACTTCTAAAAATAGATTTAATTGTATAAAATGAAACAAAATTAATTAATTTGAAGGCTTCTGGGGAAAAAGTAGTGGACTTAAGATGGCTTTGCAAAATGCAGAGCTGATGAATGTGGCAGAATGAAGAGTTGGTTAATTCCTGTCTGGGCATAGAAATAATTTGAGATCAATCACAAATGCTCCAAAAAGCTACCTTTTGAAACCTTTTTAGAATAGAGTAGAGTAGAGTAGAATAGAATAACAGAGTTGGAAGGGATCTTGGAGGTCTTTTAGTCCAATCCCCTGCTTAGGCAAGAAACACTATACTATACCTTGGATATTTCGAAGTTATTTTGTTTGAAAGTGGCCTTCTTGAATATCATAGGCAGATTAGCCTATCATTTTGTTCAAGATGTCAGTTATACAATTTAGTTGATTAAAAAACAAGATTTGAATGTACTTTGTGGAAAAAACATGCAAAGAGTTGATGCCTTAATCTCCAGTGCAGGCTTGGGGTTCAGGTAGAGAATACATTTTAGTAATGTGGATTTCTGTTGTTTCTAATTTTCAAGGAACAGAAATCCCTTGGTAACATGGCTCTCGTTGCATCATTGAAGTAGTAATATTGGTGCTTTCTAGTACTTTCTATCTGTGAAAGAGGAATTGTCAGGGTTCCACGTAATGGACCCATAGAAAGGAGAACTCTGAGGCGGGCAAGTTCCTCAAAGAACAGTTTATTGGAAACATCATAGTGGCACAACTAGTGAAAGCCGACTCTAAGGTTCTCGCAGCTTTCACCTAATTAAAAAGTAAAAGTTTCCCTGTTAGATCTGGGCAACGAGAGACAGACTGCGGACACGAAGTAACTTAACAGCTCTTTATTAGTAGTAGTAGTGATCCAGCTTGCTCTGAGGTCGGAGGGTTCCCCTTTTATAGGGATCGGGTACGCCCCTCGACCAATCAGAGGGATACCTGTTTCCCGCTGTAGTAGCGGACCAGAGGGGAGACTTATCTCGATATATGCTAATATCTAACACCCCTCCCCTCCTAGATGGAACGTTGCGGTAGGTAACATAGTCTCTTAGGTATGTGGGTGTTTGTCTTGCTCGGGAGGAACGTCGTAGTTCGGGTTGGTTTGAAGTGGTTGCAGGACCGGGTGCGGGTTGGTTCGAAGTAGTTGCAGGATCGGGTGCTTTTCCTGTTTCCCGTTCTGGAGGTCTTGTGCCTTCGTTGCTCGGGCATTCAGGAGTCTGTTCGGCTGCGTTGTCTGGGGGTTGCTCTGCTTCGTGCGTGTTGTCTTGTCCCACGCTTGGCTCGCCGGTGTCGTCGTTTCCTATGATGGGGCTTTCGCGTGGCTGACTTTCTGTAGACAGGAAACTCTCATCTTCGTTTCGAAGGTCGGAGTGTGCTAAGCGACCCCGAAGTTGATCGATGTGCCTTTTCCAGTTCCGCCCATCTTCTAGTTCCAGCAGATACGATCGTGGACCCGTGATGCCAATGACTTTTGCCGGCATCCATAATGTTCCCCCTGCGTAGTTGTGGGCGTATACTGAATCCCCTACTCTGAAAGACCGGATTTTGCTTGTAGAGTCTGGGGGAGCCGTGGCAGAGTAATTCGGGTGAAGCCGGTCCAGGTGAGACCGTAGGCGGCGACCCATGAGTAGTTCAGCGGGGCTCCTACCCGTTGTTGCGCTTGGGGTAATGTGCTGAATTAGGAGGTAATGGTCAATGCGTGTTTGCCAATCACCTGGACCCATCCTAGCGAGGGCCTCTTTTGCGAATCGCACCATTCTCTCCGCCTGTCCGTTTGATGCTGGATGGAATGGCGCGACGAGGGCATGCCGAATTCCCAAACCTGCTAAAAATGTTTCAAACTGCATGGCCGTGAATTGGGGCCCGTTATCGGATACTAGGAGATCTGGCAGGCCATGGGTGGCGAAAAGTCGCCGTAGAACCTTTATGACTGCCTCTGCCGTGGTTGAAGTCATTAGGACTACATCTAGCCATTTTGAGTATGCATCCACAACTATAAGGAAAGTCTGACCTTGGAATGGCCCTGCGAAGTCGATGTGTATTCGCGACCAGGGTGCTTTGGGTTTCTCCCATTCTGTGGCGGGTGCTTCCGGGGGTGCTGGTCTCGATTCCTGGCATGGGTCGCAAGTGGCCACCCACTCCTCTATTTCTTTGTCCATGTTTGGCCACCACACGTAACTTCTTGCTAACGCCTTCATTCTAACAATCCCCGGATGACCCATATGTAAAGCATCTAATACATTTTTACGTAACGCATACGGAATAACAACTCGATCCCCCCGCAACAAACATCCCTGTATCACTGAGAGCTCGTCCCGTTTTGACCAAAACATTTTGAATTCCGGGCCCACATTTCCCTTCGGCCACCCCCTCCAAACCCAAGTTTGAACTTGTTTTATTAAATTGTCTTTAGAGGAGAACCTTGCAACATCGTAGGAAGAAACCGGTCCCGAATCCAAACAGTCAATGAGTAATACCGGTACTTCTGGAGTGGGGTCTGGCAGAATGTCAGGTAATGGGCAACGGCTGAGTGCGTCTGCGTGTCCAAGAGTGGAGCCCGGTCGATGAATCAATTTGTATGAATATGCAGCCAGGAAAACAGTCCACCTGGTCATGCGAGGAGAAAGGGAGACCGGAGTGGGGCGGTTTCCCGCCAGAAGTCCCAACAGCGGTTTGTGATCTGTGATCAGTTCAAAATCGCGGCCGTAGAGGTATTCGTGGAAACGCTTTACTCCCGCTACGGCAGCCAGAGCTTCCCTGTCCATTTGGCTGTAATTCCTCTCGGCCGATGAAAGAGTTCTGGAGTAGAAAGCGATAGGTGCTTCTTTTCCGTCGGGCATCCTGTGGCTGAGGACTGCTCCAACTCCGAAAGGTGATGCGTCGCAGGTCAATACCAGCGGTAGGGTCTGGCTGTATTGAACAAGCAGTGAGTCAGTGGTGAGCAGGCGCTTTACCCCGGCGAAAGCTGCAGCTTCGGATCGTCCCCATTTCCATGGTGCGTTCCTCTGGAGTAGACGGTGTAGTGGCTCAGCAACGGTCGCTTTCTGCCTCAGAAAAACGCTGTAGAAGTTAAGTAATCCGAGGAAGGCCTGCAACTCGGTCTGATTTCGTGGTGTGGGGGCGTCCTGGATCGCCTTAATTTTCTTTGAAGTGGGGTGTATTCCCTGACCATCGATTCTATAACCCAGGAATTCTACGCTAGGCACGTTAATTTGGCATTTTTCTTTTTTAAGGCGGAGACCCTTTTCTCTGATTCTGGCCAAAACGGATCTGACTCTTTTGTTTAATTGCTCCTCGTTTGCAGCGGACACCAAGATGTCGTCAAAATAGGGGACGACTCCTGGTATCCCTTGCAAAAGTCGTTCCATGACGCTCTGGAACAATCCTGGGGCAATGCTTACGCCGAATTGTAGCCGGTTGCATTTGAATGCTCCTCTATGCGTCACTATAGTTTGGGCCTCCGCTGTGGCGCTATCAACTGGCAGTTGCTGGTAAGCTTGTGCCATGTCTAATTTTGCAAATACCTTTCCTGGCCCCAACAAGTGCAATAAGTGCTGTACTACAGGCACAGGATATGCGCTCTGTTGTAGCGCGACATTAATTGTGCATTTATAGTCCGCGCAGATGCGGACTGATCCGTCTGGTTTGACTGGGGTCACGATGGGCGTTTCCCAGCGCGCGTGATCTACCGGCTCAAGGATTCCTTGCTCCACTAACTTATCTATTTCCTTATCTATTTTTGGGCGGAGTGCAAAAGGCACTCGTCTCGGTTTAAGTCGGATTGGCGCCACTTTGGGGTCTAAATTGAATGATATTGGTTTACCCACATACTTACCAAGACCGGGGCTGAACACATCCTCGAACTCCTTAAAAATCTGTTCAGCGCTGCTGTTTCTCACGGCGTTGATTCCGGTGACTTCTAACCCCAGGGCTTCAAACCAATCAAGCCCCAGAAGGTTCTGCAATGGCGCGCTGGCGATGGTCACGGGCAGCTGGGCTTCGATGTCCTTGAAACGGATGTGGAATGTGCCTTGGCCCACGATGGGGACTTGGTTCCCCTGGTAGTCTCGTAGTAGGACGTCTGGAGCGCATAGTTGGCTCTTTCTGAGGCTAGGGATAGCCTGTTTCATGGATGCCCATGAAATGATCGTCAGGGTCGATCCTGTGTCAACTTCTAGCTCGCAGGGTGAGCCCTCCAAGAGGACTGTGACTCTCAGCCTTTTTGGCCGCTTAGGGCGGACCTGATGTATTGTGGTGAGATACGTTCGCAACTCTTCTCTCTGGGTCAACTCTATCTCATCGTCAACATCCTGAAAATACTCTCGTTGAGCGTCTTGATAGAACGCTCTTTCAGCTCTTTGTGTGTATTCTCTCTGGGGATATGCTCGCTCAACTCCTTGTGAGTAATCTCTCTGGGGATACGCTCGTTCAGCTCTTTGGAAATATTCTCTCTGGGTAAACACTTGTGGATTTCTCTCTGGGCGCCCTTTTTGATTTCGCCAAGCCCCTGGGTTGGGCTTCTGTTGGTGGTACATGGGTGGCTGCCTTGAGGCAGGGACTCCGCTCCGGCACACTCGTGCGATGTGCCCAAGTTTGTTGCAGTGCGAACAAACAACGTTCCTGAACCTACAAGTAGACCTGGGGTGATTCCCTCCGCAGCTTGCGCAGGGCGGCAAACGGGATCCGGGTCTCCCCCCAGGCCTCAAGTGACTGCTCTGCATCAGGTGACTGTCCTCGAGCTCGGGATTCTCGAAGTCGGGGCTTGTGTCCTCGTAGTGAACTCTGGTTTGTCTTGGTGCTGGCTGGTTTACGTTGGCCCCTCGTTGTATGGTCACTGATGATTTCTCCGCTGACTCTGACGCTCTTGCTTCGTTTAACGCTGTCTGTAGGGTTAAATTCGGGTTTGCCAACAGCTTCTTTTGCAAAGAAATGTCTCTTAACCCACAGATGAGCTGCTCTAAGATGTGCTCTTCCAGATCCCTGTATTCGCAGTGAGTTGCTGCTTTTCGTAGGGCTGCAACATATTGATTGATGGATTCTCCCGCCTTCTGGGTTCTCATGTTGAATTCCTTGCGGCAGACATGGCGGGAAGGTTTTGGCGCGTAATGAGTTTGCAGAGTCTGTTGCAACGTCGTCCACGATACTGCCTGTATTGGAGTAGGCGCGGTGAGGTCTCTGGCCGTATTGAAGACTTCCTTTCCGCAGTAGCCGAGGAAGATGTTTTTCTTCCTCGCATCGGTGATCCCCGTGTATTCGTTCGCTTCGAGGAAACACTCGAAACGAATCATGAAAGCTTCCCATTCGTCGTTTGCTGGGTCGAAAGGAGCGGGGGGAGCATGCATCGCCATCTTCTCAGTTTGAATTTGCCGCGCTGCGGTGATCTGAGATGGCTGCCGGAATTACTGCCGAATTCCTGGGCTGGATCAAATCCGGAGATTCTGGAGGTAGCGTTCTTCGTCCTATCTGTCTCTCATCCCACCTTCGTCGCCAATGTTAGATCTGGGCAACGAGAGACAGACTGCGGACACGAAGTAACTTAACAGCTCTTTATTAGTAGTAGTAGTGATCCAGCTTGCTCTGAGGTCGGAGGGTTCCCCTTTTATAGGGATCGGGTATGCCCCTCGACCAATCAGAGGGATACCTGTTTCCCGCTGTAGTAGCGGACCAGAGGGGAGACTTATCTCGATATATGCTAATATCTAACATTCCCCTTTACCCCAAATCACTGGTCACACTGTCCAATCCAGTTGCTGTCTGGTTGCTTCGTTGCTGACTCCTCCCCTGTGTGAATGTCCTTCAGGACAGGTTCTGACCAGTTCTGGAGAACCGGTAGCAGAATTTTTAGTAGTTCAGAGAACTGGTAAATGCCACCTCTAACGGGCCCTACCCCCATCTATTCCCTGCCTCCCGAGTCCTAGCTGATTGGGAGAGAATGGGGATTTTGCAGTAACCTTCCCCTGGAGTAGGGTGGGATTGGAGATTTTACAGTATTCTTCCCCTGCCACACCCACCAAGCCACACCATGCCCACCACACCACACCCACAGAACTGATAGTAAAAATGTTTGAATCCCACCACAGCTACAAAGCCCCATCTAACTATTTTCCCCCTCCCTCTTTTGTATGTCAACCCTGAAGCAACCCTCCAAGATGGCCTCAGCCAGGTTCACTTCAGAGTTGACAAATTCATTGATACCACTGCTTGATAACATTACATCTTTATAAGACATTATTTAAGTCTACATGCTAACTTCAATATAATTTGGAATCTTCATTCTCAGATATTGTGGGCTGGGTAACTTGGGCCAGTCACTCTCTCTCAATCCAATTCACCTCACAGGGTAGTTGTTGTGGGATAGGAGGAGGGAATATGAGATATGTTAGCCACCTTGAGTTATTTTGTAAAAATAATAAAGGTGGGATAAAAAATATGATCAAAAACTCTATTACAAGTTTAAAATTCAGATTTGTTGATTTCTTTGAAATTTCTTAGTAATAATTAAATATGTAGATTAAAATTCACTATTCTATAACCTTGCTATTTTGCAGATACATGTTTCTCTTCTGAGTCCTAATTTCTATTTTATAGAGATGTCTTTAAAAGCTTTGATAGGTATGGAAACAGCTTCATAAGGCTGACATCATAAACAGACTTCATACTGTTTACACAACTGTGCACTTTCCACTGTGAAAAGCTCACTTGAGAATGAAAGTAAAAGCCAACTACATTCAAACACTATCCTTTTAATAAAAGTTCATTTAGCAATAGAGACCAAAGAGCAATTAATTCACACTATACTCTATATTATATTCTTGCCAGCTACCAAAGATGTTTTTTTTTATAACCACAGAGTGATTTGATCTCTGAGTAGTGTGTTGGGACCCTTCTCAAAAGCTTGAGTGAAGTAAGTAAGTAGGTAGGTAAGTAAGTAAATAAATTTAATTCAATTGAATTAACATTAAAAGCAATTTATATTGTTGATTACTCTCAATTTCCTTAACATTTTCCCTCTTATGCCATATTATAAGTTTCAATTTGGTAACAAATATGTGACCATAGGATTATTAGAGTTAAATCTCACTTCATCAGCCTAAGAATACTTACGTGATGAGAAATATATTCTAGTCAATTTAATGAGAATTATTGCTGAGCAAATAAAACAAATATGGATGATGAATCAAATAGAAAGCTGATGTTTTTATAAGGACAGATTGGTTAGAAATGTTTTTTCATTTTTATTCATCTTTTGCTTTCTTAAATGAATGGGAAGTTGCAATATTTATGTGTTTTTCACATCACAATCTTAAGAATATATAGTATTCAAACTAATTTCAAGGAAATGTTCAGAATATTTTTCGCTAAATTCTTAAAATTGCTTCTAATTGTTAAAAAAAAATCTATATAGCTCAAGAGTAGTGTTTCTTCACCTTGACAATTTGAAAATGAGTGGTCTCTAATGCCCAGAATTCTCCAGTGATTGGCTAGGGAATTCTGGAAGTTGAATTCCACACATTGAGAAATGTTACTTTTGAGACTCAAATATAGTGTAGGTTGAACAGCAATTCTGATCTAATGATGCTATTATAGATATACAGATACCTAGTTTAGTATTTAGTCTGAATTAGATATATAAAGTAGTGGTGGGCTCTTTTTTTAAAAGAAAAATCAACAAAATATTTACTTTCATTTGATAGATAATACATTTTCTGTTTTGAGCAGCAGAGGCTGTTCAAAGAAGAAAGAATCCTTGTGAAATTCTAAGGGATGGATTTAACACTTGTAGTAAAAGTTGTGTGTGATTATGTTGCATTTCATTCTATCTAGTGGACTTCAGCTATTCTGATTTCCCATCCCTGTATTAAAACTAAACATAAATAAAAAAAAACAGCTGCTAGTCTGGAAAAATGAGATTTACTATTTGTGGTTTAGAATGTTGTGGGTTTAGCATGTTATGAGAAGCTGTCCATATTAAACCACAATATAGTTTATTTGTTTGGTTAAAGCAAATTGCGTCATTATAAGATTGTATTTCATTAACCTAAGTTTGGGGTTTATGATGAAGGGCTTTTTTTAAAAAAGGAAGCAGAGGCAACCACAGAGACATAGAATCAGACCTTAGTAGCAACAACATTTTTTTGCCCTTTTCAAACAAGGAAGTTCAAAAGCATCACTAAAAGAATGTTCAAAAGAAATACTTGGAATTTGGAATGCAGCAGAAAAACACAAGCACCAGAGGTGGCATTCAGCAGGTTCTGAACAGTTCTGGAGAACCAGTTGCGGAAGTTTTGAGTAGTTCAGAGAACCGGTAAATATCACCTCTGACTGGCCCCACCCCCTCTATTCTCCGCCTCCCAAATCCCAGCTGATTGGGACGAAAGGGGAATTTTGCAGTAACCTTCCCCTGGAATGGGGAGGGAATGGAGATTTTACAGCATCCTTCCCCTTCCACGCCCCAAGCCATGCCCCCAAGCCATGCTACATTCCCCAAGCCACACCCACGGAACCGGTAGTAAATTTTTTTGACTCCCTTCACTGACAAGCATGTATTCTCTATGGAGATTCTCAGTCATCCAGGTCACGGTTGTCCCAAAGGTGTTTTTTCAAGAGACAACTGGAGCTGAAAAAGAAGAAAAAAGAAAAAAACGCAGAAAGTTTGGTTGCCTCTTGAAAAAACTTTGGGGCAAGTATGTTTTGTGAGAGAAGAAAAGTTGAGACTTAGAAAATCAGATTTCAGCTGAAAATTAATTTAAACACATTTAAAAGGCAAGGAGCCCCTAGGAAACAGGTGATATATAAACATTTGTATACATACATACATACACACATCACCCCATCTCCTGGGTTTGCTTCTTGTTATATTGGGTGACAAGATTAGAAGAAAATGTCTTTTAGGTGAAGCAAATATAAGGACCCTCTTATGATAGTATCATGCTTAAAGATGCCTTGCAATTCCTTAAAAGATTCCTTCCCTTGCTCCTCTCAAAAATGCTTCTATGTTTCTCTCTTACCCTGATGATGCTTGATATTTTTGACTGAATTTTTGAGGGGGACTTTTTTTTTTATTGAGGTGGTCAAGGACACTTCTTCTGATATTGTTTTCAGTTGAATTTTTTCCCATCACTCCAAAGTCCTTTTTGGATTTATGAGAGCTTCCCTTGTGACTGTATTCAAACATGGATGACCAAGGAAGCTGCAGACTGCAAGTGAGATGGCTGGAGTGCTAAAGACTGAATATTCATGCACACACCCTGGCTACCAAAATTCTATTTTGAATGAAAATTCAAAGGCAATTAATCTTTCATACGAGTAAATGAGAACTGGAGAGGGAAGAAAAAAGCAGGGCATGGTTGGAACCTTTCTGTTCAAGTTGGTAACATTGGAGCTGATAGGGGCCATTGTTTGACTTGAAATACCTCTTTATTCATTCCCTCACAGGGATTCACTTTAAGACCCTGTACAGTTAGGGTGGCCTTTATAATTCTCTAAAAAAAGAAAGAAAGGTAGAGTCCCTAAGCAAAGATACCCGTATTTTTGGAGTATAAGATGCACCCTTTTCCCTTAAAAAAGAGGCTGATAATCTGGGAGTGTCTTATACACTGAATACAGCATTTTTTTGCGTCCCGAAACCCCGCCCCCTTCACCAAAATGGCGGTGCATAGCCTTTAGGAGGCTGTTAGAGTGCTCCTGGGTGCTGAGGAGGGTAGAAATGAGCGAAAAACAGGCTGCTTTTTTTTGCTCAATTTTGTACCCCCAGCCCCCAGGAGCACTCTATAAGCCTCCTAAAGACTATGCATGCCCCCCTTTTTTTTACAAAAAATGGGCCTGTTTTTGTGAAAAACGGGCCATTTCTTGCTCATTTTTGCCCCCCCCCCCAGGAGCACTCTACAATCCTCCTAAATGCTATTCATGCCCTTTTGGGGGGAAAATGGGCAGTTTTTGGGAGGTCTGCATAGTGCAAAAACTTTTTTTAATTTGCCTCTTCAAAATCTTGGTGCACTTTATAATCCGGTGCATCTTATACTCCGAAAAATTAGGGTATTATGAAGGACAGTAAGATATTAATGATAAAGGTAATTAAAAATAACCCTCTAATAATAAAGAACAATGTTGTAGTTTTAATGCTTAAGGGCTGAGCCTGAAGCGTAAGAATGTATGGCTCCCTACTTTTCCTTCCGAGGAATACTCTGGTTTTAATATAGCCTGATCTATTTTCCTGTCTTAACTCCTTTGTAATACTTTTGCTACCCCTACTCATCTGCTGAAGGGATACCCTTTCCCCTAACCCCACTGTATGGGAGAAAAAGGAATTCCAGAGTCCAAAGTGGCAAATCAAAGAAAAATAAGAACAATTATGAAATAGATTTTGTAGCGCCATCTTCTATTGCTGTAATGTGAGCTTTGAGTTGTGTGCCAGGAGAATATCTCTTTCCTTCCTCTCTTGGGAGTCAAAATAATATAAAAGGCATTAATAGTAAATTAAACTTTATTCAAAAAAATTAAAAAGGGATGTGAAACTTCCCATTCCATTTTAACTAGGCTCCTGTGAAAACAATCACTGTTGGAGAAAATAATCCTATAGTACCACTAAAACCACAGCCAGAATCTTAAAAATAATCTCCCAGTAAGATTGAAGCAATTCACATAAGAGAGGCTGAGCAACTATGCAAGGTTTAACAGCCTGCTCTTGTTTGGAAATATTCTGATGTAATGAGATTCTGTACTGCAGAGAAACAAAGAGCTAAGTAAATCACTAACCATGTGCAGAGAACATGAAAATAAGAAACAATAATATCAGGTCTAAAAACTTCAGGAACATCACAGCATTAAACTATCGGATGGATACCCATGAAAGAATGCATAAATCCTGACAGATAATTTTAGCTGAGCTTGTTTACCTTTACACAAACAACAGCTTCTTGAATTAGAAGTTCCTTCTTGATTCAATGTTATGTTGATTTGCTTTTAGCTTTTCAGTTGAATCTAAGTTTACTTTAAGACTCAGAGGAACTAAAGGTGGAGAAATGGTAGCGAAAATTTTGAGTAGTTTGGAGAACCGATAAATACCACCTCTGACTGGTCCTGTCCCCATCTATTCTCTGCCTCCCAAGTCCCAGCCGATTGGCAGAGAATGGGGATTTTGCAGTACCCTTCTCCTGGAGTGGGGAGGGAATGGAGATTTTACAGTATCCTTCCCCTGCCACGCCCAACAAGCCACACCCACTAAACCACACCATGCTCACCAAGTCACGTCCACAGAACTGATAGTAAAAAAAATTTGAATCCCACCACTGAGGGGAACTAATAAAGCCCCACTCATCTTTAGCCTCACCGTCCAAACACCTTATGTTTTCCTTCACATATTTTTTTTAAAAAATCCTCTCCCCATTTGGCTTGGATTTTAAAATGACGTTTTTCTCCCCTAGCATAAGGCTATCGTATTTCATCTGTAAAAAATATCTGGATGACCATTGCATGGCAGTAAAGAGATAATGCTCTCACAAGTCTGCTGCCATCTAGTCGTTTTAAGCGCTCCGAAGGCTTCAGGGACCTCCGGACAGTCCCTGAAGCCTTCGGAGCGCTTAAAATGACCCTCCGAGCAAACCGGAAGTCAGGGTCATTTTAAATGCTCCAAAGGCATCAGGAGAGCCTCCGGACGGTCCCTGAAGCCTCCGGAGGGCCTCTGGGGGGGGGGGCAGGGGAGGCTCTTTTCGCCCTCCTCAGGCTCCTATAAAGCCTCTGGAGCCTGGGGAGGGTGAAAAAAGCATGTAAAAATGGGGGGGTTACGCCTGTTGTGCATCCATGCGCACTGGGGGGGGGTCACGCATTGCATTATGGGTGCAGCACAGCTGCACCCACTTGTGGCACGCGAGCCAAAAAAGGTTCACCATCGCTGCTCTATATGAAAAGCAATAGTAAGAGAGCCAATAGGTGGCCAAATGATGAGTCCAGCAGAGGATGGAGGTGAAAGCAGGGCAAACTTTTAAGAGCAGTCCAATATAATGACTGTTTGAACAGAGTTAAAATGCTTGAGCAGAATTTTGTCTGTAGAGACTTTTTCACATCCTACAACTTTAATATTATAAAGATTGCATCCACCCTGAACTCATACACCTAGTCTATTTTCTGGATCTGCTGCATGTGGCCTTTGCTACAAATAATTGACAAAGGAATGCTCACAGACCCAAAGCCTCAAAGCTTATCAAGTATTAACTTAGAGTAAGAACCACTTTAATAAATCACTATAGGCAGGGCGATTCACAGAGGTCACCATCTGCTTATTAAAGCTTTGCTTTAATCTCTGGGCAATGGAAGAATTTGTACTGCCTGTTTTTTCCCCTTTAGAAATCAGCTCCTTCTCCCTTTCTTTTAGGAACTATGAAGTATGAAGGAACTGAGGTAATTTGATGAAAGTATGCTTTATGTTCTTGTTAATAACCGCAGCCAGGCAAGACAGCCCCATCAGGGACTAATGACAGCAACTGCCATTTGAAGAAGGGTTAATGTATGAGGAAAATGACAATGTTACAAATGTTATTCTAGGAACTTAATAATGGGAATTGAATGCAGAAAGTGACAGGTTTAAGAATATATAAATCCAACTGCACCCACCAATTCCTATACCTTAGGGACTATTTCAAAAATAGCTTTAGAAACCTTACGAGTCACTGTGCCAGTTTCAGCTATGAGTAAAATAATATTTCCTGCAATCATGGCAGACATTTTAGCAAATAATAATGTAGATGCTTCTGTTGGGAGAACAGGAACAAAATTATCTGCAGTATTTCCTACCTTTTATGAACCAGTGAAACAGCCAATGCAGAACTTGTGGTAAGATTTTCTTTATGTGGCCACTTTGTATTATGCCAACTTTTAATTTTAACAGTGCTTCAGTATCCTAACAGACTTAAAGGGACATCAAAGGACCTAGGAATCTGGCAGGGAAGGTAGGGAAATATCTATGTCATAGTATTATGATGCAAATTCCGCTCTTCTTATGCTGCATTGTGACGCTGCATGAACCAATTTCATTGTATTTAAATACAATGACAATAAAGACTATACTTATGAAAAAATAAAAATTGTGATAGCACTTAGACTTATATACGACTTCATAGTGCTTTACAGCCCTTCCTAAGTGGTGTATATGGTCAGCACATTGCCCACAACAATCTGGGTCCTCATTTTACTGATCTTGGAAGAAGTCTGAGTCAACCTTGAGCGGGTGAGATTCAAACTGCCGAACTGTTGGCAAACAACAGTCAGCAGAATTAGCCTGCAATACTGCATTCTAACCACTGCACCACCATGGCTCTGCGCCAACCCAGTACATAAGGGGTGGAACTTTTATCATGTTACTTTATCTTGATGCTGAGTCTGGATTCAATGGACACCCCTGTCAGAGGATGCAGAATCATAGAATGGAAATTGACAAGCCTCAGTCTTTTATTTACTCTTTGTCTTGCACATTAATTTCTTAGAATTATAATTGTAGTGTGGATTAGAAAGAGTTGAGTGTGGTTTTAAAACTGAAGGAAGAAACTTTAATAACTTGCACTATGCTTATGACACTACCCTGATAGACAAAAATACAAAGAATCTCCCAGTCCCAGTACTAAACATTAACGAGCACAGTGAAAAAAAAATGGGACTAAAATTAAGTATGAAAAAGAGCAAAGTAATGACAACAGGTAGAACAATTAGTCTTAGAATTGGCATTAAAGATACCAAAGTGGTAGATAGCTTCTGTCTACTAAAATTAACCTTTAATAGTAAAGAAACAAGCAGTGAAGACATATGCCACAGATTAACACTTGATACAGCAGCTATGAAAGCCATGAAAAATATATTCTAAGGATGTGATGTGCCTATAGCTACAAATGTTAGAATCATGTAAACCATAGTAGATTCTGTGACACTCCATGGAACCTGAAATTTTTCAAAAAGCAGGTTAGGAAGAATATTGATGCACTTGAACGGTGTTGGAGAGAATACTCCTGAAAATACTCTGAACAGCCAAGGAAACAACAAATGGATCCTCAATCAACCCAGAGTACTCACTTGAGCTACAAATGACTAGGCTCAAATTATCCTACTTTAGGCATATTCTGCAAAGACATGGAAAAGATGGATGGCTTTTGGTATAGTGGTGGCAATTGCACTATTGAAGGAGCTGAAAGACCAGGTAAGGAACAGAACATAATGGAGAAACTACCGTATTTATTCGAGTATAATGCGCACACGTGTATAACGAGCACCCCCTAATTTTCGATTAAAAATCGGTATAAAATTTTGTTTCACACCAAGCATTGTAATAGTAATGACTATTGCCGCCGGCGGGGTGGGAAGGGGGCGGAGGCGCGCCAGCTTTTGCTCTAGTCAAGACAAAATAAGACCAAACTCGCGGGAGGCATTGTAATGAGTAGGCGATTGCTGTATAGAGAAGAGGAAGAGCAGGCTAATCTAAGTGACCTACTTCAGGACGGACACACACACACACACACACACGCTACTGCCGCCGTTCACAGGACCCGCCTCTCACCCTCTTCCTCCTGCCGACTGGATATATCTATGTAGTAACTAGGAGTTGACAATGACTTGATGTCACATAATCAATAATAAATCAATCTTTCCTTTCAGATTTTCTTTTCATGTTTACTAGTAAAATTCTAATATTGTTCTGATCTTTCATGATTATTTCTCTGTAACAAAATGGGTTCTATTAATCTTTTGCTAAAAATGTGACCAAGTTCAAAATATGTCCTTCTTTAAATTATTATTAGAAAGTTTATCCAGCTATATTTAATTTTTTTTCTTATAGAACTCCAGCTGGTATACTTGACAGTGTTTTGAAAGACAAACTAATGAATTTACATGTACATTCAGAGCTGGCCTCTATTATTAGGTGCACTTGCCAAGATGTTAGAATCAGAAATTAGGGACATATTTTGTACAAAGCATTTCATATTCATTTATTTACTCATTAAATCAAACATTGGACATGAATAAATGAATATCACCTAAATGCTGCTGGATAGATTTTCCAGACAACTTCCAAATCAAATGCTTTAATATAAAACATTGATCCGGTATATGAAACCTGTCCTAAATCCAGCAATCGGTATGCAAAATTTAATTCTGCCAAGATTTTGCATTTATTTTGCAACCGTTATTGCAATCCTCAAATGAATTAGAGCATAATTAGCTGATTTGTTTTATCCTCTTTTTGTATATGAAAAACAATATTATTCATTCAACACTGAGGACTCTATCTCATGGAACTGATTAAGGTAAAGAAAGCTGATGAGATCTATTATTCTGAGAAAAAAATAGATATTTCTGATGACAACATGCTCTTCCAGGTGCATTATAGATACAAAATGTAGCTCAAGTCAAATCCTGCTAAAGATAGAGTATAGACTCTTGCTTTCCCACAATGAACTAGAAATGGTGAGATTTCTTTCTTTTTTTTAATATGCTGGTGATGTAATGTTGCTCTCAATATCAAAAATTGGGCTGTACAGATTTTCCAAAATTCTGTAGATATATTATGAGTGAATTCTACAGATCTAAGTCATTTGAAATTAACTATGCTAAAATCAAGAGGGAGAACATACATGGCTTCTTGAACTTTGGTGGAGCAGTGGTTAGAATGCAGTACTGCAAGCTACTTCTGCTGCCTGCTGGCTGCCTGCAATTTGGCAATTCAAATCTCACCAGGCTCAAGGTTGACTCAGCCTTCCATCTTTCCGAGGTGGGTAAAATGAGGACCCAGATTGTTGGGGGCAAATATGCTGACTCTGTAAACCGTTTAGAGAGGGCTGCACTGTGAAGTCCAAATGCTATTGCTTGAAAGAGATGAACCTGAATAAGCAAATAGTTTAAAAGTAAATAGGTATTTACTTTCCCAATCATTGTCATAGCTCCCATGCATTACAAATACCAGAATCATGGATATGACATCCCTAAAAATACCTTGTTGCTTCTTTTTTCTCAAAGAAAGGCAAGTTGGCCTCACCAGCAATTAAGAACTTAAAAGAGACAAATAATCCCCTAGTTACTATGCTTCTGATACTGGGTCTCATGTTGCAAAGTTACTTGCTGCTTGCTGGCAGATTTTGAGTAACACAGACTCTAAGTAACATAGCAAGTTCTGTTTAATGTAGTGACAGCAAAGAAACTAAGAAATAAAGTACTGGCAGCATGGCAACAACATGTGCAGTAAATGAGAAGTGCTAATTTGGTACAAATTTGAAGTTAATGAGCAGCCGATGAGATAAAAGGCTGATGGGATGACCACTTTTATCTAGTTTTTAAAAAAAAGATAGCAAAGTTATTTAGAGTTTGCTAAAATCATAATATTGCAACAAAGTATTATTAGAAATGATTATTTTATCCTCCTCCTGCACTCACGATGGGTCTTAGGTTGGGTACAGATGTTAAAGCCAAAGCAAAATTTAAGATGATGATGGCCACTTTTATGAAGCAGATATTTATAATGTAGAAAAGGAAATGTTAAAGTTATGACTTGTAATACTTTTATGTTTCGTGCACCTATTTAAAGGTAAAAGGCTCATCACTTAAAATAAATCTCAATTTCATTCCTAAACATATCCATTGTCTTTTAGAACTAACAAGCCTTTCTAGCATCTTAAACCTGGGGAATTAAGAGCACAAAGCTGAGTTTTTGCACCTTTTACTAAAGTCAGAAATGTAATATTTTTTTAATAAAAACCTCTCCATCTGGTCATAAAAAGGATCAAAAAGAAGTGTATGGTTCCAAGCTGCTTTCAAGGTATCAATCATGTACATTGCCCAAAAAATAATTTAGTAGTCTCTGCACCAGATAGGCAAAAGACAAAAAAAAAGAGATGATTTGATCTCAGCATTTTATCCCAATAGATAAGAGACCAGAATCAATGGGACAATTTGCCACAACCAACTCATTGTGCCAACTCACCACAGCCAACTCACTGCAAGACAACTCACCATTGACAACTCACCATGGGACAAGTTGCTGTGGTTCAATATAACGATTGTATTTAATTATTTAAAATAAATAAAAACATTATTTTAATTTTTACCATTTCCCATTACATTTCATTCTGTGTCTCCTTTTACATCCTTTCTTTAATTATTGTATTCTACTATTTCTTTGATATTAGTGTAACTCTTGTCCTGCTGTTTCCCTGAGGCGAGTTGGCGTTGGCAAGTTGCCCCGCAGCAAACTGCCCACAAGAAGTTGGCTGTGGCAAGTTGACTATGGCATTAGTTAAAATTTCAAGAAACCCATCATATAAATTGTATAATAGAAAGTGAAATGTTAGTAATGCAAGGCTGTATGAGGAGAGCTTGGCTGTTATCAATAAACAAACACAGTTTTAAATGGAAATTGTATTAATGTAACTATACATTATTTTAAAAAAATAATTATCAAATGATCTTGATATGGATATTTATCACTCTATTATGCGTGTCTTCCAGATACATTGGTGAGTATTAGCATAGCAGTCAAAATGTAATTGGAGAAATCAAACGATTCTATTTAATGTATGAATTCCATTTTGATTATAATGCCCAGATTCACATATCACACAAACAAGTGAGATACACAAATAAGCACTGAGAAGTAATGACATAATTGGATGATCTAATGTGAAAAAGAAGTAAAAATAGTCATTTGTAAACTGTTCAGCTTTTGTGAAACTGAAGGTGGTGCTGTTGATTAGCAGACTATAATGCAAAATCTTTTATTTTTTTTCCAGAAAACAGACGATCAATTTGCTATCACTGCAGTCATTCTTTATTGAACTTAAAAGATGCAACCATCTGGAACTTATTCCAGGATTTGACTTCAGTTACTTTACTGCTTAACAGTGACCCACAGAGAGCTTTAACCATGTTATTCTCCCCTTTTTAATGTGCAAATCATAGAAAACAGCCAGCAAAAATGATCAGAACAATGCAATAGACAGTGTTTGCGCTGCAAGAATTAAGTGATATTAAATAAACTGTTTGAAAAAAACATTCTCCAAATCATTTCACCAGGCTAGAAGAAATTGCAGCTCAACCACGGGAAGGATCTATAATGTAAATTTAAGAATACTGATAGGAATGAATGGCTCCCAGGAGTAATAATGCCAAGTGGCCTAGCCTATTTGAAGATGTACAGCGAAGTGGGGAATATGTGAGATTTTCCTAGGAAATATAACTCTTTGGTCAATTCACACACTACTTAGGGGCTGTTTTTTCCATTCATGGGAGTTATTTATACCCACACAGGCACACTTTCTGAAATGTTTTTATTGAGAGATAGCAGAAATTATGGCTAAGTGCCCTGGATGACTAACTCCAAAATCATGCTGTTGGTCACTAAATAGCTCCCATGAGTGAAAAACTAACCCATAGTAATATGTGAACCAGCTCTTCAACTGAAATGCTATTTTAATATGGTCCAGCACTCCCACAAGGAGACATGGAGAATTAAAGCAATGAATACACAACAAAGCATTGTCTAGTGTTTCTTGCAGACTGGGAAGAGAGGGTACCCCAGATACCATAGCAATACAAAATACACAAATAACGCTGCTAATGTAATAAAAAAGCCTCTTTTGTATCTTGAAGATTTTCACCCAGGTGGGAGCTACAATCTGATTTTAGATAGGTCTGAACTTTAATAAACATTAATGACTTAATAAACATGTATGTTTAACTAAATTTGATCTGAAGACAGATTTAGCTCTCTTAACCTCCCACAATAGGGCAGATGATATCACAGAGCATTTGCAGAAGAGAGAAAGTGGATAAATAAATCATCTATTCTTCCTTGACTCCCTTCTCCACCTCTTCTGAGTATTGGGAAAGAACCAGCCATGGATATCTGCTACTTCTAGCTAACATAGGGCCAAATCTCTTGTTCCCCAAAGGCAGGGAAAATAGGACAAAATGAAATAGAAGTGTGGGGATGTAAAGGAAGTGAATAAAAAGGGGCAGGTGGAAAAAGCATGCATTAGGAATGTAGAACTACCACCAAAGTAACATATGATTAAAACAGCATTTCTTAATCTGAGCACCTTTAAATTCAGCTCCCAAAATTTTAGAGATGCTACTGCAGGGCTGTCAAACTCCTGGCCCATTGGCCAGATGCATCACATGCTGGCCACGCCCATGCCTGGTTTAGCGAAGGGGAAACAAGTCCCGATATGTCACATGATGCTGTTATGACTATGTTATTTTGACACTCCTGGGCTAGAGAATTCAGTTACCTGAAGAAAGCAAGAAAGTCAAAACCAAATCCCAGGCCACAGGTGGATGGGAAAAGACCTCTGTATTAAGAAATAGAATTTGATCTAAGGAGAAAGAAATATACCAATTGAATAAGATAAGATAGATAAGAAAACCTTTATCGTCATGTTTTACTGGCCCACATTTAAAATGAAATTCTGTTGCCTGCTCTCAAAATAAAGTATATATCTATCCATACACATACATAACATGCATATACATGCTACACGCTCACACACACAAATTAATCACTGTCCATTTTGAATACCTAGCGGAAAGAGGAAACTTGAGAGTTCACAAGGTTGACACTGTATGGAACAAAACTGTGACTGTGACACTGGGACATAAAAAGCCACTTATTCAAAGCTGCAATGTATTAGAGTCTGTATTAAAGAGTTAAAAGAAGAAAATGGGTAAAATAACTGCAGGGCAGGACATCTGGCAGATGTATTTTGCTGGACATTTCTAGAGACCAAGGAAGAGAAATGATGACATCTGAAGACTCTACAAGTATCAGAGAGCTCCAAAGCAAGTTGCCAAAGGTGAAGTCGCATCATCACAAATCCTTTGAGACTGCTCTTATTTTTCCAAATGCTTTAAAGGAATTTCACAAAATAGGAAATCCTTGTATTTTGTATCGCCACTATTTCTCTACACCCTGCCAGTTTCCCTTGTAATCCAGGCCTTTACTTTTCACATCAATGCACGAATGAAAGAGCATGAGTCAGTGGGATAAGAAGAAGAGAGTAATTGCATCTACAACAGATTATGGATTATAGATACATATATTTTGAATATGCCAGAAGACGATGTAGCAGAAAAATTAACAATTTAATATGATATATGCTTCATAATTTGTTGCAAAGATATGTATCCACAAATATCCAGAATCATGGATGTGCATAGTGGATATATTCTGTTCTCAAGTTGATATGATAAAATATGGTAAGAAAGTTTTCTATCAGATTTCTGCAAATAGGTCTTGCAGTGTCAATTACCCTAAGGTCATATTTTGAAATTTCTGATTGACAAAAGTGGTGTTTAAAAGCATGACATTCAAGAGAGATGTTTCCACTCAACTAATTGCATATCGATATCTTAAATATTCCCTATTTCACAAGAAACTAGAGTACTACAAGATGAAGTTAGATCAGGGGTGTGAAATTTGCAGCCTGCAGGCCAGATGTGTTACGCGCTGGCCACGCTCACACCCAGTTGAGTGAAGAGGGAAAAAGTCGTGATACATCATGTGATGCCACTGTGATGATGCAAGATTGACATCCCTGAGTTAGATCATTATCAAGTTAGAAAGCTTCAGGAACTGATGGAGTACCCACTGAAACATGGCAAGCATCAGAAGTAAAATCTGTAAAGGTTCTGCACAAGCCATGCCAGCAAATCTGGAAAATGACACAGTGGGCAATAGATTGAAAGAGGTTAGTCAATATATCGGAACCAATAACGGTGATCTAACAGACTGTGCAAAATATTATAAATTATCCTTAATTTCACATTCAAATAAAATAATACTTAGGATTATCCAATATAAATTAGAGCCCTACATTGAAAGGGAGATGCCAGATATTGCAAGCTGGCTTTAGAAAAGAATGAGAAATTTAATATATTATTGCTGATGCAAGCTAGATAATTGAGAAACCCAAATCATACTCACCAAAATCAATCAGTGTTCCATCCAATTGTGTTGATCATGTCCATCTATGGAATTTGCTTAGAAACACAGGAATCTCAAAATATGTCATTGTCTTTATGTATGGTCAGGTTGGGAAGTTGCGTCTGGACAATGGTATAGTGAAACAAACTGGTTGGCAAAGAAATGAGATAATAATAATAATAATAATAATAATAAATTTGGATTTATTAGCCGCTCCCTTTCCAAGTAGGACTCGGGGCGGCGTACAATGGAGCATGAAACATAAAAAATATATAACAACACCAAACGTACATACATACACAACATACCTACATACATACACGGAGGAGGAAACAGGTTACATCAATAGACAGTTAAAAACAACTTTAAAATACCCCAATTGTAAAAACCCAATAAAAATTAATATTTAAGGACAATTTAAAAACAGTTTGGAGGAATGGGAAAATTACGATTGCGATTGAGCCAGGCCGGATAATTGAAAGAGGTGGGTCTTCAGCTGTACACGGAAGGAGCGGAGATCGGAAGTAATCCTGATGTCACGGGGGAGGTCATTCCACAGGGCTGGGCCCATCACAGAGAAGGCTCTGCTCCTGGGTGTCGCCCCCCGACACTGTTTGGCGGACGGCACCCGGAGAAGTCCCTCTCTGTGTGCGCGAATTGGTCGTAGGGATGTGTGGGGCAGGATGCGATCCTGCATATAACTAGGCCCTGTGCCATGGAGCGCTTTAAAGATCATAATCAAAACCTTGAAACGCACTCGGTAGACCACAGGCAGCCAGTGCAGCTCGCGCAGGAGAGGTGTTACAGGGGAGTATCTAGTCCTCCCCATAATCACCCGCGCGGCCGCGTTCTGGACCAACTGTAGTCTCCGAGTGCATCTCAAGGGAAGCCCCATGTAGAGAGCATTGCAGTAATCCAGGCGAGACGTCACTAGCGCATGGGTGACTGTGCGTAGGGCATCCCGGTCCAATAAGGGGCGCAATTGGCGCATCAGGCGAACCTGATGGAACGCCCCCCTTGCCACGGCTGTTACATGGTTATCCATGGACAGCCGGGCATCCAGGAGGACGCCCAAATTGCGCACCTGTTCCATGGGGGCTAGTTGGACGCCCCCGATGGCCAGAGATGGAAGCACCTGGTTGAACTGGGAGGCCGGAAGCCACAGCCACTCCGTCTTGGAAGGGTTGAGTTTTAGTCGGTTGCCATCCATCCAGACCCGTACGGCCTCCAGACACCGGGACATCATTTCGACGGCCTCATTGGGGTGGTTCGGAGTGGAAATGTATAGCTGAGTATCATCAGCATACAGATGATATCCCACTCCAAAACCACGGATGATCTCGCCCAGCGGTTTCATATATGTGTTGAACAGGAGAGGCGAGAGCACCGATCCCTGTGGCACTCCACATGTGAGTGGCCTCCGGGTCGAACTCTGCTCCCCTGTCAACACACGTTGCGTCCGACCAGAGAGGTAGGAGCCAAACCACTGTAAAACGGTGCCCCTGACTCCCAGCCCCTCTAGCCGGTGCAACAGGATACCATGGTCGATGGTATCGAACGCCGCCGAGAGATCTAATAGGACCAGGATAGAGGAACAACCCCTATCTCTGGCCCTCCAGAGATCATCGACCAATGCGACCAAGGCCGTCTCCGTGCTGTGCCCGGGTCGGAAGCCGGACTGGCGCGGGTCTAGATAATCATTTTCCTCCAGGTGACGTGGGAACTGCTGTGCTACCACACTCTCTACAACCTTCGCTAAAAAAGGAAGGTTGGAGACTGGACGATAATTGACTAGGTCCGTTGGGTCCAGGGAAGGCTTCTTGAGCAGGGGCCTCACCACCGCCTCTTTCAAGGCGGCCGGTAGAGACCCCTCACCCAACGAGGCGTTCACCAGGCCCAGGAGCCAGTCGCGCGTAACCTCCCAGGATGCCAGTACAAGCCAGGAGGGACACGGGTCCAATAAACATGTGGTGGGTCGCAGACGTCCACGCAACCTGTCCAAATCCTCGATGGCAACCGAGTCAAACTCCTCCCAAAGCGGTCCCTCAAGACTCGCAACGGGCGTCTCTACTGAACCACTGAAAGGGGTCCATCCCATCCGGATTTGAGCGACTTTGTCCTGTAGATAATTCCCAAACTCCTCTGCTCTGCCCTGTAGTGGGGCTTCCCGTGGTCTCTCAAACAAGAGGGAACAGGTCACCCGAAACAGGGCGGCAGGGCGGTTATCTGCAGACGCAATAAGAGCGGCGCAATGTTGACGTTTGGCCGCTCTTAATGCCACAAGGTACGTCTTCAAATAGGCTCGTGCCTGTGCTCGGTCAAATTCGGAGCGGGAGGATCTCCAACGACTCTCTAGGCGTCTCTTGTGGCGTTTCATCACCCTTAGCTCCTCGGTAAACCAAGGTGCCAGGGTGGTTCGTCGCCGCAGGAGAGGCCGCAAAGGCGCCACCCGGTCTAGGGCCCCGGCAGTCGCACTATTCCATGCGACTACCAGGTCCTCCACTCGGGGGCGGGTCAGGTCCACAGGAGGTGGCCCAAGTTCCGTCTGGAACCTATCCGGTTCCATCAGGCGCTTGGGGCGGAACCATCTAATACCTTCCAGTTCCGCCTCCTCGCGGCGGGGGGTAGCACCAGGGAAGTCCAGCCGGAGAAGTGAGTGATCCGACCATGACAGGGGAATAGTGTCTAGATCCCCTATTCCCAGATCACTCGTCCACTGGCCAGAGACAAAAACAAGGTCCAGGGTGTGGCCTCCCTTGTGAGTAGGGCCCTGAATTAACTGGGTCAGGTCCATGGCTGTCATGGAAGCCATGAACTCCCGAACCCCCTCAGACGCTTCTCCCATCGACGGCAGATTAAAATCCCCCATCACTAAAAGTTTGGGGGTCTCAACCGCCACCGATGAGATCAGCTCAAGGAGTTCGGGCAGGGCCGCTGAAGTATAGCGAGGAGCCAGGTATACTATCAGCAGGCCCAACTGCCTCCCTGGGCCCCATCTCACGACGAGGGACTCACACCCGGATGTCTGCGGCACGGTGAACTCTCTCGGCTCTAAGTCTTCCCGGATAATCACTGCTACCCCACCGCCCCTTCCCTGGGCCCGAGGCTGGTGAAATGCTCGATAACCTGGCGGGCACATTTCCACAAGGGGTAGACCTCCCTCGTGGCCCAACCAGGTCTCGGTTATTCCAGCGAGGTCCGGGTCCCCCTCCAAAATTAGATCGTGGATGAGGGGGGCCTTATTGACAACGGACCTCGCGTTGCATAACAGCAGTCTCAGGCCTTGGGTCTGTAGATCCTGACCACCTAGTATGCAGGGGTTGGTGCAGACGACCGGGAATGACCAAAAACCCCGGTCTCCCAACCGACTACGCGCTCTTAAACTGTCCTCGCACCTGCCCCTCCCCACGACTGTTGGTATTAAGGAGCCCTGCACAGGAATGCTATCTTCCCTCTCCTCCCCCACTCCGCTCCCTCCTCTTTCGACCACACCTAGGTGCCTGGCTCTTCCATCCCTCCTAACCGGTTCCCCCCCCCCCATCCCTACAACCCCTCCCCCCCCCATCCTTATAACCCCTTACAACTTTTAAAAAACATTTAATTAAAAAACCCCTTAACGTGCGCTTCCTCCACCTCTCTGGGTTAATGAACCCGTCCTCAAGGTGGGCCCTTGAAAGGGCAGGAGGCCATAGCTGCGAGAGGGGGGAATCTCGTAGCTGTAGTAGGTCTAGCCTCGTATATAACATGATTAGACAGGGCCAAAGCTCGTCAAGTGGGAGCTGTCGGTATTAATATGCATTGGCAGCCTCAGATCCCACTAAGGGGATAGTCCTGGCAAAGGATAGACAGATGGAAAAAAGTCCACATCTTGGATGGAAATGATGGGCTGATGGAAATAAGATAGCCAGCTGGTGAATAGAGGGCTGCAGCTAAGGGATAGTTCATAATGGGCGGTAGGGGCGGGTAGCCCATGATAGAGAGTAGTAAATGAGTAGTAAATGGGTGGGGGGGGCGGGTTGTAGTGAGCACGGCAGAATACAGAGTCAAACCTTCTACATGGGCCTCAGGTGATTCAACGCCTCCATTTCGTGGCCCGCCTCTGCCTTAGATAGTCCTCCGTCCATTTGGCCACCCACAGTCGTTGTTATTGTTATTGGTGTTATTATTGGGATTATTATTGGGCCCGGGGGGGCCTGGGGGGGCTGCACCGACCTCCATACGGCCTCCCTGCAGCCCTCCTGCCGATCTCCTCCGGCGCCTCAGGCCTCGCTCTCCTTTCCTTCTTCCCTCCGGCACCTCGGGCCTCCCTCGGGCCTCGCTCTCCTTCTCTCTTGGGTCGCCACCATCCCTCCGAAATGCCTCCGAAATGTCTCAACCAGACCACCGTCCTCCAGCCTCCTCCAGCCTCCTCCAGCCTCCTCCGCCCCCTCCACTCAGGCCTCCACCGCGTCGCCGCTCCGCCGCTCCGGCTCAAAACGACCAGCCGCCATACCGCCAGCCGCCCTGCCGCTCAGAAGCGCCAGCCGCCATGCCGCGCCGACCGGCACATCATCCTCCTCCTGCCCGGCTGCCCGACCGACCCGGCGGGCCAGCCTGGACCCGGGCAGGGGCCAGCATATTCGGCGCCAAGAATCCCGATCCTCAAGCTGGAAATGAGGGTCGGCAGCATCCCTGCCCGTCAGAGAGCCCTCCGCATTAAGCGGAGCTCAGAGGCAGCCTTCCATTCCCTCCGGAAGCTCCTCCTAAGAGATAAAGCTATATATTCCAAAGGTGCTTTTTCAGGAGGCAACTGGACTTTCCTGTTTTTTTTCCTTTTGAAGATGTTTCACTTCACATCCAAGAAGCTTCTTCAGCTATGTCAAGATAGTGAGGAATGGAAGGATTTATATTCCTTGCAGATAGCTGGTAATTTGCATCCTTTTAGAGAGTCTTTGAAGCACTTGGAAGTTTATCTGTGTCCTTAGGTTCATCTGAGTAGAGCTCTATTTCCTGTAGTCTGGAATTATTTTCTCTCTCTCTCTGGAAATCCATCCCTACTCCCACACTGTTCAAAAACCATGACCTGGGGACTGAGAATCTCCACCGATTTAAAGCTATATATCTTTCTTCATTTAACATGTATGCTGAATATACATTCAGGTAAACATGACTGGAAGATGAGTGTGGTTTTAAAATTGAAGGCATAAATCTCAATAACTTGAACTCTGTTAATAACACAACTCTGATAGCTAAAAATGCAAATGATCTGCAAGCTGCAGTAATAAAAGTCAAGGAACACAGTAAAAATGGGACTAAGATTAAATAGAAAGAAGAGCAAACTAATGACAACAGGAACAGGAACTAGCCTTGGTATTGGCAGTTCTTTTATGATATATTTCACTCTCTGAATATTTCAACTGAAAACATATTTAGTAATCAGATGTTAATCAGGAATGTTCAAAAAATCCATTTTTTCAGGATGAGGCAGAGAAGGATGGATAGGCTTGCATGCCACTAATTATTTCAGTACAATATTAACTTTTAAACAGTTTGGAAATTGGCCTAAATTAAAAAGCCACCATAAACAATGTATACTGAACTCCAGCCAACCTCCTAAACCAGCTAGGAAATATTTGACCAAATAAGATTAATACAATTTATTAATACAGTTAAGAATGCCTATAGAAATCAGTTTTACTTAATTGTTTTATGCCATCCAAAGTCACCTTTTTGACATATAAATTTGATAAACAAAGAATAAAAATGCCAAAATGATTATTATTATTCTGTTTAATATCCAAACTGCTTAAACTTAGCCTGAATGCATTACATTAGTATATCAATTATTAGAGCTACTAGTACAAAAATAAACAATAAGTTACTTATTTTTCACTTTATGAGATCCAAATAATTTCCCATCAGAATTGATTCCCACTGGCAGAAAGGAGGAATTAACAATATAATGAGCCACAGTGGTGCAGTGGTTAGACTGCAGTACTGCAGGCTTCTTTTGCTGACTGCCAGCTTCCTGCAATTTGGCAGTTCAAATCTCACCAGGCTCAAGGTTGACTCAGACTTCCATCCTTCCGAGGTCAGTAAAATGAGGACTCAAATTGTTGGGGGCAAATATGCTGACTCTGTAAACCATTTAGAGAGGGCTATAAAGTGTGAAGTGTTGTATAAGTCTAAGTGCTATTGCTAATTCTTGGCGATGTTCATGGTAAACGTTAACATGCTAAGCTCAATCAAACTTTACACTTTTCCCCCCAAAACCTGATTAGGAAAAAAATCTGATTTTCTAAATCCAAAGTAACTTGAATGTTATTATACACTGTTTAATTCTGAGACTGAATATGCACAATCAATAATTTTATTTTGAGACTGTTAAAATCTCAGAAAATGTTTAGGTACGGCTTTCTGAAATAAGACACCTTGGCAAATAAAACAGTTTTGAAAATAGTCTAATATTTTTTAGTTCATAAACATATTATAATATTTGAGGTATTACAGCTGCTGCTGTAGAAACACCAGTTTGATTTGTAGGAAAATATTCAGATCAAGTTACCAGTCTTTTTAATCTTGGTAAATCTGTGTACATTAGGAAGTTCCTTCAAACTTTAAAAGACACCAGTAAAGAATGTGTTGTGATCACTGGGACTGTTTCAAATGGAAATTCCCTCAGAAAATAGGTTTTTACAGACTTTTTCATAAACATGAGTACATATATATTTTACTTACTTGAAAGCAGCCAGCAAGTAAATTATGAATAAAATTGTATTTAGTTCCAATATAGCTCTTCTATTTCTGCTGTACTTAGGGTGGAAAAGATACATGTCTTAGTCTGCAGGGCATGGTAGAAGTCTATTACATCATGTGCATGAGAAATATGCTCATGGAAGATGTTTATTATCTTATATTATGATCAAGCAAGTGTTTATTATTATTTTGTTTATTATACTATATTTTATAAAACAGTATGGGTTTTTATTAAGCAAAACATAATCATAGGACAATAATCACCTATCTTCTTTTTGTTTTGAATGTTTATTTTGAGCACTCCAAAAATGATGCCTCTTATTATGGCTTAGTATAACTGTCAGGTGGTATGCAATTGTTGTGGTCGAGCAGCAGCTGGCTGAGTTGTTGGTGGACTCTGACAGCTCAGGCCATTATGGGACTGCTCTGGAGGATGAGGAACACTCTGGAGGGTGTTTGGAGTCAGAGCCGGAACTAGAGAAGCCTGTTGGCCACCAGGTGGCATTTGAGTCAGGGAACAGTGAGGAGGAACAGAGGGAGGTTGTCCCTGATGTGCGTTGACGTCGAATTGATAGGAGACAGGAACAGCTATGGAGAAGACGTCATAGAAGGAAGTAGGGACAGCTGGTTAAGAGTGTGGCCCCTCCCAAAGAGTTTATAAGTGGAGCGAAGGGAGGGGAATCTTTGCAGGAGAGAACAGTCCATATTCAAGCCGTTGCAAAAGCCTTCTATAAGTGTTATCTTGTGTTTGTGAATAAAACTTTCTAGGCTCCCAGCCAAGGGGTGGCTTTATCTATGTAATTAGTCTGCATATTCATTGGAATCACGGGACAAAACAGCAATCCCTCCTCAAAAACCTGCCTATGATTTTACTCAGCAGGTGCATCTTGTATATGGCTGGCATCTGCAGTTGGATGGATAGTTGACAGTCATTTCATTTGTGGAACTCCCTTCCTTTACCAATTGGCCTAGGTTATGATTGGACAGCTTACAGTAAAAAAAAAAGCTATTTTAATTACTCAGGTGTTTCATAATATTGACTTCGGTTCCATTAATTGAAATTTGCTGCTGCTGTTATTACTAGCTTGCAGCTATGGCATTTTATATAAGATCCTGACCATGTTCTGCTGACCTTTAATTCTATTTTATTTTATTTTATTTTGATATTGTTATAAAATATTTGTCAGAGATCACTTTGAGGAATATGATTGAAATAGAGGGTCAGAGTCTTTTAAAGAAAAAATGTTTCTGTTTCTCGATGCTCAAAATGGATTTTCTTAAATGCAGTGGACTCTACTTGGGTTCCACTGTATTTTGTGTATTTTACCTGGCTTATTTTTAAATGTTTTGTACATAATTAATAAAACTAAACATTTCAATTGCTTAAAAATATAAATATAAAATAACAGAATGTGCAATCCATTAAAGTCCTAAAAACATATGAGACCCTTCTCCTATGACAATACTTTCATGTATAGAGGCCTTGCAACTGTCATCTCTTATTTCCCTTGTTAAGACATTATCTATTTAATTAATCTAAAAATTAACAAAGTTAATACAAAATGTTTTTAAAAAGATTTTTTATTTATTTCATACACACTAAATGTGGTTGCAGGACGAGGTGGCTCAGTGGCTAAGATGCTGAGCTTGTCGATCAGAAAGGTCAGCAATTCGATGGTTTGAATCCTTAGTGCTGTATAATGGAGTGAGCTCCTGTTACTTATCCCAGCTTCTGCCAGCCTAGCAGTTTGAAAGCATGTAAAAATGCAAGTAGAAAAAATAGAAACCACCATTGGTGGGAAGATAACAGCGTTCCATGCACCTTTGGCATTTAGTCATGCCAGCCACATGACCATGGGGACATCTTCGGACAGCATTGGCTCTTCGGCTTTGAAATGGAGATGAGCACCACCCTCTAGAGTTGGGAACAACTAGTACATATGTGCAAGGGAAACCTTTACCTTACCTAAATGTGGAAGCAACTTATCCCGGCATTAGCTTTTAGCTCTTATTGTCGTTCTTTGAAAAGTAAATTAATATGCACTGTTGAAGACTCAATATGGATAAATTTCTTTTCCATGATAAATTTCTCTTTTCTTTAGTGATGCAAAGCACTCTTGTCATTTATTTGCCACTGATGCTTATGATAAAAAATTAAATTACTGGTCATCTTTTTCTATTCTTCCCTTCAATAAATTTCTCCCAAAAGATCTGTGCTGGAAAACAAACATTTAAATGGGGCACAGACACTTTACTTTTATACACAGCCTTCCTATATTATTCATTGCAATGCATTTTTAATGGAACAGAAAGAAAAGTAAAATATATTTTAATTTCTGGAGCTAGGCAGCCAAGTGATCTGAAGAATCATAAATTTGCCAAGGCACCAGGAAAAAGGGAGCAGCTCTACCTTCCAGTGACCTTTGAGCTTTTATGAATAGTTTGTGAAAACTCTTACTGGTTAGAATTTTCCAGCAATGTTTATCACGATGCAGAGGGGCCAAGCGCCATTGTTCTACAAGGTTTTAATGGATCTTCAATGCCATTTCCCCTTATTTCTGGAAGTAAGGGATATTTATTCATTTTATTTCATCAAGCATTAATTAGATAACAGATATAAGTAAAGATAAGATTATGAATACATGAAATGGATACAAATAAAAAGAAACATTAGGACAGGAATAGTAGGCACACTGGTGCACGCCCCTTAAAGACCTCTTAAGAATGAGGTGTGATCGACAGTAGACAGTCTAAGGTTAAAGTTTTGGGGGGTCGAGGAAGAAACCACAGTGTCAGGTAGTGCATTCCAGGCATTGACAACCCTATTACTGAAGTCATATTTTCTGTAATCAAGTTTGGAGTGGTTTACCATAAGTTGGTATCTATTGTGAGCTTGTGTGTTCTTGTTGCTAATTGTTTGACCATTCTGATACATAGTCAAGGTCTTTTTGTAGGGTAGCAGCATTGTCAGTGGTGCTGAATAGTTTTACATCATCAGTGAAGAGAACATAGTTACTTATAATATGATCCCAAAGGTCAATTTATGTAAAGTATAAAGAGTGTGGGTCCTAAAACGCTATCTTGGGGAACACCACTGTTAACAGGTATAGGGTTTGTTAGGGCATTTCCTATTTTGACTACTTGTTTTCTGTTTGATAGGAATGCATCTATCCACTTATGCAAGGAACCAGAGATGCCATAAGATTTTAATTTTAGAAGTAGTTTGTCGTGTACTACTAAATCAAAGACTTTACCGAAGTCGATATAAATTGTGTCTATTGCTTTACCCTGGTCAAGTTGTGATATTCACAAAGATAAGCTAATAAAAATAGAACACAGGTTATTACACTATTACAATACTATTATGGGGTGTAGACATGAGGATGGAATGCTGAGTTTCCACTCTTCTCCTGATCCAGCTTTTTTCTTTAATATGGTTCTCTTTAGTCAATATTTTATCAAATAGTGAGACAAGTAAAGCAGGATGTTCAGGGAAGAAACTGTGCAAAGCAAAGGGGATTAAAGCCTATTTGGAAGACTCGGTTGAAGAGCCTCCCCACAACAAAGAAGAAGCAATGGAGGCATTGCTACAGGGATCTGATATGGAAGCAATTGAACAATTAACAAAACAGATTTGAAAAGAAATGAAAACAGAATGGGACAAATTTGCTGTGGGATTACCTAAAGACTTGGCAAGTATGTCAGAGTAAATGAATAAACAATCTAAGAAATTTCATGGCAATAGCAGATATTGCTCAGATGGACAGCAATGCTTACAAAATGGCTATAAATAAGACTCTTGAGATCAACAAGGCTCAGAAGAGTATTTCTGAAATAAAGATTGAGTTGGCAGATTTGCAGGATCGTAGTAGGAGAAATAATTTAAGGACTAAAGGAGCGGCAGAGAAAAGTGGAGCAAAAAATTTGACTACTTATCTCCAAAATTAACAAAGTGCACTGTGATATGAACTTAATGGATAAAGATATTGAACATTCTCATTGAGTTTACTCTCCTAGGAACAGATTGAAATCTAGAGACATCTTAGTTATATTTGTGAACTAAAATATAACAGTTTTTCTAAGAAAAACAAATGAATTACAGGAGATTAAATGAGACCATGAGAAAATATTGTTTTTCCATGGTATCAGTGTAGTTCCATTGCTGCGAAGAAAGGCATTCAAACCATTGTCAGAAAAACTTAGGCAGAATGAGATTCGATACAAATTTCCTTTCGTTCTTTAATTGTTTCTATGCCACAAGGATAAAAAATTGTTTCCAGTTTGACTGAAATGCAGAGCCTGTTGGCAGATCTGTTTAACAAGAAATGAAGGGGATCTATGATTTGCCCTTGAAACTATGCAAAGTAAACACAATACAAGTAGAATATTAGATAAGAATGCAGCATTGAACTCTGGAGTAACAGAAATTATATTGACTGTTTTACTCTTTTTTAATCTTCAGGTTTAGAGGAAAGGGAAAAAGAAAAGAATTACAGTATATGAAACAATAATGTGGGTAAAACTATGGCTAAAGCAGAGCTGGGTTGCTGCTGGTTGGGCCTGGATCAGGCAAACTGTTAGTAGCGGTAGCAGGAGACTCCGTCCACCCACCCAGATGCTTCTGCGCAAGTGAGCGCGCACACGCGCCCATGATGGAAACAGTAGTAAAAATAATAGAGACCCACCACTGGGCTAAATAATTATTGTAATTAAAATAGGGTGCTTATTAGATGGTCAAGGAAAGAAGGAATCTCAGGAAGTGACCCCTTCCCACAGACCATATAGAAAATCTTTAAAGGACCTCTGCAGAATGTTTGCTGCTTGTCTAAGTATTGCAAGGACATTCATTGGATATGGTAGTAAGGTTTAGATTGGATGGGGGTGGGAGAAGGGGTAATAAGGAGAGTGATCAGCAAAGGATGAAGAGAGAATGGGAGGAAAGCATCTATATAATGAATAGAGTACTAATGTTTTGCATTCTTGTGTTACTATCAGATGACATATTGATAGATTTTATGGGTACTCAGCTTTCAAACATTTTCTGGAGATGTGATTATTGTTATTGTATAGAAAAATTATGCAGAGATGCTTTAAAATAATGAATAATGAAAATAAAGATAAAATGCATAAAGGTGAACAATGTAAAACTATTTCTCTAACTGTTAGAAATCATATTAAGAGGAAAACAATTCTTAACTATGTTAAAACATTTAAAACCCATGTTGCTGTTACAAGAAACATATACAATAACAATAGGTTTAAAGACAGATATGAAATGCAAATTTTGCACAAGGATTTAATAAGTCAAGAGGAATAGCCATTCTTTTTAAAACTGGCATAAATTTCAAGGTTGAAATTTTTTTAAAAGATGGGGGAGGGAGTAGTAATATTATATATATTTGCAGAAGGGTAACTTGATAATAAAACATTAACTCCAGGATCTATATATGCTCCTAATCATAAAACCAGCTGAATACCACTTCTCGATTGCTCCAAATATTGAATGTTCCTAAAACACTTAGACTGGAATTGGAGTGGTCATAGGGGCTGGGACAGATTGAGGGGAGAAACTTGTATACTTTCGTGCAGGAAATTTAGTTCTAGCCTGACTTACTGCAACTAGCACTCTTTACTAAAAGAACCTATCACTTCAAAGCAAATGGAGTCAAGGGTCTTTCTTTCCTAAGGGGCCAATGTTCCTGGGGTAGGTTGGACACATGGACTATTATGAACCCTGCAATAAAAGCATATTCATTTTATCTGTGTATACCAGGGGTAGTCAACCTTTTTATACCTACCGCTCACTTTTGTATCTCTGTTAGTAGTAAAATTTTCTAACCGCCACCAGTTCCACAGTAATGGTGATTTTATGGAAACCTAATGAAAATGTTTTTAAAAAATGCTATGAAATTTTTTTAAAAAGTCAATTAAATTAAAAAAAAAGGAAAGTGCTTCAGTATCGGACAAAACCCCTACCGCCCACCATGAAAGCTGGAACACCCACTAGTGGGTGGTAGGGACCAGGTTGACTACCACTGGTGTATACATAAATCTCATACTAGGATAGACTTTATGTTAGGGACGTGCAGTCAGGGGAGGCAGGGGAGGCAGAGCCTCACCGCTCTCATCATGAAAATAAAAAAAAGGGAAAAGGCGCTGAGGAGCCTTCTGCACACATGGTCCGGGAATGGGACCACATGTGCAGGAGGCTCCTCTAGCCTCAGCCCCTCTCCTGCACACGTGGTCCCATTCCCCGCATTCCTGAGTCAACATGAAGGGGACTGCAGTTCGCGCTGATGACATCACCAGCCTCACCAGCCATAAACCTCACCGCACATCACTGCTTTATGTAGATATCTAAGAATTTTAGAATCTGCAACAAGTTGTAGCCATTTTTATATTGCATCACACTCCAGTGATTATTGCATTTAAATTAGAAGAGATTTTTCCACTTACTTAGAATTGGTGGTTTAATTATATACTCTGCAAGAATGTAGCAGCAAAGCAATGACTAAGTTGGAGAATTTTTTTCAAGAAAACAATACAAATGAAATATCCTTAAGAACAAGTTGGGATGCTATGAACCCAGTTCTAAATGGTTGGGATATAAATCCGATGAACACGATTTATCAGCATAAAAGGCAAAAAATACTTTATTTGGAAATTAACAGTTTATTACTAAACTACAATAGAACTGAATCAGGTAGTAATTTACAAACAAGTTGTAAATAAAACGAGAGAGAGAGAGAGCTAATAATTTGGAAACAGATAAAATATCTTCTTATTCTTGTTAAGCACTTATATACAGCTTTATAGTGCTTAACAGCACTCTTTATGTGGTTTATAGAGTCAGCATATTTGGCCCCAACAGTCTGGGTCCTCATTTTACTGACCTTGGAAGGATAGAAGGCTGACCCGACCTTGAGCCAGTCAGGATCAAACTCCTGGCTGTGGGCAGAGTTTGCCTGCAATACTGTATTCTAACCACTACACCACAAAGTTATTATGAACATGACAAAATTCCAGAGAAACTGAAAAAAAGCTAAGAAAATTAGCTTATTAGTGCAATTAAACAATTACATAAATTACATAAACAAATTAATTAATAAATACAAAGGAATACAAAGTTTGCTTTCCTCTTTTTTTGGGGTTCATTTTCAGTTTCAATTTGAGATACAGACCTGGCATTTCCTACATGTTTCCATCTAAGTGTTAGCTAGATCTTGCTGAAGCAGGTTGGCCAATTCCATATTAGGGGAAATTTGATAGAGGAATATAAATATTCTAATTATATAGTCAGGGAACACATTTTGGAAATTTAGAAGTATTACATAATTTGGGACATTTAAGTATGGAACTGTTTGGGAAGCTTAGATATATTTTATGCTCTCATTAAAGAGAAAATTGAAATATTGCAAAACATTCTTGTTTGTAAGTGAATAAAATACTTATAACTGGTGTGTTAATTTGGGATCCAACTTTGTGTCAGTATTAGATTTCAAGGAATTGAGCAGTTTGCAAAAAACTTACTTGTTTTGCCAACTCAGCAACCTATCCCTTTGGAATATTAGTCAGGATAAAAGAATAATCAGAGAAAGGGGCCTAGAAGGAGAAGTTCAGAATGAGGCTAGGTAAAGGTAAAGGTTCCCCTTGCACATATGTGCTAGTTGTTCCTGATTCTAGGGAGTGGTGCTCATCTCCGTTTCAAAGCCAAAGAGCCAGCACTGTCATAAGACGTCTCCATGGTCATATGTCTGGCATGACTAAATGCCAAAGGCGCTTGGAATGCTGTTACCTTCCCATCAAAGGTGGTCCCTATTTTTCTATTTGCATTTTTACATGATTTCGAACTGCTAGGTTGGCAGAAGCTGGGACAAGTAACGGGAGCTCACTCCGTTAAGCGGCATTAGGGATTTGAACCACCTGCCGACCTTTCTGATTGACAAGCTCAGCGTCTTAGCCACTGAGCCACGGCATACCTCAGAATGAGGTTAGCTGTATTCAAATGCACAAAAGAGCTCACATGGCTTATTTTAGATGGATATAAGCAGGTACTTAATGATTTTAGTCTATTCTTTACTGTAGTTTGCTTTTCAAAGAACTTTTTTCAAAATTAGTCTTGATGTCTCTTTATTTTTAGTTCTTAATGGAACGTTTATTCCATTAAGTCCTGTTGTATGAAATAACTTGTCTTTGCGGCATAAGGGGCATAGAAAAAATTACCTACTGTATGTGCTTTTATATTGCTTCTATTACGTTGATTTTTCTTTCCCAACACAGTTTAGAGGTCAAATCAAAGGTTTTCTCATTGATTTTCTTCTTTTAGACAAAAAACATTTATCACATATAATGTTGCCAGGTCTTGCATTGTAGCAATTAAAATTCTCCACAGATAATTACAGGGACAGGATATGGGTAGAAACATTGACAGTCCTTTCCTTGTAATCATTTTACAATTACTGATAGACCTCAAGCTGAGGTCAGCCTTCTCAATTTGGACTTATTACAGCTTATTTCTTTTTATTCATCAAAGAAATCTTGATCCTATGAAGGTTCTATTGTTCTTAAAATAATTTGGAAGTTTTAAAATTATTTTTGTCTTAATATATTAATGTTTTATTAGTTTATTAATTTAATTTTAATTGTTTAATTAAGTTCAACTTTTACCAGCATTTTATTATCATATTATGCCTTTTATTTTATTTAAGAAACAATTCAATCTTCTTAGTTCTTAATTTTTGTATGGATTATTTTATTTGTATTTTATTGTAAATCACTGCATTTGTGAAATAAATTTTATGGATCGATTGAATTCAGGCAAAAATAAGAATCTAATCATCAACAACTTAATTTCATGAATATATGGAGACAGTTAAGTCCAAATAAGCAGGAACATGCTTTTTAATCAACCCCATATGTGCATACTGTCTACTGGCTGCGATTAATTTTTAATATTTTGACAAATTATTGGTTTAGCTCTGTTGTAATCTCTGATCGTGTATCATTTAAAGTCACGGGTTTTATGGAAATGCTGCACTTAGTGGGAAGTGATTTTCTAATAAATCATTACTAAAATATCATTAGTTTATTTATCATCAACAAACAACTGACATATATAGGCTTTTTTCCAAATTAAAAAAAATGACCAATATGTGAACGGTTTGGGATGCCTTGAAATAAAATTATTTGGTAACACAATAGCCTTTGCCCCTAAAAGAGAAAAGAATGAGATCAAAGTATAGAAATTGAGAAAACGAAGAAAAACTAATGTGGGTTTTATCACATTTTGAAATGTTATCTTTTAACTTTGTCAGAACTTCATAAATAATATGCTCTGAAGATATAGTATGCATTGATATTTATAAAGTATATTTATTGGAAACAGGGAAGACAAAATTGATAATCAATTGGCTTTAGCTTGAAATAATGGAATGTCCAGTTTTGTCATCTTTTTGCTCCTTTATCTTTATTGTTATATTGTTTTATTGATACCTTTTCTGTGTTTTTACTTTGTGAACCACCCTCAGTTGTTGGGAAACAGGTATTGTATACATTAATTAATTAATTAATTAATAAATAATATAAGATATACTACTAACACAATACAATTAAGAGATTTCTTGTACCCCCTTAACACATATTTTTTTTAACAAAGGTTAGTTTCCATTCTGTATTGTAGGTCTGCATTGCAAGGGTGGAAACTATTATTGTTGCAGTATATATGGGGGATTGACGATGGATGGATGATATACGCATGTATGTGTTTTTGTTTTTTCTAATGCATATTTTAAAATGTTTCCAACCTTGTATTTTAACTTTCTGAAAGTTAAATGGGAGAGTACTCTGTTTTGGACTGAAGGCCTCACTTGACATTTCAACGGCATGCTAAAGGCTCACTCATAAAGGAGTAAACTAGCATAGAGTTGTTGGCATTATGAAGATAAAGAATAAATGAATTAATTGTAATGACAGTTACGTAAATTATAATATTATATGATCTGATCTGTACTGTTGCTCTGCATATATTTAATATTCTATTGCATTATTACAATTACACACCTAAATTTTAGAGTGGGAGCACGTATGGCCCAGGAACAATAAGTTGTATATTTAGTGTAAGCAATTATATTTCACTGGATAAACACAGATACAACACTCAGATTAAAGTTCAGGCACAAAATGGATTATCTATCTTTTTAAAATTTGTATGAAAGGAAAAACAGATTTTCTCTGTCAATCAACGTGCACATTGGTTATGCTCTCCTGCACCAGTGAGACCTCGTTATATTTCATTCCTACACTGACTCCCTTATCTGAATGGTGCACACCCACAAGGCTTTTGAATGAACACTGTTTTTCCTCTTTGGAAGCTTCTTTTCTTTAAAAATTACAAATTGTACCAAGAAGCCTTCAATATTACTTCTATGATACATATGCTATACTTACCCTTTGGCAACTGCAGAGTGAGATTAACAGCAACAAGAACAAAGTCCAGCATGGATCTATGTTACCCAGTGTCTCAAAGCTATAACACAAGCATTAATATGTAAAGCTAGTTCCCAGATCTTTCATTTATAAACTTTAGGGAAACATAAAACCACCGTAAATCATGTTTTAGTTCTATTTAAAATTGAACTCCTGCCATCTAATACACCATTCCACATTATGCCCTTTGGTCTTTCATTCCAAAAGAATATGTGTATGTTTGTGTTGACAAGGAAGAAAATCAATATATTGTGATGGTGGGTGCCATTTCTACTATAGCTACAGGGATAGAGGAACTACTGTTGAAAACTGTTTTGCAATCAGGCAATAGAATTGTAGTTTTGAGCCATATTAATTCTAATAGTTGATTTAGAGCTCCATACTATGGAAGCAAATTGAATTTGTAATTGTAAGCCACCCAGAATCTCAGAGGAGTTGATTGGTCTTCAAATCAATTTAATAACAACAACAATAATAGCCTTCATAATAACTAGGAATGATTGCCATATCCATAATTACTGAATTGTAATTTGTTGGTTAGAAGGATATTGGCAGATTTCTAATAATTATAGCAAAAATAAATAATGCTGCTGAAGATACCTTCAATTTGTATCCTTCTATTTTGTATCTTGCATTATTGTTTATCATTTGATCTATGTGGCTGGTGTGAGTAAACACCATTATACCAAGTTAATTTCTTCCCATTAATTCTTGCTACTTTGACCTCTGTAACCCGGAATCAGACCTCCATTTATGGCATGATGGAAAGACAGCAGTAGTTCTATGACAATTATGGCAAATGTAAGATTCCAACTTGATTTTTATAAATAAATGTTCAAAGCCATTCAGTTTCTCAAATATGGAATATGTAGAAAAAACAAGAACAGTCAAACACGCAAAGACAAACACAAACCAAACAAAATATGCCAAAATTGTGTCAAATAAAATAAATGGAATATTGACACAGATAACACAATTAAAAGCAATCTACACTGAAGATACTTTCACAGATCTCTACATGAGATAGTAGGCAGAACTTGAAAAGAAAATTAAATTAAGGAAATTATCAAACTCTTTTTTTTTCATTTGTTGGATAATCTGGCCTTAATAGATACTTGGAGACAGAGGAATAGTACCCCTAAATTAATTTCTTATAATAATTATATATCAATTTCTTTACTGAGTAATGAAAGGATTTACATTAATTTTGGCAGACAGATGCCATAGAGAAGAAGGGGTGGACTAAGCACCTGAGGGCAGAACAAGAAGTAATGGTTAGAAACTTATCAAAGAAAAATGTAACCTAGAATTTAGAAGAAAATTTCCTGACAGTGAGAACAATTAATCAGTGTAACTGTTTGCTCCAGAAGTTGTGGGAACTCCATCACTGGAGGTGGGAACTCCATCACTGGAGGTTTTAAGAGAAGATTGGACAGCAATTGGTGCAAAATGATATATGGTCTTCTGTTTGGACAAGGGGTTGGACTAGAAAACCTCCAAGGTCCCCATTATACTGTTATTGTTAGTACACACAACAACAGAACAATGATAGAAACAAAAGGCAAAGGTTGATAGCACACTTCAATATTCATAGGCGGTTCAATAAGGCCATCAAAATGTATCTTGAGTTCTCTTTCAGCAAACTGAATGAGGCATATTTGTTTCCATCTTCTTATGCCAGTCTTGATTCTATTGTGGTTGTTAAAGAGAAGAAAGGATAGGCAATGTTCTTTCTAATAGTTAACCTTCGATTCTACATTCACATGTTCACTTTGCTTCCAAAACCTATTAAACAGTCAATGAGAAGAATTTAGCTCTTTGCCTCTACTTTTTCACTATCCACCCTCTGTCCCCTTTCTCTTTCCTGTAACATGTTAAGATAACTCTTTAGATGGGTTACAAAGCAGGCTATATTTAGAAGGACATACATGCTGCCATTTTTGTACAAACAAAGTGACTTTGGTCTATATTTATTATGTCAGTAATAAGAGAACTGAGAAATGCTATTTTCCTGAGATTTCTTTTTAGATCTATAAACATACCCTCATGTCATTTTTCCCTGCCTCAGTCTAGCCTGTGAGATTCTTTTTCTTTTTCTCCAAATATTATGGGTCATTAGAATCATGTTATCTCATATAAACCATTCCTTTTAAATGCGTGACATAAGTCACAAAGGAATCTATTTCTTGGCAAAGGTCCTCCAAAGTTCATTAAGCAGCCCTAAACAATAATACTGTTATAATTGCTAAACTTTATTTTAGTAACTTATACCTAAGTTATCTGATCCATTCCAGATGTGTTAGGAGTACAAGTACCAGAATTCCCAGAACTTTTTTGTAAATGATCAGATTGAAAATATTTATCAAATATATTTACCTTTTTTTCTTTTTTAAATTCCGTTTTACAATTTAAACTGTTCTATCAACTTTAAATTTATTGGTTTATTATTGGTTTATTAAGCTTTACATAATTCTGAGCCAGCTATTTTTGGAGTTATAACTATGGTGTAAGGGTATTTTTTTGTGAAAACCAAACAAAATAAAATCCTTCCAGAATTCCCAGTGAGTATTGCCCACCAAAGATACCAAATTGCTGAGATCTGAAATAAATTAAAGTTTTGAATCATATGTGGCAGTGCCACATTTTTTTGTGGAGTACAATTTGCTAAATTAAAAAAAGGAAATAAGTTGACCAATATTTAGGGACAAAGATTGGTTAAAAATTGTGGGAGTTTTTATAGATGTTCAATGGTAATAAATGGGGCATTAAAAAAAAGCAATGGAAGCATTTACTAAAAACAGTTGTCTCTGTTAAAGGCCAATATTTTCATGGCAGACAGTTTTACTGAAAAGTTGAGTCTTTGTTAAAAAATCATTACGTCTGTGTTAACAATTCTACCAGCAATCTTTTCATAATTATTTTGACTAAAACCAGGGGAATCAACTTACCTTGGCTACTGGTTTGCAAATGTAAGGGTGCGCGGTCGCTCGCTTCGCTCATGCATTCCACACACGCACAGAGCATCAAAAACAGGACATGATGATGTCCGGGTGGGTAGGCGGATGCTCCTACCGCCGCCGCTACTGGTTTGCCTGAACTGGATAGAACCGGCTGTATTTCACCACTGATTAAAACATCAGCATCCTTTAAATATGGCAAGAATCTCTGTCTCTCTCTCTCTCCCCCCCTCCCTCCCTGCCTCCCTCCCCCCCATTTGGTAGATGTCTTAAATTTGGAAAAAACATTGCAAGCAAAATTTTAGTACATTAGAAAGGGTCAGGAATTATGAGACAGACAAGTTTTCATTAGCCACAGCAAACGTAGGGATGGGGTTTGCTCTGGAGGGTAGAATAAATTGAGATGATTTTAAAAATTGTTTTAAACCTAAAGCAAATTGTGTACATTTACACTGTGAAACAATCTAGAACTTCTTCTAAGGCAGCAATGGTGAATATTTGCCTCAAAAGTTGTGTGCTAGGGGATTGTGATGTGACTGAATAAATCCTATTCTGGGAAACGAGAATATTACCCAGTTGAGATAAACAATCACAATCATATTTTCTTTAACATATTATTGGCAGTTTTTGTGTTTGTGGCTGTAGTTTATATATGGTTGCAGAATGCAGATGCAATTTTTAAACAAAATAGTTGGTTCATGGAGCTTGGAAAAACTCAATTTGATAACCATATAAAATTCTTCACTACTTAGAAATAGATGAAAGTATACCCTACAAGAAGCACTGACAAAGATGAACCAAGTCATTATTTGATGATCTGTATTCACTCTAGTTATTAACACTTTGGCTTCTCATCTTAGTAAAAATATCGTAATATTTTTACAGTCTTGTCTACCTGTTTGTCATTATGTCACATTTTAATATCAGTGTTGTATTCCTTAGAGATAAACAGGCTCAGGATATTTCAGTAGCGATGAGTATAAGTAATATTTTGTGATCACATAAAAAAATAATCAAAACTAACTAGTTATGTTTTAGAAGGGTTTGTGGAATGAATGGGATTAAAAAAAAATCAAGATGGTGGCCATGATCATATTAGTAAAGCCCATCCCTAGTTACATGTATTATGCAACACATGTAAAAAGGGATGGGGCTTTGTTACAGCCAACATCTTTTTAATTGGCTCCCTCTCTTCCTTCATGTTAGAAGCCAGAACACATGTGTAGAGCTGCACTGAATGGCTACACATTACTTTTTTCAGTATGAAATTAGATAAAGGAATTACAGATATCTTCCAGGATAGTCTTAGTTGTCTCTAAATCACAGTGAATGACATGAAGCAAAAAGCATAGGACCTATTTACATGATTATTCTGTATTGTTTTATAATATCCTCCAAGCCATATGCTTTATTTTATTTAACATTTCTAGTATTTCACTTGTAAAAATCGAATGACTGAGCAATAAACTAGAAACAAATATCCTCTGATCTGCCACACTGAAACGTTTGAAATTAAAGACTTTGCTGAGCTATGCAAATAAAAGGGGACTTGGAAAATCAATTAAGATGAAATGAAATGAATTGTACCTTCATGAACAGCTGTGTTTACTAGCTTCTGTGTACACTAATCAAGAAATCAGATTATCCATGTTACTATAAATATATTTTGTAATGAGAAACCAGGATTAAATTAAAGCTAGAATCAGAGCAGAGACTGAATCAGTGTTAGAGAAGAAGTAACCAGTACATCCTATTGAGAACGATAGATTATTAAGAATTTCCCACAAAAAGATATGTAAATATATGAATGCAGTCAGTAGATTTTTCTGAATGAACCAACAAAGCAATATTTCCATTTTCTTGTTATAAAATATTGTTCTTTTCTATTGAGGTAGCAAGCTTCTAAACTGTCCCTTGATAAGCAATAAAAGGAGAATTCTGAAATGAATTTTCAGAATCATTTTGTATTCCCCTCATCCTGAATGCCTGCAAGGAAATTTTCTGCTACATTATTATTAATTTTCTGGAAAGAATTAATAATATGGTGTGAGTAACATATTCATAAAAAGTTGACAACAGATTACATTTAGAAGGTAGTTTTTCATGCTCAACAGAGCTTTTGACCCAATGAAAGATGGATGAAAGTGATTTCTGTCAAAACTCCCTTTCTTTGTGTATGCATGCCCATGCATACTTACTGTGTGTTTGACTAAACAGCCCTAATAAAAATCAGTAAAATCAATGTCTACAAAGAAGGACAATGTATATGGAAATAAAGTCCTGATCATGAGAAAAGGACAGCTGGATGAAATTCAGGATCTTGTAGATTCTTGGATATACACATTCTGTTAACCTATTAACCTGTTAGGCCAACACAAACATTGGCAATGCCGTGGGAAAGAGATCAACATTGTAGAATATTTTTTTAAGTTAGGAAAACACAGGAAACTACAATTCTCTTCCTTCCCAAAGTTGGGAAAAAGGTTAAAAAAAGCACATATTTTGTTACGTATGGGAGTTCACTTTGAATCACTGAATGAAGCTTCCTCCTCCTAAAAAAGGAAAATGTGGTTGATAGTAACCAAGACTTCAGTGATGGCTTCCCAGAGATGACCCTCAGGAAAGAAGGAAATATTTCTGCTTTTCATGAAATATATCGAAGATAGATTTCAGGAGATACTTTCTCTAGATTTCATGCTGGTTCAAGTCATTATGTTTATAATTTCATTATCTTATTTATTAAATCTTCAAAGTTTAAGACAAAGTAGTAAGCATCTGTTATGCTTCCTGATTTGGGACTATGTTTTATCTGGTGCATCCCTATATACATATACTTCCATGCTGTGTTTTCTGAAGCTCTTCTACAGAATTACCAGGGCAGCCACAAACATATCTTATCCTAGACATCAATATATATATATATATATTTGACAATGTCTTCACACATATGTCATATTAATTATGTTGGTGCTATATACAATTAGATATTGCATATGAACATCATTAATGTTTTTTAAAACATTTTTTTCAGCAAGCCACATACATTCAAAAAAGTATAACATTTGCAGGTGCACTAGTGTTGTCTTTTAGAAAATTAATCTGCTTACAAATAAGGAAGATTTCTCTTCAGATAAACTAAATTTAAGTTGTTTAAAAAGAAATATACTGTTATTTGTCTTTCTTAAAACCAATATGTCCGTGTCATGTTCCCTTTTTCTAAAAATGTGCTTGTATGTGCATGTGTTGTGGAGACAGTTTTTGAGAGTTTAATTATTCTTTTCCAAGTTTTTGTTATAAGAATATACCTCCTAAACACTCAGCTATAGGGAGAGTAGCTCTAGACAAGCTGTCTTCTCTTCTTATAGTGCTCACATTGCTTGAGGCAGAAAGCATTGTATTCATTAAAGAAATGTCAGTGCAAAAGTCTTTTTCCACAGTTTTGCATATTCCACAGGGAAAAGATAACAGAATCTGAGATTCCTTCTGGAGCCCACAGATTATAAATCTATGATGCTGTCATTACTGCTAGAGCCTGAAGATCACTTTTCCCTTCTCCCTCCCTCTGAGCAATACCATGTTGATCAATATCACTAAAGAAATACCATGATCTGTTTTACAGATGGTTGCCCTATTTTATATGCTGATACATCATAAGACTGCCGTGCATAAGGTGTTTTGTCTCATGGCAATGAAGTTGCTTGATGTCTAGGGAAATATAATGGTCTCAATTCCTTCTTGATTTTAAAATGTGTTTCCTATTTATCACTTCTACAGGATTTGTACTTTCCGCAGCTTGAAAAATCAAGAATTAACTTACTTCCTTCCTTCCTTCCTTCCTTCCTTCCTTCCTTCCTTCCTTCCTTCCTTCCTTCTCCAACCCATTCTGTTTTCTTCTCTCTAGAACTGGTGTAATTAACTTATGTCACCTTAAAAGTTTTTCTCATAGCACATTACTTCAGCTGCTGAAGCACATGTAATTACATTCAACACAACCTGTCTTGGGGCATACTAGTTTCATACCATTTTTATATCACCTTTTTTCATTATTCAAGCAGAGCAAAATCTTTAGAATGTGCTTAAACTAAAATTGCTACTATTCAAGGTATGACATTTAGTGGGAAATGTAGGCTTTTCACGTATTTAAAATGAGTTCAAAGGCCTTTTATAAAAGGAAGGGGAAAGAATTTAATTCACTTGGTACATATTGGTCATGCCGTAAGTGCTGGAGCACAATCTCCTTGAACAGCTCCTGGTGAAGTTCCACACAACTGGCTGGGATTTCTCTTTTTCAGTGCAACTTGAGTTGGAAATCTTCCCCATGACTTTGAAGTATAGCTTCTTCTGACTGGTTATGCCATGCTAGTGATTCATTACTAGTAGTCAAAGTTTAGTGCTAATGGATTTGATGATGAAAAGCTCACTAAACACCTACCTGTGATCTTTTCTGACTTTCTAAGTGAGAATCAATAAAGGCCAATTTGAGAAGATGAAACAACTGAGCCTAACTATTGACTCCTATTCCCACAGGGTTTTTTTCATTATTCAGTTATAAAAAACAAACTAGAATAAATACAAAAAATGAACATCAGATGAAGAAAATGGTTAACATAAGCTAGCTGTACATAATAACTATGTCTTATATAAGAAAAGCAAAGATTATATGAATAAAAGAGAGATATTTCTTACAAATACAGTTCTGCTTATATTAGTCCTCATCTGGTATGGTTGCTATCTCTGATTTATGTTAGCAAGTTTCCTTTGTCTTTTACAAAACCTCTGGGATAGTTGATTCCTGTAGCTAATGCATAGTAAACTCTGCATAAAACTATTCACCACACATCTCGTCACAACAGGAGAAAGTGATTATGTGGTAACGAAGTTGATAGATCTTCACTGCATCATTCAGGAAGGGACTATTATGGTGGACTATCTAGGACAGGAGTGTCAAACTCACGGCCCTTTGGCAAGATGTGTCATGCGCTGGCCACCCCAACCACCAGAAGGGGAACATCACGATACATCATGTGATGGCGTGATGCCACGAGTTTGACAACCCTGATCTAGGATAACATGGTTTGAAACTAAGATGGCAAGACTGGTAGCCTGAGGGGCTATAGGCAAAACATAGAACACATTCAGTAGCATTACCACATCATATTGAACAAAACAGCTAACTTTAGTAGAGGACACATGGTAGGGTGTCCCTGTGTACATACTAACATTCTGGAAGCGGATTTCTGACATGTTCACAGAAAGGCTGGCTAGATATTGCTAATAATAAAATTCCCATTATGGCTTTGTTTCTCAATGCACTTTGCTCATGCATTTCAAACACATCTTCTCTTGTTATTGATACTATAATACCTAGACTAGCATCAGGAATTGAGGGAGAGTCAACTGTTTCACCCAAGTTCTCCTTTTTTCCCTTGGCTTTTGTCACAAGCTTACTTTTCACTGTTTGCCTGAGCCCCTATGCCTTAATTGCTCACGACTATCGGCATGCAAAAATTAGCTCACATGACAATGCTCTGCGGAGTGTCCTTCATAATACCAATAGGAAATCTGTGTTTGGAGGAGACAGCATCAAAAGTGAAGTGAGGAAAAAAATAGCTACGTCCATTTCTATATGCTATATTTTCACTTACAACACAGGGCTGGATTTCACCTGACATTTGCAGATAACTTCTTCATAGTTAAAGAGTAGTTTTCTGTATTATTAATACTGTGGGAATTTAGCTGCCACCTAGTGCAAGCAGAACTGCTTCTCTTTATGAAATTATCCAGTTGTTAAATTCTGAAAAAGAGATATTTTAAAAATGTACCACTGTCCTGTCAGTAGCCCATCTTTCTGGCACATGGAAAGATGAAGTTGTCAGCATAAAAGGTCAGGAATTTATTGAGATTTCCATTTTTTGACAGAGATTTTTCCCACAAAGATGTCAACATAATCACTGTTACTACTTAATTATAATTTTTTTTTTGCAAAACCAACAATTTGCTTTCTTCTTTATTAATGGTCAGCAGCAGATGGTGAAAGTTTATTTCTTCTTAAACCATGTTTACCTCAGAGGCTTTCAAGAATAATGGCTGAATGATTTCTCTTGCATTTCTGTGCTTATGTGGATACTTCGAAGCATATAATATCAGTCCTATTTTTTTTAGTCCTTTTGGTTGTGGTTTTGTTTTGAAAATATTATATCCTTAGGTTCACTTATTCCAATCATATGAATAATCCCACCAGATCTCAGTTATATCTATGACATCGTATTTACTTTCCTATAATATGAATTCAAGCTCAGCTTTCTTATTTTCCTTCTTCTGAGTCAGTGGTGGGATTCAAATTTTTTTACTACCAGTTCTGTGGGCATGGCTTGGTGTGGATGGCATGGCTTGTTGGGCGTGGCAGGGGAAGGATACTGTAAAATCTCCATTCCCACCCCACACCAGGGGAAGGTTACTGTAAAATCTCCATTTCTTCCCCACCTCAGGGCAAGAATACTGTAAAATCTCCATTTCCTTCCCACTCCAGGGGAAGGTTACTGCAAAATCCCCATTTGCTCCCGATCAGATGGGACTCGAGAGGCAGAGAATATATGGAGGCTGGGTCAGTCAGAGGTGGTATTTAATGGTTCTTCTACTACTCAAAATGTCCACTACTGGTTCTCCAGAACTGGTAAGAACCTGCTGAATACCACCTCTGCTCTGAGTTTTAACATAATGACAACAATTCATAATCTTTATGAGTTAATATTCATCCTGATTTTTTAAATTAAGTGGTTTATCTAACCCCAGTTTAGTTATTTTTTCACTTATTTAATAATGCTTTGTGACCTCTTTCAAGCTGTATTTGCATTCCACCAGTTCTTCAGCTTCTTGCCTTCTATTCTGTGCAATCTCATATCTTCCTAAGAGACTCAGAGCACGTATGCATGCTGCTTCTCCGTCTAGCACAAGTGTGGGACTGAAAGTGATTTCCAAGTTTGCAACAAAATATTTTTTGTTATCACTCTCCTTTGCTGGGCTTGCTCTTTATATATTTCTCTTGTGGAGAACTGCTGCTTCTATCAGCCTCTGTTGTAGCCTTCTAATGAATCTTCATAAAACTGAAGCGTGGCTCCTTGTTCCTGCAATCCTCTTACATTTTCTCCTTCAAGCATTGCTGTGCACTTGTTTTTGCTGGAAATATATAATGAATTATTACCAGGCAGAATACAAGGATATGCTGTCAACTTAGTGAGGTGATTCATTAGAGACCTACCCTTTCAACTCTTTCACTGAACCCTCCTGTCAAACTTCTATTAGCTGCTCTTGTTTGTAGACATTTTCTCTCCTGGAAGTGCAGTAGTCTCAGTGGAAACTGGCAGTGTCCACTGTTTCTAATTAAACAGAATAACAAAAGATGTAGAACAAAACATTAAGGTTTGAAGTATCTTTTTGGTATGAAAAATCAACATCAGCATATAGGCAAGGACAGTCCATATGACAAAAAGTCCTATTAGATAACATATGTTGCTTTCTTCAAGGCGGGAAAAAAAACTTTCATTGTGTGATAAAATCCATCTAAAGAAACACTGGCAAATAGAGAGGATTTAACAATTATTTGATTGCTTCTAAGCCTAGATCTTGCAGGGAATCACTGGTTTCTTGCTCTCAAATAAATCAAGAACAAGATTCCCACATTTACATAGGTCCTATACAGAATCTTATTTAAAGACATTTGGTTAGAGGCACATATATTAGCAGAGGCACAAAAATACAGAGACAATAGTTTTACAACTGCTGCAAATACAAGAGAAGAAAAAGAAAGACATGGGTTTGACTCAAAGTTTGAAGCCACCACAGACACATTCTTTGAAATATAACACAGCAGCTCTGACACGTTACAGGTGCCAAGTTTCTAATTGGTATTCGAAGAAATTTTGTGCTTTGCTGTGAAAGGAGAAGAGAGAGAGAAAATGAACTTCCCTTTCTTGAATATGTTGCTTAGTTAAGGCATAAAGTCTATAAGCATTTGAATAATTGACAGCGGGTGGCAGTAAAATTCCACACTCAAATAAGCATCTACAAAAATATAATTAAAGGGAGATACAATAACTTGAATAGGAGTATATGTATAACACAATCACAGAAAGGCATGCATTCTTTTTTCTGTTCCTCACAATTGAATAATTGGAACAATCCAATTTAGCATTAGCAACTGTGACTAAAATAAATAATAAAAGAAATTAGGTTTTAATTTTGTGTAAAGATTTGAAACCCAGGCTTATTGCTGACTCTTATTGTTAATTGATTGGTACCAGTACATGAGTATAGAGTAAGATTGGGTCTCACCCCCCCTCGATTTAAGCATGCAAATTGGGAGTGCTGTTGTGCTGGCCCACAGAAGCCTTACTTGCCCAATCCTAACCCCAATGAAAACATTAGTGTGAGGGAAAGGGAAGATGGCACACATTCCTTTACCATTTTAGGGGACATGGTACTGCAGATAGGTGGGATGCAAAAAGTAAGCAAGCAACAAACACATATAATGTGCACTGAATTCAGTGAATCTGCTTTTGCATGGATTATTTGTGAGTTTAAACTATTTAAAAAGTTCTTTTAGCTTCTATGTGGAAAGTGAATAGAGGTGATTGCACAGCTCTGCCTTCCCTGCATTCATAAATACAGAGAAAATAAGGCATTTCATCATGTAGGACTATAAATACAGAAGGCCATGTTTTTGCAATGAGTGTGATTTTTATGCACCGATAGCCTCTGGACAACGGAGAAGATATGATACTTGTTATTTGATTTTTTTAAAAATAAAGTTACACCAACTATCATGCTCTGCCAATGAACCATTTAATACTAGGAATTTTGTCTGAAAAACTTCTACCTTATAAGCTTTTTTTCAGAATGTAACAATGGTAACAGAAGAAAGCAACAGAAAACATTAGTACTGTACCATAGAACTAAGCATATGGCTTATAGGTCTGGAGCATAGGTACCATTATGTATTCCTTTGAAGTGTCTTGATGTTTCAATTAAGAGATAATCCATAACAAAACAGAGCAGCCATCTGGTAGGTAAATTGGAGAAGTAAGGGAGTCCCACAGATATAATTCAACTTTCTGAAGGATAATTTCCCCTTACAGAAATATCCCAGGAGTTTCAGGTTCATTCAGCTCCAAGTGATATTGACAATGCAGGTGAATTAACATCATCAAGGGAAAATCTACTTCCATGGGTTTTGAGTCAGCAGAAAACTGAGGCACAATACAAATCCAGTTAGTGAGGTCAAGTAGCTTATTGCCTTAACCCAGACAAAATTCTTATTTCAAACCAGAAATGAAACTGAGGTTGTTCTATTAATTGATGACACTCAATTCAACAAATTTAGAGATACTACGAATATGCTCTTTCTATTATGGAAACCCAAATCTCATTTGTCTTATATTTCAGTTTTGTGGTAAAATGTGTAGTCAGTAAAGTAGTAAGCTGATAGCTGGAGGACATTCCCTGATTAAAAAATAAAAGCTATGAGAATGAACTAATGGAGGAATAGATAAATGAAGTCAGATAAATAAGGGCTTACCAGTTTCATTTTGGGATATGAGTTTGCATAAACAATAGCTCTTAAATCCAACCAAACAGAATTAGTCAACAAATACTGCAATGTTTATATAGCAGTGTTTCTCAGGCTTTTCCATTTCAACCGTTCAGCCTCTGAGAGATGAAGTCTACTCATCTTAAAATGGCCAAGGTTCAAAACATTCTGTTATATAATATTAAAATATGGTTTTGTCTACACATGACGCTGAGGTAGGATTTTTTTAAAACTATGGCTTATTGAACTATCCATAGAGGTCTGATTCTTACAGCATACTATGCAATAATAGATGGATATATAATGTGATATGAAAATCACATTATAGTTTGTGAACCTAACTATAAATTCACATTGTTTAAGCTACTGCCAAGGATATAGTGGTCAAAATTTGCTATCACTGGATTTAATACTACTGTACAGTGTTATACTTGAGAGTAAGTTCCACTGAACTAAATAGCATTTATTCTCACTTATAGTATGATCACTAAATGTGGCATCGTAATATTGAATCTAGAGTATTCATCTTTCAGTCAGGGATTCTCATAATTATAATGGATGTCATATTAAACTTGAACACATTTTAATTTAAAATTGTAGATTAGAAGTAAGGAGTGAAACTTTGGTTGAGCTTCAGGTACCACTGTCTTATGTCCCCCCCCATCTTGTAGTGCTCTATATACTACAAAATTGTTCCTGCTTTTTAAAGTCAAGGGCTACCCATGGCTTTGGACCACAATACTTCCTTTCTTGTCATCCTTAACAGTTTAGATGAGAATCCAAAATATTTTTCCAATGCTGACTTTATTTCTTCAAATCTGCCCCAAACCAACTTTTCTATGATGGCTAAACCTAAACATATAAATAAATTGAGTAAAACTTCTTTTGTTTTATGCTCATATTCAATTCTGATCTATGGTGGTACCGAGATTACATTTTTTTAATAGAGTATGGAAAAATCTCTAAATATCCTTTTGTTGTTGTTAAGAGGTGATGTTGAATAGCCAGAACAATGACAAAAATATTTTGAAGAGAAAAAAGAACATTACTTTTGAATGCCCATTTTTAATTTCAAAATTGTTTGTTTCCTGTGAAGGGTACATTTAGCCTTTGGAAGAAGGGAAATAGGAGAGATAAGTTAAGTGGTGTTTGTATTAACAAAGCTGGAGACAATGGAAGACTTTTAATAATAACAAAAATGGTCTAATTAGGCAAGATTAATGTTAGAAGGGAATGAATCCCCAGCTAATAAAATCCCAACATTTCTGACGTGATATCTCCATTTCCTGAGTACAGTCTTGCTGTTGAAAAGCTGAATATGATATTCCACCCCTGGTGCTCCATTTGATGTCCTATCTATTGAGATACTTATCCTTGAGTTCAGTAAATGACCAACCCTTCAGCATCTATAGTATTTCTGTTCTTTCTTTTGCTTGATTCTTGGCCGGCACCTACAATTTTCCCTAGAATCTTGCAAGAGTACATTCTAGATCAGATGATGGAAAGTAAAATGTAGTTTCCATTTCTCTTGAAGTATGGATGCTTCAAATGGTTTCCCCCCCTCAAGCATAAAACATTTGGTCTTAGGGCCATTCTTTTAAGAAATACTGTCTGAGACAAAGAGGGAATAGAGCAGTGTTTCTCAACTTTAAGACATGTGGACTTCAACTCCTAGAATTCCCTAGCCAGGAGATAAGAGAGTTCACATGTTTCAAAGTTACCACAGTTAAGAAAAATAGGGCAGAAGTTAGGTTGTTTACTTTCTTTTCCATACTACCAAATTGTATGAAGTATGACACAAAGACCTGAGTCACTGCCACTGGATTTGTACCTCCAACTTAGATAACGCATAATGCAATGATAAGCAGTATTTAATTAAGGAATATTTCAGAGTCTGGAAAAAAATAGTAATTTGTCTCCTGTTCTTCTGATGAGAATGCAAATTAAAACATTAATAGTTTATAAATGAGTGAAACTAGAATATACATCTTGTTTTAAATTAAAACAGCAATTTTCCCATTAAAAGTATGGAAGTAAATTTAAATATTTATCTCCATGTTTAAATATTTATCTGTACATAGGCTTTCTGTCAGAAAAAGGCCCTGTTTCTTGTGCCTAACAGATGTATAGAAGAAAAGGTTTTGAACAGCTACTGCAGCTTCTGTTACATGAACAATAATAACAAAAAATTTGGCATAGAAAATTTATATTTATATTTTAAGGAAGTCAAAAATATTAAATATTATTTTAGTAAATAATTTTCTTAATAAGATACAGAAGTTATGAACTATTTGCCTTCTGGAAGGACTTGAAGGTTTAGCTCTTACTATATAGGTAGTCTATAAAGGTAGGCTACGATCTGTACTCACACTTATGACCATCGCACCATCCTCTGGTCATGTGATTCTAATTTGGACACTTGGTAACCGGCTAATATTTATGATTGGCTGCTGAGTCCTGTGATCACAATTTGCAACCTTTTTTTGCCAATTTATAGAAAAAAAAGAAAAGTTTATAGAAATTTTTATAGAAAAATTTATAGAAAAAAAATCCCATCGGAGAAGCTGGATTCACTTAAGAACCACATGATTCACTCAGTGACTTTGGTGAGTCACTTAATGATCACTATAAAAATGTCATCAAATTGGGCCCCACTTGACTTGTTGACCCCCAACAAATTACAATGAAAAATCTGATTCCAATTGTGGTTGTAAATTGAAGAGCACCTGTAAATTTTGGGGTCAGCAAGATGGCAGGTGGATATATTGGTAAGTGATTCCCCAAGATACCTTAACATTTTATTTATTTTTGTTTTATGGTTTGGGGGTTTCTGTTCTTTTTCAGCTGTCCATTACTTGGAGTTGTTACAAAATGGGTGACTATTTTTTAAAAATAAACGAATGAATAAGGAACAAAGTATGGGTGTACTGAAAACAGAAGTTATAAAAAGTACAGGAATTATCTTGGAATTAACTACATTTATCTATATTTACCCTTACTTTTGTCATAGCATGACTTTAGCATATTCCCCACCCCCCATTTTCTGCTTTTAATAATACTGTTCATCTTAAAAGGAAATTGCATGAGAGGTACTGTATGTATGTATTGTATGTATGCATATATTTCAATCAGTGAGAAATAATATTATTCAAAACTTTCCTACTCAGTCAGACAAAGCATGCTTCACTTAAAACATTATCCATTACAAGAAATTACTATAGCTTCAATCCAAAAAAAAGCCTCCCTGTTGAAAAGAAACAGTAGACAAAACTTAATATTACTGGAGTTGTATTGTGATGGAGTAGGACGTAGAGACTGAATTTCTGCAATGTTTTAATTCTCTTTGTTACTTTTTATCTGTCCCTGCTGGTTATATTGGTTATATTTATTAGATCTCATCTGTTCTTCTGAGCTGATAGATATGAAATAATTTATTCCCTATTGGTTGATTTAGGTTTTATTTTTTTTCAGTGCTATTATACAAATATTTTTCAGTTTAAAGTTCCAGCATAAATCTTTCACTAATACCTAAAATGAATATCTGGTAAAAGAATTAAAACTCTGTAGAAGTTCCACGTCTCAGTCCATTTAGTTAGGTCCTTGCACTTTGAATGAATGTTATATAAAATAAAATGATTTTCTTTATTTCTTTAACATAACAAAAATGCTTACAAAATGGGAAGGCAGGAGAGGGCAGAAGTTGAAAGATTGTCTTGTTGTTCCTTCCTCCCTCCCTCCCTCCCTTCTTCCCTCCCTCCCTCCCTCCTGGATGAAATGCTCAAGGCCAGTGCCCCTCAACACCACTTCAGACAAATGGTTATCCAACATCTTCTTAAAAACTTCCAGTGTTGGAACATTCACAACTTCTGGAGGCAAGTTGTTCCACTGATTAATTGTTCTAACTGTTCTAGCACAGGCAATAAAAAAATCATTAAATCTTTATGATATATAAATACTATGAAGGGATCTTGTGAGAGTATGGGAGTCCAAACATAGTTCAAGATGATGTTTCCCATCCTACAGTGCCTTCAATTTCCTCACTTTCCTATCCCATGTGCTGTTTTCAATCTTGTTTGGTGAGTTATCACTAGTTTTCTTCTATGAAAACTAGAAACAATCTACTCACACATGTTTTATCATTCTCTTTTTGTTTTCTGCTTATAGAAGGGAACCTCTTTTATCCATGGAGTTTTCAAATAATTAAGGATACCTGGAAAAATGTCTTATATGGAGAGACTTCATACTGAAAGTTCTCTGTTACAAATAGCCTGGAAAACTGAATCATGGCACCTGGATCTATTTTCTTATTGGTTTGAGATGTTTTGCTGCTCATCCCTCAAACAGATCAAGAGAGTCATTGGCAGTTCTTCTCCTGCACCACCCTCTTGTACCAGCCTCAGGGTTTCTTCTTCCAAACACACAGCAATACCTCGAACCTGACTGAGGAAGCTGCTTGGATGAGCAGAGAAACTTCTTAAACCAATAAGAAAATAAGTACAGTTGCCGTGATTCAGTTATTCAGACAATTCTACTTGGATGACTGAGAATATTTGCCGACATGTTGTTACAAATAGTTTCTACAGATATAGCAGGTAATTGAGAGAGGTGATATATTTGTCTTTGCCTCCTTAATATCCTTAAAATGTAAGTATCATCTCAGAATGTGTGATATCTGAATTAGGATACTGTTGTAACTCCACCTGCTATGATCAGGGTTGATACCAGTTCGTCCCAGATCAGCCGAACCAGTAGTAGTGGCAGCGGGAGCCGCCACCCACCCAAATGCTGCTGCGCATGCATGGGAGTGCGCCTGAACTGGTAGTAAAAAAATCAGCAACCTACCTCTGGCTATGATCTCTTATATTTGAAATTGATAACTGAAGATTCAAGATAGTATAAGAAGCTGCTCTCATTTAGCAACAATTAAGTGAGATCATATGAAACATAAATATGAATAATCTCTGATAATTGATTTTTATGAGACAGTGCATTTTTTTCTTCATTATCTGATGAAAATCAATAGTGTATATAAAAATAGAGGAGGTGATCTGGAGTGCTAATTTATGTTTTTTTAATGAATTGCTGTCAGTAAAGTCTTTAATGTAAGTTTTTCTCTCTTCATGCTTTGATCTTGTCTAAGTGACTTCAGCAATCAGTATAACAAGAAATTGGTATTCTTTTCTTGCTTTTAATGAACTGACTTGGCTGAATTTATTTTATAGATTTTTCTGTCACTAATTATTATTGCTGATGCTCTGCACACTCGTCTTCAAATATTTCCTTTCCACTGAAACTTTTATTTATTATAACAAAGATACCAATCCCCTCATGAAAATTCTTTGGAACCATTCAGAAATGTAAAAAAAAAATGATTTGGTTGGTATATATAGATAGAAGAGAATATGTGAAGCTCAGGGTTGAACTTTGGAGTCCTTGTGCTCTCTGAGCTTGGTTGTTTTCTTGCAAAGTTTTGTCACCTAAGGTAACATTTTCAATACTGGAAGGGACTGGGATTTCCTCTACGGTTATATGCAGATGTTTTCCCTGCCTGTGTTTGACTGACTAAACAAATGCTTACATATCAAACTAAGCAAATCCTAGCATAACCTCAAGGAACAACTGGAACAAACTATGACCCCAGGAGACACAAAAAATGCTGACAGCCATACTCAAGACTACATCCCTAAGACAAGCTAAAAAAGTAAAACAAAGCTCCAAACCAAATTGTTCAAACAAAGAAGTAATGGAACCCAAATGAATAGTCAACATATTCAGCTGCCCATTATCCACCACACAACACATTTTCCACCAGAAAGGCCTCAACTATAACATAGATGATGCTAATCAGTTAGAGTTCTTGGCAGCCTTGGAAGTAACATTTAAAACCACAGGATGCGCTACAGAGACCCAAGAAAACATGAGGCAAACAATCATGCCAAAGACCAGAAGAATACAGCAGACAAAGGCCAAACCACAATACATACCAAATAATTAGTGGAAGACAAAGACATCTACATCTCAGTGATCGCCAACCCAACCCAGAAACTAGACAACCTGATGAAAAAAATCCTTACAACTTAATTAAGAAAGGTCAAAACATAAAACAGGAACAGCAAAGGTTGACAAACAATGGACCCATCCTCCCACATTTCAATGGACACCCCAAAATATGCAATTCATCCAATTGTATCATTACCAGAGACCCTGACATACCACAGAGGCAAAGAGCTTACAAAATGCTTGGAAATCTCATAGAGGAAAATGAATATTCTATCAAGTGCCCACTAGACTGCCTTCAGTAAACACCTAATAATAGAAGAAAATAAGATTATGTTATGTATACTTCAGTGTCACGGCATTCTTTACATCTAGAGACACAGAAGTAATTAAAGCATCCATGGCAATAGTATTGCATAGCACACCTGACCTAGCCAAAATGCCAAAATACCCATAATCATGGACCTCATCAATCTCTACCTCACTACTTACTTTCAATTTGATGGACAAATCAACCAACAATTCAGAGGAAAAACTATGGGAACAGCTCTCTCAGGATTCATAATAGAGACCTTAACGCAGCATTTAGAACTAGAGCGCTCCCACAAACATAATCCGTACACAAGTATGGATCCAATATATAGTCAAAATAAGAGAACTCAAGTGAAATAATGAATAATATTTTCAAAGGTAAAATTCACAAAGGAAGAAGAAAATAACTACAGACTACCCTTTCTGAATAGCCACATTGGTAGAGAAAATGGGACAAAATTAGAAATACAGTCTATCAAAAAACCACCCACACTAACCAAGTGTTCCATTACTAACGTAACAACCCAACCTCATATAAGAGGATCCATGTAACAACATTATTTTGGCCAGCACAAATGCAGAACAAAAAAAGGGAAACAGATTTCTTATACAACTTCTTCCAAAAAAACAGTTGCCCACACAACTTTATCAAAAAGTGCCTGACCACTCAACCTGCTACAGCACAACTATCATTGTTATGAAAATGACAACACTGCCATACTTAAAAATATATTTTACAGTTACAGGGCATTATTATAGTACACAAACCAACCAAAGCCTCCAAAGTAAATCAAAAGAGCCAGTAGTCCCTAAAAACAGGACTCATCTACAACATGCAGTGAAAGGACTATAACAGATATTATGTAGGGCAGACAGCAGAAGACTAGCAAATTGCATCTATGGATACCAAGAAGCAGTCAGAAGAATGCTAAAAAGTCTTCAATTTCACCATACATGGAGGGACTCAACCATAGTTTCCACTGGAAAACTGTGAGCATCCTAAACCAAGCTAAATCCAAAACTACTAAGGAATTCCTGGAACCTTGGCACTCAAGCAAATCAATTATCAGTAGACACAAAGAGTTAAGCCACATTTACATTACATGTGTGTGTGTGTGTGACTTGATACTATAAGCAAAATATTGTTCTGACCTAGCTTCCTTAAAAAGCATGAAACAGAGTCTTGGTCCTGGCAAAACCTCTTTTATTTATGCGACTGTGAATTCCTTTCATTCACAGTCAGCAAAGCTTGGCAAACAGTGTTTCAGAGGAATATTTATCAACATGAACCTTATCTTGCTTGGAGAGCTGCCAGATAACTAGTTTCCAAATGCAGGGCAAGCCAACACTTGGCACAAAAGGTCTTATAGAACTTTCCACTCTTGAAACGACTGAAGGAACGAATTTTTTTCCTGCAAAAGCCCACTCCCAGTTTGCTCCTCTTTTGTTTTCTATGGGTGGGGCCAATCACCTACAAGGTGTGGCTTTATTCCCAAGTCAACTCCGCTTTCTTAGTTGTTCTTGTTCTTGTCTTCTGGTAACTCTGCACATGCACACACTGGAAACAGGCTCCAGCTGTTCCTCAGCCTCACTGCCGTCTAGCTCCTTCTATGCCTCTGATACAGATCCTTCTTCTGAGCTTTCCTCAGTCCCCAGAAATGGCCCATGTTCCTCCCAAGCTCCTCACTCTCCGACTCTGCTGCCAGCTCTGCTGGCTGTTGGTGGGCCACAACAAATATAGGCATTTAGGGAGGGAGGTTACAGCAAATATTTTCTTTCCTGGTTTGATGGAGTAATGTTGAGAGATTTTTGTTCTATAAGCAGCAGTCCAGAGCACTTGGTACCTTTTTTTTTTTTGCATTCTCTAATATATCTATTTCTACAGGGACCATGTTGGTTAGTGTGTGTTCTCAACAAATTGAGCTTGTAAAAATGTAGGTAAGCATGGATGGTTTCAAACTGCTTGTGAGAGATTGCTGGAATGGAAAGGTAAGTGATATAGAAGTGCACTATGTTCTGCTGAAGGCCACTGAACTTCTTTCCAGTTGACTGGGCATAATATTACTCCTTTATTCAGATGACTCTGCAAATTTCTTCTCACTAGATACCTTTCATTTTCCTTTAGGGTCTTGAAGATTCATAAGAGTTATGAAGTGTGTTCCCTCATCTTCAATAATGTAATGATAGTGGAGATTTGATTTTAGTCATTCATAAAATATAGTTTTTGCACACTGCATCATCACTGCAAAAATGTGGGCTACTACTAGATTGTAACAAAGAGATAATATAAAATTTCTAATTCTTTGCTGTCAAATTCTCATGCAGGAAATCTATCTATGTGGTTGCAGAAGTTGGCAGTGACTTGGCTGCACATAATCAATCAATAGTTGTCTAGATTTTGCAATATAACATGATTTTTAATTCACTGACAATTGGTTTCAGAAAGCACTTTTTCTTGGGTGACTCTCCAAAGTAAGAGATTATTCAAGCTAGAGTGCCATGAAGTAAGGTTTGGATGGCATGGCTATTTATGATATGATAAGGTATGTATGATAAGGTTAAAATAAATGTTGGTTTAAGAGATTGGAATAAATTAAAGTAAGGTTCTCTTTGGGTGTCTCCCCAGGAAGCTTTTTAAAGAAAATAAATTCTGGCAAGGTCAGAGTGGTGGACTTGTGGTCAAATGATATCTTTCAATTATGGTGATTTATCCTCACATCTACAATGGTGTTAGAATCAGAAGAACATGTTTGCCATTGGTTTACATATTTACAATTGAAAGAAAGATTTAAACTAGACCAAAAGAGCTATGGATTTGATTTTGTGAAAAATGAATTGGAAATCCTAAAGTGATGAACATATTTATGTTTATTTAGATTTATAAATTGTTATTGAAATTGAACTTGGAGAATGACTATGTAAAGCATACTGGTAGTATGATACTATGGGCAAAGAACTTTGGATATAATATAATGCTTGAGCAATGGGAGAATATGTGAATGCACATAATAGCTTATGTATATTAAGATGCAATTTTTAGTCCAAATATATGTGCAGACTTCATTTCTTTTTTTGAAGTGACCCCCAGAAGCTGGGTATGTCTTCATAGAATCAGGGAGAATCAGATTATCTACTGTGGTTTTAATAATCTAGCTGCATGAACTGTTTCTTGCATATTCATTCTTTTGGTGGGGCTTTGACTATGACCTCTTTTTTCTTATCCTTTAGAGGAGGGGGTCCCCAATCACTGGGGCACAGCCCACTACTGAGCCATGGTGTATTTAGAAGTGAAGCACATGAGTAGCTGGCCAGAGCAAGTGCACAGCTCAACTTGTGTGAGTGGTGAGATGGTGGGCATTCATGCGTATGCGTGCCAGCCTGCCACTTCCCCAAGTTGAGCTATGTACAGTATGTGCATGCCAGTCCACCACTTGTACAAGGGTAAGTGCATGCATGCATTGGTCTGTCACTTACACAGACAGTGTAAATGACTTAGAGCAGTTCTCCTGCCCCCAGCCAGGCCACCAAGCCACAGAGGTTGGTGACGACTGCTTTAAACCTTTGGCTTAGACTTATCATATGTAACTTTATTGTTAGCAGTTGGTTGTCTGTACTATCAATCAATTATTTTCAGCTCAGATTAATTATTTGGTTGTTGTAGTATAAACTACCATTGGGACCTGTCACAAAATGTCATAATAAATCTCCAACTCACTAATCTGAGCAATGTTGAACCAGAGCTGGTCAGTCATGAGAAAAGTTGGAGGGTCACACATCTGGAAGGATTCCTGTTAAAGAAAGTTATGATAAGATTTTATGAACCCAAGTAAGAATTTCTTTTTCTTTTACTTTTCCAGTTCCATTTTACTCTTCTCTCCCCTTCAACAAAGAATTATCTGCACCCTAGTCAGGCAAATTTTTCAGCAGTTTCTATTTATTTTAAGTTACAATATATTTTACCTATGTTTCTGCATGTGTACAATAGAAGCTGTTAAGAGAGAATTAGTTTTAGACTATTCTTCTAATACGATATTTTTATTTGCTCTCTTTTCCTTTTCTGGGTATTATATGTCAGTAGAATCACATAAAGTAAAACTATGATCATAAGTGGATTCCACAGATATGCACATTAAAGCAGACCAAACAATAAGTAAGACTTCCATAAAATATTTGTTCAGGCTTATGTGAAGACTTTAATAAACACAGGAAGCATTTGGCAGAGCTTTTCAAAACCTGCATTTGTGAAATCCTGTCTTGGGAATCAACTTCTCATTTCAGCAATGCAAATTGCTGATGTTGTATTTCTTGCACCCAACAAGATCCATTAAAATCATTAATAACGCAAATTGTTTTACCCAAATAAGTCTTCTCTAGTTTATAAAAGGCAATTAGCCTTTGGCATCCTGTTTCACAGCTGTTTCACTGTAGACATAACAAAACCAGTCTTGCCTTTTCTTGAAGCTACTTTAACCTATTGCCATGTCAATTTGGCAGAAAACAGAATAACAGTGTTGGAAGGGACGTTGGAGGTCTTCTTGTCTAACCCCATGCTTAGGCACAAAACCCTACACCACTTCAGACAAATGGTTATTCAATATCTTCTTTAAAACTTCCAGTGTTGGAGCATCACAACTTCTGGAAGCAAATTGTTCCACTGATTACCATACTTTTCGGATTATAAGATGCACTGGACTGTAAGACACAGCTACATTTACAGGAGGAAAACAAGAAAATGCTTCAGCTTATTCTAGGGCTCAGACTGGAACAGAGGCTTCAGAGCAGCGTGCTTAAATGTGAACATGCAGAAGATGTACAGAAAGCAAGGGTTTGCCTGATTGGGAGTGGTAAGGATTGGATGTGTTCCAGGTTCCAAAGCATATGGTGTAGATGAATGAGAAAGGAACCTATGATATCTAGTGCGTGGGATATTCTGTCTGAACACTGGGGTAAAGAAGCTCAGTTGAAGAGCAAATCTGGCAAGGAAAGGAATATGCACTCCTCATCATAAACTTTACTATGCTTAAGTTGAAATGCCCAAGAATATAACATCTGGAAATCAGTGGGCAGAACAAACAAAGGAGAAATGTTGCTTTCTGTTTTTATACATAAAAGGTAAACAAAAATGTCTCCTGGCATTATAATAAGAGGGAATCCATTAGATTTTTTAAATAATTGGGCAGCCTTTTTTTCTTATGTGTGATGGAACCCTTCTGATTTAAAGCTTCTTCATCTGTCCTTTTGTGCAATCTTCACTACACTTCCTATTCCTTTGAAACACAGAATTTCTTAACCTCTGAAATTTCATAGGATAAATCTGAATCTTTCTCCAATCTTAGAGGGATGCATTGATCAAGTGTATTGAACTGAAATCTAAATTTTATTCTTGAAAGCAAAAAGGTTATCTTTGCATAGAAATAATTAATAAATAAAGGAAAATGTTCGACCCCCCCCCCCAAAAAAACTACAGTGGAAAGTCATTATTTTATTAGTATTCAGGGAAAAACTCTTGTCTCCAAAGCCTTTCAGTAATCTGTTTTACCATTTTTCTTTTTCCTACTATTCGTTCAAACTGTATGTATAGTAACTCACCATATATTTATAACATATCACATAATACAAAGGATCAATACAAACATAACTTTAAATGGGTTTAATTCAAAATACAAATCACATTGTGGCATCAAAACAAATAAGCGAAACATTTTGGCACAGGAATCTTTAGAGTTCAAAACTGCTAATATCTATTCATCTTAAGTGTTGATGTTAACATTAGAAGCTTGGGGTTTTCCCCTGGTAATGTGTTTGGCAGTGATCATCCAACCCTGGAAAAGATCTTAGACCTGAGCTTTACATGTAAGAGATATTAACATCAATCCATAGCCCTTCCCAGGAATCTGGAAAAATAATTATTAGTGCAAATGCCTGCCTGGGTAGAGCATATTAAGCTATACTGTTCAGCTTGTATTTCCTGATGTCAACTTCTTTAAGAGACTGTTTCTTAATCAAGAAATAATAGCAGCAACTTAAGAAGTATCTGAAATAATGCATGAAAATATATTTCAAAGAAATATGAAGGTATTTTTACATAATTTTTCTCTCTCATTGGGAAGTCACAAATTCCCATATTTCTAGTCTTAACAATTCTAGGTTGGACTTATTTTTTGTATAAATGAAACATAATGTTTCATTCTCAAATTACAAAGAATGTGTTTGAAATGATAAAAATTTAGAATGTATACCAGCATACTAGTAGCTGTTGTAAGCTTGTCACTCTAGCTCAATCTAATATAGGGGCACTGAGACCTCACTGTCTGAGTAGCAGACTCCCTGATCAAAGTAAGGTGCTCCTTATAATTATATCCCCCTCGTGGCGGCCTTGGCATTGAGATGCTGAATGTTCCTGTACCCAATTGGTAGATTTTGAATAAAACAACATTGTTGCCCTCATTGAGCAAGGTTTTGGTAAAAACAAACCAGATCTGCTGCTTCCAGGATTTATATATTTCCAGCAATTCAGCCACCTGGCTCACAGGATGAAATCATAATGTTGATTAAGGATTTACCATCAGATTTCAATCGTTGAAATGTCTTTTTCTCTATAAAGCTTACCATAATCTCTTAATCCATCACTATTAGGATCCCATTCATGCAAAGGTTGAGCAGGACTCCTTTTCTTGAATATTCAAAATGGTGTCTATGTCCCAAGCATTCCCCTGGACTATTCACAAATAATTCACATTCACTCAAACCCTTTAATATCAAAATACCCTTGTTTCCCAACTCATTCCTAAAAACTTCCCTGCCAAGCAAGTCAAAGTCAGCAGTCTCACAGCCAGTCTCTCCTTGCCTCCCATCAATAGTAAAATGGCCCAAGCAGGTTTAGAACAAGCTGAGTAAATTCTAAAAAATGGGAATCCTGCTTCCTGTCTATTATAAGACTGGAAAATACCCATGTAATAGTAAAAAAACAACAACTCATAGAGATTTTCCAACATTATAGTCCAAAGCCACCAGACATCATGGCTGGAATGGTAGAATCTCACCAATTCAGTCTTTAACTTAGACCACCCTCTCCCTATTGTAGTAACTTAAACCATGTGATCATAATGACATTGATCTGTCCAACAGCACCAGTCCCGGGAAATAAGCATGAGCAGTAACTAGTGCTCCTGAGGCTTCTATAAACAGTCACAGAAGCAATAATAAAGACTGCAAAACCAGAAGTCTTGAGTCTCCAATCTTCATGCATCCAGAAGTCTCCAACATCATCCAATCCGTATGTTTCTTCCACATGCCATTCTCTACTTCCAACAATCATTTTCAGTGAGCAATACCATCATTCATTTTGTTGTCTGATGGACACACCATCAAATTCAACAGCAGCATCGCACAGACTGACTTATATCATATCAAATATATCAGGTCTTATATCAAAGAAGAACCTTATCCAGTGTCAGTACTTCTGAATTGCCCAGGCATACAAAATATATCATCAGACAACATGGTCAAAGTGTATTTGAGAACTGCTGCTATCCATCTTTCTTTAATGGTCAACAGTAGCAGCTGAATGGGACAGAAGGAGGCTTTCAATTGAAGCTGTGTTCAGGCACAATGGAGGGTGTCTGACTCAATTATAAAATGCTCTCAATAAGAAAATTAAAAGAGAAAAGTGCTTCTCAAAAGCTAATTATGTGTATTTATACATACTGTAGAAGAGTCATTTTTGGAATACCATTACTTGAGCCAATTATTGGATATAAGCAATGTTATAAAGAGTTGCCTTATTAGTATAGGCAATCAAAAAGATTGAAAAGGTTAATCTAGACAAAATTGTAACAGAATCTTTCTTAATGGATTTTGAATAACAACAAAAATGAGCAGAATAATGGAAACAAAATCTATTCATTTCTCTTTGCTGTATGGAAAGGCACCATATATTTTTATGAGAGATTAAATCCTTAGCATTTAACATGTCCATCACACACAGTTTCATCATTTTTCTTGAAAAAATATTTTTAGACCAAAGATACTAAGAAGAATATTTAAACTATGTTAAGCTTTTAATATTATAGGAAGTTTTTCTCTGAGAACAAAATGAAATATTGTATATGAAACAAGAACAAAAGCAGTGCTTTAGTATTAATATTTATGAGACATCTTATAGAAAAGCATGAAAGTAGTTTGTTATTTTTGTTGTACTTTCTATATTTTGTAACTTAAAAACAGGATAAAACACACACAGTAAAGAGGGGGGGATGAAGAAATTAAAAAAGAAACAATCTATTTTTGAAACCCATATTAGAAAAAGTGACTTCAGAAATATGTAGATGTGCCAGCAGTACCTCAAAGAACACAGGATCTAGACTCCTGGGGTCGGAAAGGACCTCATCCGTCTTCTAATCCAACCCCTTGTTCAAGGCAGGAAATCTTATTCCAGTCAATTGGTTGCCCCAGTCTATTTTTGAAAATCTCATCATGGCCTTTGGAAGATGAAAGTCCTTTCTACAATATATGTACCGCTAAAAAAAGAACTGCGTAGAAGGAGCTTCTAGAAGAAATAGGGCTTCTTCTGATAATTATAGCAATTAAGTCTATAACAGTGAGGCAGTTCTTCGGATGTTCCCAAAGTGTTTAGGACCTTACATATTATAAGGAAACCTGGAATTACAATGAAATCACAAGCCTAAAGAAAGCATATTCAATTGCAAGAAAAATGATGCATGTTTTTTCATCACACAAGTTAAGTAGCAGTGATATTTTTTCCAAATGATTTATTTGTGTTTCTATTTCATTGAACTCCATCGGCAAATTATTCCTTTTGCAACTATATGGCTGTGCATAAACTATTTCAGTAGTGAAAAATATGAAAGTTTCCACATTTTGTTTTGATTTATTTTGATGTAAGATCGTTTATAATTTATTTCAAATGAGAAGAAAGTTTTTTGACATTCTTACACATGGGGGATAATATTCTTGCAATTATTGAGTTAGGTCTGTGATAACGAACCTATGGCACACAGAGCCATCATTCTGGGCATGCGAGCTGTTGCCCGTTGCTCTTCTGGGTTCTGGCATGCTGGCCAGCTGGTCTTAGTGCGCTTGGGAGCGCCAGAAACTGGAAGAGCAGCTGTGCATACACATGCCGGTTAGATGATCTACCAGTTTCTGGCAAGGTGCATGTGTACTGGCCATCTGGTCTTCGCACATGCATGCATGTCAGAAACAAGATGGCCAGTGTGTCTGCTGGAAACTGGAGGATCATCTTACTGGCACGTGTATGCGCACTGGGTGGCTGCTCTTCCAGTGTGCATGCATGTGCTCCCGTTTCAGAACTCGGTGCCAATAAGGTTCACCAACACTGAGTTAAGTGATAAGCAAGAGATATTTGTAACTACATTGCGTTTTTATCATACCATAGTCACTTCTTCAATGGTATGTACTTTCACTGATTCCATGTTCTCTATTAAATTGTCAAGCAAGTCATCCTATTTTCACATATGAGAAGTGAAGAGTTGGAAATGTATTTACCTATAGACATGCTGGGGAATCTGTTGGTGGATCATGTGACCCACTGTCCACCACTGACCAGTTTATTCCAGTTACTATTCTAAAGCTTTTTTTATGAGAGTTCAATGAAGCAAAATAAAGGCAATCTGTAGTTTTTGATATATGTGTCACTCTGTGGCAGTGGTGGGTTTCAAATTTTTTTAGAATCTATTCTGTAGGTGTGGCCTGTTTTGTGGGAGTGGCTTGGTGATCATGTCACTGGGTGGGAGTGCCTTGGCAGTTACGTGACTGGGTGGGAGTAGCTTGGCAGTCATGTGACTGGGTGGGAGGGAGTGGCCAAGACAATGTCACTGAATTCTTTGCCCCAAAGAATGACCTACAAAAAGAAGATATAAAAAAAGGAAATTTATTATTTTGTGCATTTACTACATAAATAAGAATAAAATAAGTACACAAAACAATAACATAGCTACTTACAGAGGAAATATGGCTGTCCTTGCTGGTCTTCAACATTACTGACCACCTTACACACACACTTCAGCCCTTCTGTGCCTCTTCCCTCTTCCTGGATTTACTCAGTCATTTTTAAAACCCACAGCATGTGCACAGCACAAACACACTTCCAGCCCCTCTGACTCTTCCCTCTTCCTGGATTCACTCAGACATTTTTAAAACCCACAGCCTGTGCACATGCACACACACTTCTAGCAGCCCCCCTGCCTCTTCCCTCTTCCCCAACATCCTCCCTCTCATCACACCCCAGCCACTCACCAGTTCTTTCGTCTTCTGGTTATTCTTCTGTGACCTTTTCGGCAGCATGGTGCGGATGGGTGGGGCGAGTAAAAGATCCAACGAGGAGAGGGAGCGTTCTGGTACGGGGCTTCCTGACCAATGGGTACGGGAAGGCATGCTAAATTTCACCATCTGGTACGGCTGTACCGATAGAAGCCCACCCCTGGTCTGTGGGTGGAAATTTCACATGTAGTCTTGATAGAAACATTGAATGGCATCTGCCAGGATCTGTAAAGTTACAATAAGGATGGCTAATTTTCCTATAATTTTCCTCAACTGAATGTTTTTTTTCAAGATTCTCTCTGAAGTTTCTCTAATTGCATTTTGTAGTTATTGAAAATGAAAGCCTTGCTCTTTTCTCTCGATTACAATCTGTGAGTGTGCCTAATACCATACGCAGTGTAAGAAATATGCAGCAGATAAAAGCCCTACTTTTTTTGTATTTGCCTGAAAGTGAAGGAAGCAGGAAATGAAGAGGAATATCAAAAACACAGTTGTTAATTTTGACATGGCCATTCAGTGGCTCAGTTTCTTTTCCCAGATCCTCTCATCTACATGTACAGCTTCTGTTACTAAATGAGAAACTGAAGACTATATAAAGCAATATATACATATAAAGGCTCTGTGACAAAAGAAAAATAACCCCAGTCATATGTAGCTGGCTCACTTAGGCAAGCAGACAAGTTAAATGTCAGGTAATCTCACCACTTTTAACTGCAAAGGAATTGACCTTTTCTTTAGGCTGGAATGTGAAAATTATCATTCATGTATGCAAGATTATCTGTGGCTTTCTTCTGAATCAAACCCATTTTCTTTCAGCACATTTTTCATTATTTCTAAAAGGATATCTAATTCATTCTATTCCTGGGTTGCCAACTCAGCAAATGTGCCATCAGTTTAATCAGTTTTGGAAGTGCCTTTCTGAATCTCTAGATAGCCAGGAAGATCCCAAACAATGATGATGATGATATGGTTTGGAAAGGCACTCCCTGGGTGGGTGGCTTCAGGATTTTCCATACTGTGTGCCAAAGCTGCCTAGCTGGTAAATTCTGCAAAGCTGGCAAACTCAGAATACAAGAAACTGTTTGCCTCTAAGGGCAAAGCTACCAAACAGGTCAATAAAGACAAACATAATCCAATGATATTGCCAATGCTCTCCTTGGAGTTCCCTACCCTATTGATAAAGGATCAAGTAGATTATACCTGGTTTACACTAACAGAAAGTTTCATACAGGAGGCCCCTTTTTAGAGCCCATTCTAGTATTAAATCCTTTTTGATATTGAGATCATAACTGGGGAAGAAGGCATCTACCAAATGTGTGATAAATATTTCCAGGTTATGCAATTGCATTTTTCATAGTAGTGTTCAGGTGTATGAAGGCCAATATGAATAAGCAGCCGGCTAAAAAAATGATAATAGTCAAAGTTACAGAATAAGGACTCAAATCATGTTGAATAACATGAGTCATGAGCTTGGTAGAAAACTGCATATAACTTCTTTGGATCTCCTTTTCTTAACACCAGGAAAATAATTCAATTAAAAAGGAGTAAACCTATAGATGTTAATATTATTGTAATATATGTCCTGATATAAAAGAATAAAAAATAGGAATATAGTCAATAAAAGCATTTCAGCATAAATTGAGTAGTTTTCACTGTTGCTGTTGGTAAAGCAGTATTCCAATATGTCAGTTTTAACTTAAAGTCCCATTTAGTTTTAAATCCATAAAGATGTATCCATTCTTATTTTCAGTTTTCTATAACCTATGCAACTTTCACATGCAATTTTGCCTTAACACCAAACTGTTAATTGCCAAGAAGCCATTTTAAATGCAGACTTTCCTGATAGTGTTTTGTTACATAAATTCCTGATAATTCTCTGAAATAAATTTTCATGGTTTAAAGAAGCCAGTAGCTATAACTTCCTTTTTTAAATGAAGTTTTAAAAAATGTTAATTTCTAGATGGATCTCTCACAATGTTTAAAATGTATTCTTAAACATGTTTATACGGAGTAAGAAGAATGCTAATGTATTCTGTTTATTTTGTTAGTATACTTGCTATATTATCGTATTTTTCGGAATAAAAGACGCACCAAGATTTTGAAGAAGCAAAATAAAGAAAAGTTTTACACTCTGCAGACCTCCCAAAAATGGTCTTTTTTGTGTGAAAATGGCCCATTTTTTTGTCAAAAAAGGGGCATGCGTAGCCTTTAGGAGGCTTATAGACTGCTCCTGGAGGTTGGGGGGGGGGCTGCAGGGGGCAAAAATGAGCAAAAATGCCCTGTTTTTGCAAAAGCAGGCTCATTTTTATAAAAAAAAGGGCATGCATAGCCTTTAGGAGACTTATAGAGTGCTCCTGGGGGCTGGGGGGGGGGGGGCAAAAACAGCCTGTTTTTCTGCTCATTTTTGCCCTCCCCAGATCGCAGGAGCACTCTATAAGCCTTCTAAAGGCTATGCCTGGCCATTTTGGTGAAGGGGGCGGGGTTTTAGGAGGCCAAAAATGCTGTATTCAGTGTATAAGATGCACCCAGATTTTCAGTCTATTTTTTGAGGGAAAAAGGTATGTCTAATACTCTGAAAAATATGGTAAATTCTCGTAGATCTGTTTTATATTTATAAAAAGTAAGATTTTTCTAGGATTACTAGCAATTTTTAAAAATCTATTTTGAAAAAAGCAGGAATGGAAAAATGAAACTCTTCAGGGTACAAAGGCCATGGTCTTTCCTGGAACTTTATAGAGACAGGAAAATATGCAATAGGCACTGTTCTATCATTTGGCATCATTATGCCTCTCATTTCCAGTTATTTTTTTAAATGACATACTTAGCATGTAACAGTCTAGTAGATCCCTGATTATAATTACAGAATTTATTAAAATGTATCCCGCTGATTTCTAGACAAAGGCAGTGAAACATGCAGATACGCTTGCTTTTAATTAAACCAATAAGGTAATATTTTGGTCTTTATCTCAAGACATTTCCTCACTGAGGTCTGAGAATATTTTGTTATTGGTCAAAACTAACAAGAAGCCATGAAATATATTAAAATACACTTGTTTGATTAATGATTTTGGTGAATGTACTGCAGAATAAATAACCAAAATGGATTATTCATTCAGTGTTTTTCTATCCTCATGAGGAAAAAGGTTGATGATTTCACATCTCAAAATCCATTCATAAAAATATCATTCTGAAAATAAACACTATTTATCATAGAATGGAATTCAGATATATCAGAGTCAGACTTTTGAGTAATAGCTGTAATCCTTTGGACAAAGACTCTGACATTCTAATGGCTCTGAAGACACATTTCTACAGCATGCTAGAATCAACCAAGTCAGTGAGAAAACTATGCACTAAACACAGCCCCAAATACCAATTTGGTACCTTGTAAATAAAAGTTGTTTCTTATTCCTTGTGAATAGATGGAGAGAGCAAATAGGACCCTTTTATAATCTGAAAAAGAATGAACAGGGATCAGGGGTGTGCTTCGAAAATTTTAGCAAGGGGTTCTCTACTCGGTTGGGTGGTGTGGCCATTGTGGGCGTGGCCTAGTTGACCTCTTGCACTACGGTCAGAGGGATGGGCGTTTTTGCCCTCCTTGGGCTCCAGAGGATTTTCTCGAGCACTCCAAAATGGGCCATGTGGGGAGTCCTGGGAGGGGCGGGGTGAGCAGGGCCTGCCAGGAGTGGGATTTGGGGTTCTCCAAACTGCACAGAGTCTTAGCTAGAATTTTTCCCAAACTCCTGTGAACCCCCAGCAGCCCACCCTGATAGAGATCCATTAACATGCTGTTCAGATATACCCTACTGCCTTCTTTTGTGTCCTCCTCCAGCTGAAACAAAGCATTCCAATAATCACTGGTGAGAATATCATTTTTACAGAGATAGGCAGCTGGTTTAGAATTCCTTTTGCTTAATGTTTAATGTCTTCACAAAGAGAATGGAAATAATTTGTTTTTATAAATGTGAGAAAAAGTATAACTTACAGTATGTTCATTTAGGAGTCATTAAATGCTGAGCTCTTAAAAAATTAGAGTTGAATACCTGAATATTTAATCAGAGATGTGATTTGGAATTGGGGGCACCATTTTCTCCCTGTTAGGCTCCATATTTTTATCAGCAACATAACAGGACATTACAACATGTTTTGACATATTTGGCTTAGCAAATTTGTGTCAGATAAATTTAACTGGTAGACTAAAATACATACTGAAAAATATGTAGCCAAGCTAAGGAAAGATAAAAGATTTGATCCAGATCTGGATCAATACATCACAAAACACAGCAGGCTAGCAGAAGGGCTGTCTATTGGAGTTATTCCAGGGAATCTAACAATTGGCTTGCAAACACAGCTCCGTTTTCCTGGCTATACAGTGCTGTATGTCAAGCATTGCATTTAAAATTTAAAAATTCAGAAACGGAGAAAGATGGATTAAACTCAGTGAATAATATAGCACTTCTGCCTCTTGAGATGGAAAAGCATTTTGTGTAGTCTGCTAGGATGCATTTGACCTCATACATATTAGACTTGTTACAATGAGAAAATGTGATTTATTTCAGGAGTTAGTTCCTTGTATTCACACTTGAGAAAAACGCTCATGCATACTGGCTTCAGATGATAATGTGATCATTGTCTCCTAATACTAGATTATGTCAATAGCTGTGCCCTCAGCCCATATTTATTCTACTATACTCCTTCAGTTTTCTCAGTAGTGGGATGCATGTTTTCTTTTGTTTTCTTCTGATTCTTTTTTTTTTTGTTTACTCATGAAAGATTTATGGAAGCTTATAGTTTGATTTCATTATGTGCCATCAAGCATCTTTAGTTTTGCATCTTCTTAGGCATGTGCATAAGAGAGGACAGTGCATCCTTAACCATCTTCCTATTTCACCCAAAGTTTTATACCAGAAATGTTTTACTTTAAGAGCTGATCACCCTAAAATGATGATAGACAAATCTATCAGTTTCACTTTCCCCCGCTTCTGATTTTTTTTAAAAAAGAGCCCAATACTTTATGACCTATTAATGAAGAAAAGGGTAAACTTCAGTATGATGTTATATTCGAAAGAAGAAGACAAAATACGCTTGTTGTTTTGTGTGTGCACGTTGTTCCATCATATCAAAGTTAAATGTTTCAAATAAAATGGAAGAAATCTTTCTTCTGGACGCATACCCTGTGAATGCAAATGACAAAGCCATCTGTAATGTGTATGTTTGTCAACAATGTCAAGGTGATGACCATGACTGTCCAATCAAAACTGTCCTCCTTTTCACATGTGTCACATGTCCCTGGAAACTAGTCACAACGTACTTTAATCTCAATCTTTCTAGCACAGTGATGACAAACCTTTTAGACACTGAGTGCCCAAACCGCACATGTGCGCTCGTGCAGTGCACATGCTCACACAATCACACATGCACAGCAGAGGCCCAAAGATCAGTGGTTGGCAGGAGGCGGGGCATCCCAACACTGACAGCTCGGCAACAGGTAAGATCTTTTTCTTTCGTGAGCTTCTGTTTCGTTGTTTGCAGGGAAATAGACGCTCATGAAAGAAACCGAACGAAGATCTGAGCTGGGGAAACAGCATGCAAGGCAGCAGAGAGGGCTTTGCGTGCCACCTCTGGCACGTGAGCTACAGGTTTGCCATCACGGTTCTAGCATACATCTACTACTTAGCATCATGTTTATTGTCCCATCCTTTTTCACTCTTCCCAATTCTCAGAGCTAAATTATGAGGCCAGAGAGGATTTCTTGTAAAAGTCCTACCTTTTCATACAACAAACAACTACCAATTAAGCTTTGAAGTTGACTCTTCTACAATATTTGTATCCAATCTTTCTAGTAAGTAAACCATTCTATTATTTCTTCTCTGATTTAGGAAATCAATTATGGTAATTCCCAATTCCTGGGACATAAATGTACAAGTGGCTTTTTTGCTGTATCCCAATAACTTTATTTAGGACAAGGGCAAATTCCATATTAAATAGACTCTCTTCTGCACCTATTAATTTTAAGGAAGCTGATTATCTTGGCTTGTGTCTGAAAATAGCTTCAAAGAATGTTCAGACTAAAAACATATTTTCTTTTAATGCAGCGCTTCTTCGAAGGTTGCAAAATTGTAAGTGTTAGAGAGATGTCTTTGTTGTTCCTTTGATAGATTCAATGTTTTTTTTCTCCCACCAGAAGGATATGATAGGAATGAAGAAAAATATAAAATATCAGAGATTAGTTTATGGAGACAGAGCAGGATTATATCACTAAGCATTAAATACAATTATTATGGTTGGTCGCACAGTCAGCCAGATATTTAGACTTGAAGTGGCATTTTATCCATCTATTGGGTCCTTCCCAAGGACTTTGGGTAGGCAGATGTTGTAAAGTTATCACCACAGAATGTAACTTGGTTCAAGTACAGCTGCTTTTTGCCATTGACTGATAGCAATGTTATCAATGTCAATGATGTTCAAGTGGGGCTCCAGATGTTTTGGGATTGTACGCAAGGAACCTTTTACTACTGGTACTATCTTTGATTTCTTTTACCACAATTATTCTACTTCTATTTGCAGGTCTTTCATTTTGTGATTTTCTTCAGTTCTTTTCCTTCTATTCTGCTGTTTCCAGGTACAGACACATCCTCTATCTAGACTTGGTCTTATGCAACAGAGAATTAGGCCTTTTGTATCTTTCTTCAATTATTCTACTCTTAGCCATTGCCAGGTCTTTGCTTGCTATTTTTTTTAGTGTACTATTCCTGTAATATTTTGCCTTACTATGTCTCTTTTGGCCAGTAGTTCTCATTAATTATTATAATATTATTCCAGTAGTATAAATTATTTTATAATAAATATTATATCATGGGTATTATTGATGTTATTATATTAGAATTATTATCTTGGCAAGATATAATTGAATTCATAGTTCAAGACTGCTGAAGACTTAATAATCCTAATCAAGGACCTAAGAATGATTAAATTTTCACCTGAGAATGCAGGCAGTTCCAGCAAGATTCCCTTTGCTAAAAGTAGGGTGTTTAGGTTTGATAAACCTATTTTCAGATATCGAGGAAAGTTCCCAGGTATTGATCTAAGGGTTCTGATTAGTATAACAGTGGATTTCTGTTTCCATAAATGTTCAACTTCAATTTGCAAGTTGTTGGGAGTATACTCCTGGTGTTGGGTAGGCAACATATATCTATATACAATAACAAATGGTCGTTGTTGCTTTAAATGGGTGAATGTACTTATCAGCTGTAATTAACTTTACAATAAGAGGGAGTCAGGAGAGCTCACTTTCTCTCTCTGCTTGTCCTATGCTTGATAACTACTTGCTCGCTTGATGACTGGAACGTGAACTATGACTGTAAGCAATTGTTTGTTCTTTGAATTGTGTTTGGACATATATCTGCTTTCACTGCTTGTGAAGCAATTATTAGTAGTAAAGCTACTTGTTTTTTTTACTAGCAGTGTCTGAAACTCTATTCGTCTGTTTTTTCCTACTAGCAACATTTTTTCTCTCTAGCTGTACATTCCGCTGTGCTATTTTCTGTCTCCTAACGGAGATACCCCTAACACAAGTACCAGTATTAAAAAAAAATTTTTTTTGGGGGGGGAGATTGCTTTTCTTAAATCCTAGTATCACCCAGTGGTATAATGGTACATTTATGTGAGAAAGATCTTGAGGGATAAGGGGAAGAGATGTTTCCTAGAAATTCATCAGACAGAAGGAGAGTGGCTTTATGGTTAGAGGAAGAAACTTTGAAGGAGCCCTCTCTTGTTGATCAAGCTGTTAAAAGTGGAAACGGAAGATTGGTATCTTCAGACTTGCATGATTCTGTTAATAGCCTTACAGAAAGTAGAATTAACTCATCTAGTCTTGTCTGATTTACCTGAGAAGGCTAACTATTATATAGTGGTGGGACTCAACCGGTGTAACAACCGGTTCACTGAGCATGCGCTCCACACACTTGCAGTGCTTTTCAAAACAGCTCTAAAACGTACCTTCTACTGCAGCCCCAGTGAGTAAAACAGCTGAGGCAAGGCAATCATCTCTGCTGTGCCTATCAGCTGGGCTTCAAACAAAGGAAATATAGGATAGACTAGTAGACTAGTGCAGGGGTGGGTGGGCGGAGCCAACTGATTGCTGGAATTACCGGTTCACCCAAACCAGTCCGTACTGGCTGAATCCCACCCCTGCTATTATAGCAATATCAATGAACCAGGCAAACTTCCTTCTTTTCAAAGACTGTTCTATCAGGCATGTTCTAGACAAGATGTCTCTCTGTTTGGATCTTAAAGTCCCATAAGATCTTAACCAGCTTATTTTCCAAAACCTTCTCAACTTGATGGTTCCAGTAGTTCTTGCTACATTTAAATCCAGATCTTCTTTGGCAAAGCTTCCAATGACAAATTCTGATGCTGCTTAGAATCAGTTTCTTAAATTTTGTTGCAGCCACTGATCAAATAGTCAATTGTTTCAGTCTTTTCACTACAAAGTCAACCCTTAGAATTGTTTGTTACATGATGATTGTTTTTCTAAGTGAAAACGCACTCTTATACTGTACTGTGAGTAAAACAGCAAATGTAATTGGTATTTAGTCTTTCTAAATCTGTAGAAGGTTGAATTAGGTCATCAGTGAATATGAGATTTTTCTAACCTGTATGTATAGAGACTGGTTTTCTTATTAAAAACTACTATTACTGAGGTAAGTGAGAAAAACTGAAAATGAAAAGACATGATTTACTTTTCAGAACATGTTTTTGCTTCAGCTTTAATAGTATTGGAGGCTGAATCTTATAGCAATTTTTTATAGTTTTCTGCATCTTCATTCTACAAAGGAACAATATCCATTAATTAGGTTGTCATAAGATTTTATTTCCAATTGTACATTAGATGCTTTTTTCACTTCTGGGGGTTGAAGATATGGGGGTTGCATTGCTGAATGAACTGCAAGTGAATAGTGACACAATATTAATCATTATGAGAGGTAAGCTTGCAAAAATTCATAAATTCACAAGAGAAGTCTGTTTTCAGGACAATTTACTATTCAGACCCATGTTCACACTGTGAATGATTGTAATTACACGCTGTGACAATAATACATTCATAAAATGAAGCAGGAATTAACTTTTAGTCCATTATTTTAGGGCACCAATTCACAGCCAGCCACAAAATTAATACTGCGCAGACACACCATTTTCCTACAAATATTCTTAGCAAAAAAAAGAAAAAGTAATTTCATAGTTCCTGACCTTTGCCCTTGGAAAGAAACTGTTAGCAGAGAAACAAATCTGTTTAAGAACTCTCCAGATAAGTTACAGAGACTCTTGATGTGATTATTCTAAAGGGGATGACCACAGAATCATGATTACTGATTGGAATGGCTAAACTGCCTATTTAGAGTGTTTTAAGATAGCACACAATGTCTTCAGCTCTGTAGTACCTGAATCCTGACAAATATGCATAGTAGCCACATCAACAACCAGTATTGTACTATCATGCTGAGAGCATCTAGGGCCCATTCTTTCCTATCAACTCCCCTTGAAACTTCTTGATGTATCAGCATAATACTTGGTGATATAATTTGTGCAGTTTATTATTATGGTTGGTTCTAAATAATCCCGAGATTGGATTTGCACACAACTGAACACCAGCCCAACATTTTAAGCATTACATCTATACCTATAAAGCACAAAATACCCAAATGTAATGTTTTGATGTTTTATATAGAAAATGTTTAGCAAGGTCATTCCAAAATTTACTTTTTTAGGTTATGATGGGATATTAAAATTTATCTGTAGACTTTGGGAAGATTTGAGGGAGAGCAGGACTACTAGAAATTCAGGTATCAGGGAAGATTACAATTCATTTGACTGTCTCTATTTCCTCTTCATCACTATGGTTGCATTCCTTATTAGCATGTCAAGACCTCCCAGAAGGAAGACCAGAGGTGGTATTCAGCAGGTTCTGACTAGTTCTGGAGAACCGGTAGTAGAAATGTTGAGTAGTTTGGAGAACTGGTAAATACCACCTCTGATTGGCCCCACCCACATCTATTCTCTGCCTCCCGAGTCCCAGCTGATAGGAAGGAATGGGGATTTTACAGTATCCTTTCCCTGCCATGCCCATCAAGCCATGTCACGCCCACCAAGCCATGTCACGCCCACCAAGTCACACCCACAGAACTGGTAGTAAAAATTTTTGAATCCCACTGGGAAGAACATACCATTTTTTTCATCTTACTGCATGCAATTTTATTAAAGAGATGATGTGGCAGATCTAGTAGTATCCAAATATTAGCACTGGACATTAGCTGGGATATGAAATACTGTTTACTCAAAACAGAACTTTCTCTATAATTCATACTTAGAAGAATATTGTTTATTGTACCTTTGTTTTGAAAAATAAACTTATAAGACAAGGAATTCTGGGAATGCAAGGGTTGAGAGATCCTATTATCTAGCAGTTGACTGTCTGTGCTTTGGCTTGAGTAGATGTTTTTCAACAGAGAGGTGATATGATTCTTGTTGCAGAGCATTTTGCCTCTTCCCAAAGCCTTGCTAGTAGTTTCAGTAACTGAAGAACTGAAAGTAATTTTGACATGAACAACATGCATTGAAGCATCTTTTTCAAGGGTGGGATTCTATTCAGACTGGTTTGGGTGAATTGGTAGCTCCAACCATCAGCCATCCTGGAACCAGCAAAATCTGGGGGCTGAGCAGGGGACGGAATGTATCTGCCCTCAGTGTGGAAAGGATTGCCACTCCCGAATTGGCCTTTTTAGCCACACCAGATGCTGCTTTAGGACCTCTTTCCAGAGCATGATACCATAGTCTTTTGAGAATGAAGGATGCCAATGACTTTCTGTAGGATGTGTAGGTTTTAGAGAACAAACTCCACTTCCTTTTAGCACCAATGATGTTACTTACTTGGATATTAAAATATCTGCAAGAAACAGCAACTCAAAGACTATCAAGGAGCCCAGGGATTGAGAAATATTCAGTAGAAACAACAGCAACAATAAACATAACCAGGATTTCTCAAACTGTGGCAAAAGAACAACAAAGTCTTTGAGATATTTAAAATAATAATTTTAAGAAGCAGGCCATCACAGTATATAAAATTGGTCCATCAGTTCAGTTAAATCCAACTTGGTCAGACCCATTTCAGTTTAATTCGTTAATAAAATGTTATGATTGTTGAAGAAAAAGCCACCATGATTTGCAAAGATTTGAATTCAAAATGGATGAACTTGAAGCCATGTGAAAATACTGTTGTTGCTAAACCAAGTCTTAATTATATGAATATGTATGTACAAAGAAAAAAAGTAGGTGGAAGAAACATTGGAAATAAAAGCTGTGCGATGTCTTTTGGGATACTTTTGAATAATATGGAGGATAATAGCCAACTCTTGAGTAAATCTGGGGCTGCATTTCACTTAGAAACTCAGATGCAGTCTTAGAGCAAGAGAAGTTTATAAATGACAGCAAAGATTCAGGATTTAATTCAATTTGGCATCTGTACTGAGCCCATCTGTTGTTATTTATCATTGACACCTTACAGTGCTACTTTTAAACAACATAACGGTTATAAATATAATCTTTTAAAAAATTAAAGCACCGAGAAGAATATATTTCAGCAATATTAGTCAATGCTTCTGATCTATGTCACTTTTATCAAAGAAAAAAAAATAACCGTGCCATAATTAACAGCAAAACTAAATGTGCAACAACTGTGATAGAAACAATCCAATTGCATAATTTTATCATTCATTGAGCCCTTCTCTGTTTTGCGCAAAATATGGCAAAAATACTGTTTATTCAAATGTCTATATTTAAAATCACATAGAATCAGTGGTTTGAAACAAGGCAGCCTTTTGTAACATGAGCCAATGTAGGGTAAATACATATAGGGGATTCTAAAGGGGAGAGTAATCCTAACTCTATATACTTTGTAGATTTTCAAGCTTGCTAATCTAAAGGCCAGATGTTCTCTTGTGCCCAAGATGTTTCCATTTAAATGCTTATGAAACATGCTTATGAAACATACTTATGAAAGAAGAAAAATGCTGGAAAGAAAAGAGAAATATATACTTTTTATATTCTGGTGAGATATTGGGTATCTCTATTGTATTACCATCTAGATGCCATCCTGGGTTAGGTGAAATTCTAGAATATATTAACAAAAACATAATCATTTATGTTAATATACTTATGGCTGTAAGAATAAACTTACTGGCAATATCTAGGAAGTTAAACTTGGACAATATGCATCAATGACCAAACAAACAGCATATACTTTAGTGTTTCCATTTGAGATCATCATAAAAAATGCAGTATTTTCTTTTTACAGAATACAGTGGGACCTCTGGTGCCGACCATAATATGTTTCAGGACTTCGGTTGGCACCCAATTTGGTCATGACCAGAAGCAACACTGATCGCGCATGCGTGCACACACAAAAAAAAGTGGTGTGAAAGTTGAAATCGCTGCAGCAGGAAAAGTCGACATGGCTGTGTTTATTCTGCACCCAAGGATGTGTTGGAGACCTGAGTGACACATTGCCACATTGTGAGAAGAAATGAGCGCCCAAATTGTTCATGGTCTGATCCTTTCAGGACCTGAGGTCCCACTGTATCACAATTACTTATGATAAAAACAGTACATTTTAGCAGTATGAATCTTTAGATTAATTTAAAACGTTACAATTTATTTTCCTTTTCTTGATTTTGTTTACTGTATCTTATTCAAAATTATTGTATTATTAAATGATTCACTTAAGCCTCTTCTTGTTCAATTTTTAATCTTAATCATTTACTTATGTTCCAAGTAAAAATATGAAAAATAATTAGAATTTTTTCATTCAACATTATTGTGTGTGTGTGTGTGTGTGTGTGTGTGTGTGTGTGTGTATTTGTGTATGTGTGTTTTCGTAGATTTTCACCGGTGTAGGTATGCTGGTCTTGTTGTAAGATTGAGATTGTCTTGGCAACGTTTCAGCGAGGTCTCACTCGCAATCTTCAGGCTGGGTTTTGGGTTTAAAGCATGATCGGAGCTGCTGTCTTCCTAGCCTGAAGATAGCGAGTGAGACCTCACTGAAACGTTGCCAAGACAATCTCAATATTACATGGGAAAAGACCCGAATACAACAAGACCAGCATATATACATACATACATACATACATACATACATACATACATACATAAAATACATACATACAGTTAGTTAAAGAAATAGCTAAGCAATATGTGTTGCCAAAGGAATGTGAAAAAATTCTTTCTTGTTTGAAGTGAATGCTTGTTATTTCATGTTATGCTAATACTTGACATCTTCTGGCAGATATTTTGATTCAATATATAAGCTTGAAAAATACAATATAGATAAAGACAATTTTTTTTAGTATTCTCTGAAAAAGGTAGTGATGCTAGGCACTTTAACACAATAGAAAAATCAGGAGTGAAGATCCATAACTCAAGAGTTCTGTCATCTTAACTTGACTTATCCAATCCCATCTCTCTGTCTCTCTCTTAACATTGAAGAATGGATAGTGAGCATGGTGGAACTTAAATTAGAAAAAGACCAATATGACTGTATGAATTCGTAATGGGACATTGTCTAAGTTTAATGATGATTGTGAAAACGTCGTATTGACTTTTTGTGGAAAACAGGAAAAAATGAAATATGATGAAGATAAAAATAATATATTACAGACAAAATGTAAACTGCTGTAATCATAGAGTAAATTTATAATTATATGTAAAACTGCGAATCATATATCTATAAACCAAAATAGCAATAATACATTCTGGATTAGTGTGTTTGAGATTGTGATTTTATTTATTTCAAAATGACTGGCTTAGTTCAATGTAATAGATGTTTTGCACCTGTCTTTCGCAGTACTCTTTTCAAATTTGGATACTGTCCCCTTTGTAAACAAATTACGAGTCTACATAGGCAGATTACCTATCTAGAATCTGTAATCTGTGCTCTCCAAGCAGAAACTAGGTGTCTACGTCAGCCATTCCACTCTATGGTGAAGCCACACTATCAGCCCCCTCTACCACAAAGATCTTGCAGGAGAAGAGCTGTCTGGACAACTGTGGGATCTGGCAGGTTGAGAGCTGTGAACCATAAACCCAAAGCTTTTGCTGTGACCCAGCAAAACAGATATAGTGCCCTTGCTGACCTTAATGGGGACACTAAAGAGATAGGTCAAGGCAGTTGTGATAATGATGACTCAAATAAGCAGGGGATCGTGGTCCAAAACGAAGAACTTTCTTCGGAAAGGCGAAAAGGGGAACCAGGTATCACACATCAGTCGCAGAAGAAGATCAAGGTATGTAAAAAGAGAAGTCACCTTCTGGTTGGTGATTCAATCGTAAGAGATGTTAATTTAGGAGAGGATACGGAGGTTTTAAAAGAGGTCAGGTGTCTGCCAGGTGCTACTGCCAGCAGAGACAAGAGGCGTATTCTTAAGATAGTCAAGAATGCAAGTAAGGACTGTGATGTTGATGCTATTATACATCTTGGCACTAATGATCTATCCCAGAAAGATGTACTTTCTGTGCAGAATGATTTCCAGAACTTGGGGTATGAACTTAATAGTATAGGTTGTAGGCTTATCTTTTCAGAGGTTTTACCTGTATATAAGGAACAAAAAGGGAAGGGCCAGCGTGTAGCAGAGTTTAATGTTTGGCTAAAGGAGTGGTGTAAAAGGGAAGGCTTTGGTTTTATTAGTCATGAAGCCTGTAGCTGGTCCAATGAAAAACTGTACAAAAGAGATGGGTTGCACCCATCCAAGAAAGGAACTGAGTTACTTGGCATTAAATTCACAGATTTTCTTGATAAACATTTAAACTGAAGAGCGGGGACAGAGAATTAATAGATACAGAACATCTCTGTCCCCAGCAAACTAAAATTCATAGGGTTATAAATGCATGTAACATAGATGTGTGTGTGGGTAAGATTATCACTCCTGCTGTCAAGCAAAACCAAGCATGTAATAGTGATTGTCATACCATGTGCATGAATCACACAAGTGGCAAGAAAATAGGGGCAGTCAGGCATAATACAGGTTATGTAGACAGTAAACACAAGGTCAATCAAAATGGACTCAAATGTCTATATACCAATGCACAGAGCATGAGGAATAAACAGGGAGAATTAGAAATTCAAGTAAAAGAGGGCAGATATGATATTATTGCCATTACAGAAACTTGGTGGGATGAAACTGACAAATGGAACATACAGCTAGAAGGATTTAAATTATTTAAAAGAAATAGACCAAATAAAAGAGGAGGTGGAGTTGCACTATATATAAGAAATAACTATGTCTCTACAGAAATAGAGCACAACAATAATGAGAACTATCTTGAATGCATTTGGGTCAATATTAAAGGTTGTGGGGGAAATGACATTGCCATAGGTCTATACTACAGGCCACCCAACCAAGCAGAGGAAGAAGATGAACTTTTTGCTAGTCAGCTAACTAAGGTATGTAGGAAGCACACCACAATAGTAATGGGAGATTTTAACTACCCTGACATCAACTGGGAAACAAACTCTGCACCAAGTGGAAGATCCAACAGGTTCCTAACAAACCTAGCAGACAACTTTGTTTTCCAAAAAGTAGAGAAGGAAACAAGGGGATCAGCCATACTGGACTTAATTCTCACTAACAGAGAGGAAATGATAGAAGGTGTTGAAGTCATAGGAACCCTGGGGGCAAGTGACCATGCAATATTAGAATTCAACATTATCCAAACACAAGTAGTAGAACAAAGTCAAACTAGAGTCTTGGACTTTAAGAAAGCTAATTTCAATAAACTTAGAGAGAGCTTGGGAAAAATTCCATGGATGAGAATCCTCGAGGGGAAAACAACTCAAGAAGCTTGGGAAATTTTGAAAAATGAGATTAGAAAAGCCCAGTCTAACACAATACCAATGAAGAAGAAAAACAACAGCTCCCAAAAGAAACCAGCATGGCTGCATAAACAACTATCTGACAAACTGAAAGACAAAAAAAGTAAGTATAAAAAGTGGAAGGAGGGGGACATAACTAAGGCAGAATATCAGCAAATAGCCCGAGCCTGTAAAGATGAAGTGAGGAAAGCTAAGGCTCACAATGAAGAAAGGCTTGCCACAAAAGTAAAAATTAACAAAAAAAGCTTCTTCCAACATGTTAAAAACAAGAAAAAAGTTAAGGAAACAATTGGTCCATTGCTAGGAGAAAGTGGCAAGAAGGTGACAAGCAACAGGGAGAAAGCAGAACTATTTAACTCATGTTTTGCATCTGTCTTTACACAAAGGGATAAAACAGTCCAACCTATCAAAAGCAGCACCACAAAATTAGGAACACAAATTGAAATAGGGAAGAAAATGGTAAGTGAGCACCTGTCTACCCTAGATGAGTTCAAATCACCAGGACCGGATGGATTACACCCCAGAGTTCTGAAGGAACTAGCAGACGAGATCTCAGAACCACTGAATTATATCTTTCAGAGATCCTGGAACACCGGGGAACTACCAGAGGACTGGAAAAGAGCTGATGTGGTTCCCATCTTCAAAAAAGGGAAAAAATTAGATCCAGGAAACTACAGACCTATCAGCCTAACCTCAATACCAGGAAAGATTCTGGAAAAAATAATCAAGCAACGAATTTGCGAACACCTAGAAGCAAACAAAGTAATAGCCAAAAGCCAACATGGATTTGTCAAAAACAGATCATGCCAGACTAATCTTATTGCACTCTTTGATAATGTGACAAAATTAGTGGACCAGAGGAATGCCGTTGATATAGTTTACTTGGACTTCAGTAAGGCTTTTGATAAGGTAGACCATAACCTACTACTAGATAAAGTAGAAGAATGTGGGTTAGACAGCATCACCACCAGATGGATTGGTAACTGGCTGACCAACCGCACTCAACGTGTAGTTCTCAATGGAACTGCATCTACATGGAGGGAAGTATGCAGTGGAGTACCCCAAGGCTCTGTTTTAGGCCCAGTACTCTTCAACATCTTCATCAATGATTTGGATGAGGGAATAAATGGGGAACTCATCAAATTTGCAGATGATACCAAGCTGGCAGGAATAGCCAACACTCCAGAAGATAGGCTTAAGATACAGAAGGATCTTGACAAACTTGAACATTGGGCACTATCTAATAAAATGAAATTCAATGGTGAAAAGAGTAAGGTTCTACATTTAGGCAACAAAAACGGAATGCACAGGTACAGTATAGGTGATACCTTACTCAGTAGTAGTAACTGTGAAAGGGATCTTGGAGTCCTAGTGGACAACCATTTAAATATGAGCCAGCAGTGTGCAGCAGCTGCCAAAAAAGCCAACACAGTTCTAGGCTGCATCAACAGAGGGATAGAATCAAGATCACGTGAAGTGTTAATACCACTTTATAATGCCTTGGTAAGGCCACACTTGGAATACTGCATTCAGTTCTGGTCGCCACGATGTAAAAAAGATGTGGAGACTCTAGAAAGAGTGCAGAGAAGAGCAACAAAGATGATTAGGGGACTGGAGACTAAAACATATGAAGAACGGTTGCAGGAACTGGGTATGTTTAGCTTAAGAGAAAGAAGGACTAGGGGAGACATGATAGCATTATTCCAATATCTCAGAGGTTGCCACAAAGAAGAGGGAGTCAAACTATTCTCCAAAGCACCTGAGGGTAGAACAAGAAGCAATGGGTGGAAACTAATCAAGGAGAGAAGCAACTTAGAACTGAGGAGAAATTTCCTGACAGTGAGAACAATTAATCAGTGGAACAGCTTGCCTCCAGAAGTTGTGAATGCCCCAACACTGGAAGTCTTTAAGAAGATGTTGGATAGCTATTTGTCTGAAACGGTATAGGGTTTCCTGCCTAGGCAGGGGGTTGGACTAGAAGACCTCCAAGGTCCCTTCCAACTCTACTATTGTATTGTATTGTATTGTATTGTATTGTATTGTAAAACAAAACTGGAGACCACTTTTAAAGAATCCTTTTATCTCTCTCTCCCTCTCTCCATCTCTCTCTCTCTCTCTCTCTCTCTCCTAGTTCTTGTTAGTGTTTATTCTTTATTTAAACTTCTAGTAAAATTTTACTTAAAGAAAGATGAAAAGTTCTTCTATTATCAAATCAATGGGTACTTCCAAAGTGTTCCATGAAATTTCTGTAAAGCAATTCTCTGAGTCCTGCATGGTGGTGTTTTCTCTTATAACATTTCTAAAGTTTTTAAGGGGGTATCCATCACTCATTTTTAATGTTCTTTTATAATACGTATTATTAAAAAAATCCCAAAAAAGTAGATTCCAAATCTTTTCTGTTCCAACGCAAATTTTAGTTCATTAAACATAAAGTCAGTTTATATGGAGTATTAGACTATCAATTAGCATATTCTATTTCCAGTGTTCTACCTAAAAGCACATCAAATCCCATCATTTCACTTTACACAGAAAGCTTCAGAAGAAAAAAGATAAAAATTATATTGTTCTAAACAAATATACCTTGGATATAACGATCTCCGTCTTGTTTGAAGGTTGAAACAGCCAAAGAATCATTTGAAGCTTAAGGCAGAATATTGTAGGTTTGTTGTAATATAACTGTGGATAACCGAGGCCTATGCAGCCTTTGATACAGGAGCAGCCAGTTTGAAAGATGGCGTAGGTAGAATCTTTGTTCCTATTTAGCTATGGTGTCATAACTGGGTATTATATATTTTTAGAAATTGTAACTTTTAAGTTCATAAAACCATTCTGACCGATATACTGTTTATATATAATGCATTTTTTCCTCATCAAAAGGACACCATTTCCTTGCTTACTTTCTTTACTGTCTTTTCATCTTTCTCTTACCACTCTATTTAGGGCAATTATACACACACCTAAACATACACACACTTTGAAGTTTTCTTCAGAAGGAAGAAACAACAATAATGCACCTCAGTTCTTATTTTTGAAAAAGGGGAAAATAATATTTAATAGGCTACCTTTTGAATAAGGTTTTGGTTCTCTTATTGCATTTGGCTCTCTTATTGCATTTTTTAAAAATAAATTTAAAAAGTTTTAAAGAAAACATGAAACTGATACAAACTAGTACAAAACAGAGATAACAACAAAAGGAGACAAAGAAAAACAAAATACACAAAAGAAACAGAATGAAGAAGGTTCCAATTTCCTCTACAGCAAATATATACACAATTACAATTAATGCTTACCCTATTTTTAAATCATTTTCTCCTATCATAAGTGCATTTTTCCTGTTTCATTAAAAAAAAGTTTATAAGAGGGTTGTGCGCATAGCATTATGGGTGTGGCAAGCCCATGCACAACCCCCCCCCCCCGTGCTCCCCCTGCTTTTGGAATGTGAGCCAAAAAAGGTTCACTTCCATCACTGTATTAGAGTCACATTGCTAGATAAGGATAAGGAGAAGAAACTGCCATTTTTGTTTAATCAGAAGTTTCAACCACAGCTTTTTTACATTATGTATCCTAAAAAGAATATGTGCCAATTTCCATGAATTTCATTCAAACTCCTTTCTGAATTTCATCATATTACATAACATTTAATTAAATATTCTCTAAAAGACACAATTTAGAATATGTAAAATGGGAATGAAAGCTAAAAAAATAAAGGTGATACAGCACTAAAAAGAGAAATGGAGATTGTTCAGCTACATACAGGAAAAAAACTTTAAAGAGTTTGACCTGAAAGCCTAACTTAGCAGGAATGCTATATCTGTAAAACTTTAGGGAATTATTGAATGGAAGCAAAAAGTTAGCATTTTCTGCCTCTTTTTACAGTCACCAAGTGGTCATTTGGACTTGTGAAACATGCTACATATGGTACCTTTATGGGTGAGTCTGTGGTTCCAAATCCTTATGTATTATAAGTGGTCCTCGACTTATGAACAGCTGCTTAATGACAATTTGGAATTATGGGGCTGGAATGGGTACGTCATGGTTTGTAAAGCACTTTTGGCCATTATAAAATGTCATTTCCCCTCTCATGTGGTTATATGATCGTATTTGAAGCATAAGGAAAACGGCTCACCTCTATCACAGATTACCCCACGATCACATCACCATAATTTGCAATTTTGGAGGCCAAAAACATGTCAATTTGGAAGAATGGGTTTACACTACAACTGCAGCATTCACTTAACGACCCCAGGTGCTTGCTTAATGGGCATCACAAAAAAAATCTATTCACGTGGGTGCCTAAAAGTTGCAATTATAATGACTAATAACCAGAGGTCTGACCCCAGTTGTGATCACAAGCGAAGTACTCTTGATTCTAGTATTAATTTTTAAAAGGCCAGCAAACAAACAATCCAAAAAATAACTGCAAGCAGTAAATGAATCGATATTTCATAGCAGGAAAAGAAAAGAAAGAGTCTAGTTGTCTGATAGCATTGTCTGCCTTTTTTCTATGAAGAGTTTTGGAAGGACGAAAACAAGTTGATGAAGCCAAGGTAGCACAGCTGGGTTTTATTTGAAATGTAACTGTAGAATTGGCAAAATCCATTCTTGACTTACCAAATAGATCACACACACAAGAACTGAAAAATAAATATGTTTTTGAGTCACTGATATGTGCTTAATTTAAAAGCACAAGAATTATGCTCTCTTTAAAAATCACTCACTGCTGAAAGGAAAGTTCAAACAGTTTCCAAATTATGTTTTATGGAGCCAGATGAAAGATGCGGTGCACTTAGCCTAATCACTGAGTGGTTATAGCAATTAAAATACCTCTGTCTTATTACAGCAATTGATATTTTTCATTCAAACTCATTTTGCCCTTTATTGTGCTTCCTAGTGATAAGTTCCTGGCTGATGCTTTCTCATCAAGACAACTGTTCACTTTCTCTCTCCCTCATCTTTGTTTTCTTTTTCTGCATGTCAAAGGGTTTCCTAAGGATAAAAGTAGCTGTATATTTGCAAATGAACTGGTCTTACAAAGCTGGTATTAGTTTTAATTAGATCACTGGTACCTAAGTACATCCCACTGCCTAGCAATACACATCATTAAATTCAAAAATAATCAGCTGACCTTTTCAACAAGGCAGTCTCCATGTCAAAATTCTGACCTTCTTAGAACATGTCTTGAGCTTCTGGCATACTAATTGTCAAGTATACAATTAGGGTATATAATAAAGGCAAGGCTTATTATGTCTGGTGTTCCATCAAGTAGTGACAACAAGGCCTGAAATGTGTTAAAGGCTCTAATGTAAATTATTTAGATTTTCTGCATGATAGGAACACCTTTTATATTCAACTCTTTTGGCTTGAAGCAATTATAATAGGCAACAACACTGATACAATCATAGGAGCAAATTTTGGTCATTTCATTATTTTACTATAACAGAGACATAATTAGGGCATATTTTCATTGTCACCATATTTTATAGCAATGCTTTAACTTTGTAGGTTGAAAGTAAGAATTCTTTTAAATATTGGAAAGAATGTGACGAGGATTCTAGCAGATATATTATGAAGATAATTATCTAGTTTCAGAAGAGTATAATACTAGAGCTACTTTCATCCATCATGGCTGCTAGAAAATCTCTTTTAGAGATATGAACAGTGAATTAAATGCTTCACATTCACAAGAAACCATCTGTCCAAGATTTGCTTCACTGGTTTGTCAATGGGTGGCTTCCTATAAATTTCTTAATGTGACATAGTTCACGGATCACAAATGTGAATATTATTACATTTTGAATGCTTTACCTAAAAGTTTGATGTTGCCTGTTTTATTTTAAAAATCTAACTATCCCCACTGTCTAAAATCTCTGTAACGATACAAATATTTAATCAGCAATGTTCAGTGTTAAAAAAAGAAAAAAAAAGTAATAATAAGCACATCATAATAAGCAGGTTTTCAAAGTCAATGAGAAACCACTTTTAATATGAAATAGAAAAGTGAAAAGGTTGCCTTAATATATGTATTTGGTGAAAGGAATATATTCAAAGGAATGAAATGCAAACGACAGTTCTAAGAATACAAAAAGCTGCCATTGTGTCAAATCTTGTTTTTCTACCTTTTCTCTTTCTCCTGTTTGTTTAGAATGATGTTTTCTCCTTGGCGGTTTAAGAAATAGGCAGTGTTGATTATTTTAACCTAGCTACTATTTCCAAAAATAATATTTTTGCTAAGCTGATTTAATGAGTCTGGTGATCTGCTAATTAAATTTCTAAAATTAGAACACATGACAAATGTGATGTCATAATTTCCTGGCCAAGGAAGAACTTGTAAGTTAATAATGATCAATGAACATTTCTGGTCTTTATGACATTGCACATTCATTTTCTAAATATTGTCTTTTATCTGTTAATTATTACTATATTTTGAATCAGAATTAAGAGAACTTCTTTTTCTAATGTGTTTTCCATCCAGTACGGATACCTATCCAAAAAGAATAAGTGTGATTTTGTCAGCATTTTGGGGAAGCGGGTAATAAAACTTCTATTGCCTCTCTCATTCAAGATTAGAATAGGGAGCAATGCCACTGCATGCAGCCATGGTATTAACATACTGTTCTCCCCTCCATCTTAATGGAATTCAGTCTAGCATACATGAAAAAAGGGCTATTTTTTGCCACATTGTGAGAAGAAATGAGAAAATTATTGTCAAGTGCTTTACATATTCAATGAGTCTGTGTTAGAAAAAAAACCTCACTTAAAGCATGTTGGGGAGAATACAATGATCTTTTTATTAAAGCTAGCAGGTTATAGCAAGCTATGGATCTTTTGCTTTCTAATGTTTACAAATAAGAAATATTTATCATTGACAATAAGTTTAACATTAACCTTCAAGTGATTAAAAGACATTAACATAAATCTTAATTTCAGCACAGGAGATACTTAGGGATATTTTATGGCAATTTAGTTATTTAACAGCACCACTTAATCAATTACTGCCTCCAATCCGTGTTTAATATGGAGTGTTAACTCGATTATTTGGTGAATTGGGGAAAACATCTCTATGTGAATAAATTACAAACATGAACAAATATCTCTAAGAGAGGAATTCTAAGCATACCTTTCAAAAAGCAATCTTACTGAACTCAAAGGGACAAACAGAAATCATAGTCTCTGTCATAATCAGAAATGTGTTTATGGCATAGTGAATCACAAAATATTAACTGGAAAGAAGAAAATTTGCCTAAACATAGATTACTTTAGGGATGTCATAATACATTTTCTGTGAATAATTTTAATAGCAAATCTGTAATTATTTAATTCATGCTTATTGTTAATGCCTGTCAGGGAACTGTTAACAGGCATTTAATTTTCCACACTCTGAATTATTCTGGCTGCCACATGCTTGTCTTTTTAATTGTATATTTTTTCTGACTTGATCCTAGAGCAACATGATTTCCCTCATGTGCTCTCACCTTTCAACTGTGCCAACTGCAAAGATAATCAGCAGGATCAACCAACAAAAATAGCAAATATCTCGCTTCTTTTTTTGTGTAGTTTTTTTGTACAGTATGACATTAGACAATTTAGACTATTTAGATATAGCTACATATGAAATACTGCTTGTCCTTCCTTGATCCTATTTATTGGAGATGTTCATAAGCTTTAATGTTTCAATATACTGTAAGATATAGTGGAAAAACTGGGCAGTTTTAGAGAAGAATTATGCAAATTTAGGTAACATAAACTTATTAAGGCTATCAGTCATTATGATCATGTATAATAGCCACAGCTGGACATAATATAGTCACAGTATAACTCTAACATTACTGGAGTTGTTCATATTTCTAGCATTTGTGTTTATCTATTTTGATGTTTGATTTGGGAAGGAGCATGTTATAATGAACTCTGCTTCACAAGATTAAATAAGTTATGGAAACCAGGACAGAAATTGACTGATCACTAGATAAGAAAGAAACAGCATTTAATACCACTAGCACAAGCAGATCCTTGTACTGCATATATTATCAAGAAAGCTATTATTCTTGCCTGTGTCAATGTCTACAACATTGAAGCTTCTAAAAAAATTGCTGCACATGAGCAGATATGAAACAAAGATTTTCAGGGTTTTTATGTGGTGGAATGTAGTCTGGATTCCCAAGAGGAAGGGACTGCATTCCAGAGGAACAAGAGACAGTGGAATTTAGATAATTTGTTTGGGAGGAGAGCTCTTCCCTATAAAATCTTGAGATTATTTTTTTAATAATGCAAGCTGTTTGTTTTATGTTTACATGTTCTGGAATTCAGGTGTCAGAAATCTCAGAAATGGCCAGCAGTGAGAAATGGATGCAGTTTTAATTCAATATTTTTGGGATGACTCCTTCAAAAACAGGCGATTATCTTCTGACAGCCTTTTAAAGAGAAGGTTGATTTCTGTAATTAAGTAAATGAACAAATCAATAAATAAAGGTAATATGGACTACACTATTGAAAACACACAGCTCATTCATTTCCTTGCTTGGTTTGTAATTCTATTCATGATCTAAATCAACATCATTTTACTTTTATTTTATTTTAAATGAATATTTTAATTAGCACTTTTGTCTTAATAGATTGGTATTTTATATGTCCATGATAAGTACTCTTTATCAATTGCTTGACCTTTCTTATGGCCAGGAATTTCTTTGTAATGTATACAATTTTTATCCTTTCTAAATTCCATTATTTTTGTTGTTTTATTTAACAGCAGCTCTTTTATCCTTTTCTTTGCTAGAAATAGCATAACATTTCATTAGGCTTATTTAAGTAGGACATTCAAGATTCTTGCTTTTTTATCCCAGAATTTTTTTAAAATCTATTTTTATGTTATTGTCAAGCATTTATTTCTGCCTGCTTTAAAATATTATGCTATGAAATGAAAATTAAGCTAAAACCTGAAGATGGTATGGCTTTAATTGCTTTATTGTAAGAAATGTTATGTTTTATATTTTTTGCACAATAAATCCAACAGATGAAAAAGGTACGTAATCCTCTCCTCTTAGATTATTATTCACATTAAAACTGAACATGGCTAAAAATACCTGTTTGTGTATATGAGGAAGACCAGCCATAACAAGGTTCTAGGGAACTAATTATATGACTTTCATTGACACTCTTGTCAATCAAAATAAGAAATTCTGTTGATCTATGAGGATCATAGATCACTACCCCATGAAGCCTTTGCATGCAATGAATGTTATATAAACAAGAATGACCTTATGGGAGGAAGGGAAGAAATTCTGCCTAGGAAACACTCAAACAAGACAGAGCAGACCCCTCAATGGCTAACAGTTAGAGAAAGAAACTTAGGAAAAGCTCACCCTTATTGTTCGGGAAGTTAAAAGTGAGAAGATTATTTTAATGTACCTTATAAAAAAGTAGAATGAATTCATCTAGTTATGTTTCCTGTCTCATTTACCTTGGATGTCTGACCTGTACTGGCCTATGAAAATACTAGGTAAGCAGAAAAGAAGAAAAAAATAATTAGAATCAAACAAACTATATTTACAGAACTGTTAAGCCTGTTGAGTTTTGCTGGTTGGTAGTTTGGTATAGTTTCTGGAGAAATGTTGAACAAGCTATTGCATAAATAAATAAATAATAAGCAAGCCAGTCATTGTAATTAAATAACTAATAATAATAATAATAATAATAATAATAATAATAATAATAATAATAATAATAATAATAATAATAATAATAATAATAATAATAATAATAATAATAATATTTGATTAGCCGCTAATCAAATAAATTGATAAGCTTTCGATTTTATTTTATTTTCTGTAATATGAAAATGCTGCTACAGAGTAATGCATTTGGAAGGCTGGCTTGGGAATTCATTGGAGAACACATTAAGTCACCCCTCCCAATTTGGTGGGGCAACGGGCATATCTAGAATTTGGTAGCATATAATTGGTTGTCTCTAAATATAACTACGACATTGGGTGCAGTCAATCACAAGGAACTTTATCAGCAGACAAATTGGTATAATCGTTTACCATCCTAGTCCCAAATTGACCTTGTCCTTAGTGATGGCGAGAGGTTTGTCTACCCATGAATAAAGTGTTAATAGTTACTCCATTTTTTTAATCCCAAAGAATATATATGGGTCCCACATAGAGAGGAGAAGTATTCTTCGAAATAAAGATGTTCCTGAAAGTATCCACAAAGATGGCCATAAGTATCATACTTGGGATACCAGCATGAATTTAATGATAGAAAAACAAAATGAGCTCCTAATGTGGCTAACTTTCAGTGGTGAATGCTGGAAAACTCAGCATGATTCTCTGATAGAACAATTGCTACAATCCTCTGTCAGAAAATAAAAAAGACCTCCCACAAACTTGAATGCTACCATTACAAAGTATCAATGCTGAATGAAACCTCCTGTGAAGCGATAAACAGGAACTTATGTTTTTTTCTCTCTGCAGCAACCTAGGAAGCTGAACTGTTCTTGCTAAATTACGATATAAGATTAGTAAGTAGGTTTGGGATGATTTTATTTTTAAAGATAAGTTGCACAGAGTTGTGGAGGCACGTGCCCTAAAATTGTATAACTAACTAACTGATTAACTCATAAATCAGTAAATAAATGTTTTCATTTCATTTATTTCATGATAGAAATAAAATGTTGATTATACTATGGCATATGCATGCACATTGATATGTATATGGACAGCTGTAGGTTGCAGATCTTGCAATCCATGTCTATATCACAATCTTTCCATCCCCTGGCAATGCTAATTCTTTGGTAGGGCTTTCATATGTAACATTTCTAATTTTTATGCATCATTTATGTCAAATATAAGATAAAAATATGTTTTCCAAATATGAAACAAGTGACATACTTTATAGTTAGTTTAGTCTATTGATTAGCTCATGTAAAAAAACCAGAGTTCCAAACACGAATTATTACTTCATAGATCTGGGCATTGCTGTCAGTGTAAAAATCAAACGTGAAAAACACACGTCTGAATTTGCATATTATTTTAAATATACAGGGTATCATTTACATTTTTAGACCATTCTTCCCTGAAGTAGGATCCCAGATGTGTTGGATTAGGAATTATGAGAGAATATTAGGCTGGAGAAAGCTGCTTTGGACTGAAAGTCAGAATAGATGATAGACTATGTATGATATTACAGTTTGTGGCTGTTAGTTCATTCATAGAGGTGAAAAAAATTATATACCGTAATAGATGCATATAAGAAAAGAGGTTGAACCAAGCTGCAATTGAATTCATATTCAGCTGGAAACATATACCTTCAAGACCATAGGACTGGCTTGTAAATCATGTAAGTAGTTCAAACCAAACATGTTCAGTTTTCCTGGAGACAGAGGAGAAAGTGGGAAGGCAAACAGATTGTACTATGAGTTGGGGTTTTGTTCTATTTACTTTGGGTATTTGTCTTCTGCCCTTCAAAATTATTTTGACTGATTGATTGCACTTCTATTAATAATAATAATAATAATAATAATAATAATAATAATAATAATAATAATAATAATAATAATAATAATAATAATAATAATAATAATTCATTAAATTTCTAGACCGCCCCCTCTCCCCGGAGGGACTCGGGGCGGTGTACAGGAATAAATTTAAAACATACAAACAATCATACACATAGGTAAAAACCAAATTAAACAACCCCTGTACAATTTATAAAAATTAAAAAACAAACCTTAAAACCAATCTTAAAAATTTAGAAATAGAACTGAGGTGGGATAGGTGGAATTAGGCCAAGCCGGCTAGCTGGAATAGGTGGCTTTTAAGTTTCTGACGGAAGGAGCGGAGATCCGTAGTCATTCTAATGTCGGGGGGTATTCTATATACCTCACCAGAAACTGAACCTCTTGTAGAGCAACTGCCAATCCTTTAAACTTATTGAATCTAAAATAATAATTAAAACATACTAGATAAATGCTCAAATTACATATAAATGTATTTCTGCCATGTCTTTATTATTTTGATAAATAACTCAAAGCAGCAAATACACACAATATTCCTTTCTCTTCCTCCTCTCTCCACAACAACCACCCTGTGACTTAGAGGCAGGCTGAAAGTCACCCAGATGCTTTCATGTCTAAGGCAGTACTATAACTCACAGTCTCGTGGCTTCTAGCCTGGTGCCTTAACTACTATCCCGAAGTTGCTCTCAAAAAGGTTTTAAAATTAAAACTTTAAAAAGTTCTGTAAATTTAAACTATAGGCAAAATAACCAGCCTAGCGCCAGAAAGATAAAGTATGTGCTTGGCATATCTTATGGGAAGGCAATTCTGAGATGGGGGTACTACAGACTTGAAGAGCCTGTCACTCTATCTCAGTTTGGGAAGAAATAAAGAACAGGACAACTTTAGGTACAGGTAGAAATGTACCAGGCGAAGCAGATTTTATTGCTTGAAACAAAGGAGAACAAAGAACCTTGCCTTTTGCTTACATCTCTGTGCAAAACTTAACCAATAGTAATAGAATCTCATTTTACCACTGTCACCACACTTCAAAATTCACTGCACCTGAATACAGCAAGATGCCATTGCAGCTCAGAAGAGGTCAGACACATACGGTTTTATTAATTCCATTGCCTGAGGCAACTACTGTGCTGCACTTTCTCTAATGGTAGGAGTGGCCCTTTCAGAAGTAGTTAGTTTCCTGAAAAATATATACTAGTAAATCACTACTCATCATTTGGCCATTTAAATTAAGTGGTCCATTGATGCCCACTTTCTCACTTCTCCTTTCTTTTTCTGTGTGAACAAGCTTTCCAGCATTATTGCTTCTGGGAAAGAATGTGCATATTTCTTCACACATTTTTGCCAGTGAGTTAACCCATCTTACCAGCTCATTAAAATTGCTTGAGCTATTTCTTCCTTCTACTGAATGTCCTCTGTGCACTAGAATAATGAAAAGAATAGCCTATAATGGGAATAAACAAGCTTATCTGGAAGTCTGGAGTATAAGTAGTGATGACCTGACATATAAAAAAGAGAAATAATCAACTTCATTTGTATTAGAATTTTATATATTTTTATGAATCAAAGATGGAACTTTTATCAAAAAAATACTATATAGCTGGATTAATTTGTTTTGGAGTTTTTAGTCATAGACCAAAAATTGTTTGTTATAAATATTTTAAAAGATTATAACATATTTTAAGGGTATAAAGAAAAAGGGAAAAATTGATTAAGACATAACAATTTGAATGTTTGTTAAGTGCTTTGGGTAGGATATTTTTTAATAGCAAATTTACAAGCATCGCTCCAACTTTATACACTGCATTTGATAAACATGTTAGCAGATTTATTCATCCCAAGCATAACTAGTAATTAGCTTGCCAATGTGATGTAGACCATAGGTCTACTAACTCGAAAGAAGAAAAAACACATTCACATTTTGATATGATGTCACTACATTCAAACTTGCTGAATTTTTGTATAAGTAGAATGCTTTTATATTATACTATATAATTCTAAATATTATACTCACATTTTTTATAAATGGTATAATGCAATTTACATTTTAAAATGCTTATACTATACAAATGCAGCATACTGTACAAATCATGACAAATTATGTAGAAATGCATATGAGAATATATACACCTTATAGGGGTGTATACAGGAGCATAAAAATTAAATTAGTAAATTAATAAATAGATTTTTAAATGGTTTTTTTTTAAACACAGAGTGTAAGTGATATGACAACCTAATTTGGAACAATTTGAGGAAAAATTCATTCATACTTAGTATCCAAAATTTTGCGTTTTTGATAAATGATCTACAAAGCCAATTCATTAAGTGAAAGATAATTTCAAATAGAATGCCCAACTGGACATATACAGAGCTGTTTAATGAGTCAACACTTACATTTATTAAGATCTGTAGCAGATAGTGGGTTGGAGATAAAACAATACAATATGGGAGGATCTAAAAGAATGAACATTAGATAAATCCACAAACTTCACAATAGCAATCAAAGCACACTCATCAGTAGTCCTTCATTAAACTGGGTTAATCATTAAAAAGTATCAATTGGGATATATGGATTTGGCTCTGAGCCTCATTCTTTAAAAAAAATTAATGATGTAGTTGAAAAAATGAACTGAATAATTATTAGATTTGCAGATGATATCAAAGTGATCATAACTAAGACTGTAAAAGATGTCAATCCCCATTAGGCAGGCTAGACCAGAAAAGCAACTCTACAGGAAGTGCAGTATTATTGGTTATAATAAAAAAATGTAAGTTGATTATGCTGTACCACTCCACAACTTTCTACTCCAATGAATCATGAAAGTATCTACTTGAGCCACTTCTGAACATTATTATGTTTCTTATAACTTAAAGTTACAATAAGAAATGAACAAAAGAGTCTCCTCCTGCAGACATTATTATAACATTGTTAGCAGAGGGCTAGGAAAGGCAGATAACCAAAGTAACAACAGACTAGTGTTCCACAGGACATAGTACCTGAAATGATCTGTAGATTTATTGTTTTCCATCCTGGGTGGATCTGATTGGACTCCATATTTTATGAAAGTTTTAGAAAAATTGGGACAGGGTCAAGAAAGATAACAAAGATGACAAGGAATCTGGAAGTTAATCCCTATGATGAGATGTTGAAGAAACTGAGATGCTTAGTCTTGGAAAAAGGCTGGCACTCTATCAGCAATTAAAGAAATGCCACAGAGAGACTATTATCTTCAAGTTTAAAAGATGAAATAATGGAATATGGAATAAAGATTGGGAAGGAATTTGGAGACTATTTAGTTTAATGCCTGGTTCAGTGGAGAATCTGCTACCACAAGATCCCTAACACACCTATAACATTTTTGCTTAAATAACTCCAGTGAAGAAGAATCTGCCACCTCACATTGTGAACAGGTCTTCCTGATAAGATTTTTTTCATGGTATCCAACTGAAATCTATTTCCTTGCAATTTAAGCCCATTGCTTCTTGTCCTGTCTTCTGGCAGAACAATTCTACCTTATCTTCTACATGACAGATAATCAGATACATGAAGACAGCTGTTCAGATACTTGAAGACAGCTAGAGCCTATGAAAGATTCATTGTCTGAAGAGGAAGAGATGGATGATGGCCAAGCAGTGATTTCATTGAGAGGCTGATCAGAACCTGTATTTTTAAATACAGACTCCTATACAAGAGGCGCCATCTGTTTAAGAAAGTAGTAGTTTCCTGGCTATTTATTTAAGAGCATAATCTATAATCCATTCCCAAACCTAGGAAGACCAAACCTAGAAAGAACCAACATCTTGTTTTGCTACCCAACCCTTGGTTTGGAACTTTTTGGTTCCAAAAAACATATTATTTTTGCAATTCTTTAGATGACCTTTTAAAATTCTTCTTTTGATTCCAAATGTCCCTGAACTGTTTTACAACAATGGAATATTTTTTTGGAAGTTTTACTGGCATTTTTAGATTATAAGCAATTACATGAAATCAGATTTCAACTGCATAAACCAGGGGTGTCCAAACTTGGGAACTTTAAGACTTGTGGACTTCAACTCCCAGAATTCCCCAGCTGGCTGGGGAATTCTGGGAGTTGAAGTCCACAAGTCTTAAAGTTCCCAAGTTTGGACACCCCTGGCATAAACAGTATAGAGTAATGCTGGGATAATATTGGTGAAGGAATGAAGATGCATTAGCAGAACTGAGAGTGAAAACGAAAGCAAACAAAGGATTAGTTCTGAGAAAGATACTAAAAATAACCATGCCTTGATTCTGCATGGTATGAAAATGGACAGAAAGAAACCCTGGAAGGTTTTCACAATTCTGTAATTGTATTTATAACAATAAAGCAGAGTTCCAGTGTCCTTGTGATGTGTGTTTCCTGATGTGGCCTACTTTCAGGCTGACTCAATAGTAGGAAAAACTAACAGTAAGAATAGTTTGATAATGGAAGCAATTACCAAGATAGATTATGTTTTTTTTTTAAAAAATCCATCCTTAGTTATGATGAGCAAAAGAAAAGAACGAGCATTAGGAGAAATGAATTACTGTTAAATTATGTGACCTGAGCAGAAAGTCCTACATAATATATACCTCATGTTTATCAAATTCAGGATTCTGATAGAGAAGAATATTTGTAGCTCAGGGTTGAAATGAGAGGTTCTTGGCACTCCCTGAGCTTAATTGTTTTCTTGCTGATGTTTCATTTCCCAAATTACCTGACCTCACCAAATACACCAAGATTGAAATATTCAGAATGATAAATTTTATCAACTCTGCCTAACCACATATTTTCAATTCAATGGATAAGTATATCAACAATTCAAAGGAACACCCATGTTGGGGTCCTAATTAAAAGAGATTGGAGTCCCCACATATGTACCCAGACCGGTGCCAAAGACGTTATCGAACTCCTTAAAAATTGCTTCACTGCTCTCCCCTTTCAAGGCGTTGATACCAGTCACTTCTAGGCCCAGGGCTTCGAACCAGTCAAGCCCCAAGAGGCTCTGCAGGTCGCCGCTGACCACCATCACTGGGAGCTGGCCACTGTATTTCTTGAATTGCACTCGGAAGATGCCCTGGCCCATGATGGGGACTCTGTTCCCCTGGTAATTGCAAAGGTGGATGTCAGGGGCACGTAGATGCTTCTTCTTCAGACTAGGGATAGCCTGCTTGAGCATGGACCATGGCATGATGGTCAGTGATGACCCCGTATCACTCCATCTTGCATGGAGAGCCCTCGATGAGAACTGTGACCTTCAGCTTTTTTGGCCACCTAGTGCGGACTTGGCTGATTGAGAGGTGGTAAGTGACTCTGGTGTCTCTCTCTGAGCACCGTGGTGGCTTCTGCCATGCCCCTTGGTTGGGCTTCTGCTGGTGGTTAGATCAGCTTCTTGGCTGCCAGGTCATTGTGGGGTGCTCATTTCTGCAAACTTTGGCAATGTGCCCCTTTCGCTTGCAGAGCTGGCAGATAGCATCATGGAAACAGCAAGCCAATCAGGCATGGTCTCCTCTGCAGCTAGCACAAGGTGGGAATCATGGTTCGAATTTGTGCGCCGGCTTGGCACGGTTACTGCGCATGTGGCAGCAATCATCTTCTTCGCCTTCTGAGCTCTCGGCCTCTGCAGCCTCACAATGTACACATGTGTTTCGCGTGTCTTGTGGAGTGCTTTGGCACTGCAGGGTTTCTGTTGACTTGATGGCCGATTCTGAAGCCCTGGCTTCGTCCAAGGCAATTTGTAGAGTAAGGTTAGATTTGGCAAGTAATCTCTGTAAATTAATGTCCCGCACATTGCATATGATGTGGTCAAGAATAAGTTCGTCTAGGTCTCGGAACTCATAGTATGCTGCGGCCTTTCATAGCAACGCACCGGACTCATTGATTGATTCGCCTTCCTTCTGGTTGCGAATATTAAATTTGTGCCGGCGGACGTGCTTAGACAGCTTGGGAGCATAATGAGTCCTCAGCGTCTGCTGGAGCACGGACCAAGCGACCGATTGTAGCGGCGTTGGCTCTGATAGGTCTTTGGCAGTTTCAAACACTTCATGTCCACAGTAACTAAGGAAAATTTCTTCTCGCAGCCTTCAGAAAGGCCCATGAGTTTGTTGGCTTCGAGGAAACAGTTGAACCTCAGCATATACTAGTCCCTGTGCTTGGTGACTGGGTCATATGGAGTGGGTGGGGCGTGCATGGCCATTTTGTGTTCTGAGGGCGTTTTGAGCTCAAAAATGGCTGCTCGAAGCTGCACTGAGCTCCGGGCTGGATTTACTTGCTGGATTGCTATGCTCTTTTTGGTTCGCCTAGTTGCCTTCCAATCGCATCCTCATCACTAGTGTTAGATCAGGTAATGGAAAGGCACACTCAGGCTAAAGGCAACAACAACTCTTTATTGTAACAGAACAAGTATGTACAATCCAGCAAAGGTTGAGTCTGACAGCAGCCCTTTTATAGGGAGCGGTGAGACCCTTCAACCAATGATATTAAACCTCTGTTCCTGCTGGAACAGAGGACCTTGGTGGAAACAGAAGCTAGTATCTAACACCATATAACATAATATAAACTAATAATGGATGTCATGAATTCAGTAAGTTATGTTAAATATGAATAAAAGTATGACCATTCAGTAGAATTCCTTAGAAAAAATTATTTATTTACTTGTACAGTACAAATAGAAATTAAAAGTAGAATAGACAGAAAACAAAGTACATTATAATAACATAATCCTATAAGGGTATATCCCATTTTAAATCCCCCAGACCCAATTTTTCATGTCTCGGCAGACATTCATCATAAAAGAAATCCATAGTATACTGGCTCAAAACTGTTCAACATGCTATGAATTTATGTAGGATACATTTGAATTTATATCTACTATGTGTGTAATTGCTTGATTATACACCATCAAGTTGGTGTTATATCTAGATAGATTTTATCCATGACAATTGTTTCCCTAACCTAGTAGTTCAAGTTGTCCATACCAGTGTATGATCTAAGCACATAAGTGTATGATGTAAGCATGGTACACAAAATTGTCTGCTACAATGTCTTACCTGTCAATGACTTCTTCAGCTTCAACCTCAATAATACATGGGCAAATGATCAATACAAACTCAAGGTAAACCGTTCCAAACTTGATGCAGAATATACAACTTCAGTAACAGAGTGGTCAATGCCTGGAATACTCTCACTGACTCTGTTGTTACGTCCTCTAACCCTCATAGCTTCAACCTTAAACTCTCTACCACGGACCTCATCCCATTCCTAAGAGGACCCTAAAGGGGGCATGCATAAGCGTACAAGCATGCCTACCATCCCTATCCTACTGTCCCTATTTACTTGTATTCATATTGTTTGTTCATGTCCATGTTCATACTTATACCAGCTATCTTGTACATGTTTGACAAACTAATAAATACAAACTAATCCCACTCATCTTGCTTCTGGTTGTTCTCTTCTTTTTCTTTCCACTTCTTTCAGCATTAGAGTCTTTTGCAGAGGTGTGTGTGTGTGTGTGTGTGTGTGTGTGTGTGTGCAATGAGTACCAACAATATTCAGCTTACTAGATATGTTGCTAACTTTTAGGATACTTTTGTGGATGATTTACATCCCAGATGATTAGAGTATTTTATGCTATATATTCTATGAGCAATTAATGGTCCCTGAAGCCATAAATAGCACTGAAAATCTGGAATTGCCTTATGGGCATAATTATATTTTTTAAAAAAATCCCAACAGTATTAAAAAAAGATTTATAATACTGTGTAAAGGTTATATGAAATCATAATGATATATGAATCTACCATATTGCAGAATACAGAAATACATTTGCACAGGGTTTGCAACACATTCTATAGGTTTGTGTAAGCTTGTATATTACAGTTGGCTTTATTTGGCTGTATTAATCTATTGTAGTTTTGCAAATGCTGTATTTGAATACATAAAAGTGCACTGCTTTTTTGTTTTTGCTGCTGTTACAGAATATTTGTTCTATTGCTAAGATTATCAGATCTAAGAACTTAATATGATGTGTATTGGAGAAAAACTCACTCTTGCAACTGATAGTATTTCATATTTGCAAAACAAATAGAGAACCCAGAGAAAGGAATGGAAAGAGTCTAATCATGTATTTTGCTGATGGCTTTTTATAACTGGTATTTTCCTATGGAGTTAAGATTTTTATATATCTTCAATATTATAATATATATTGACATGTTTTTAGATTAGTAAAATGTTACTTGGGATATAACACTTCCCTAGAACTACCGGTAACTGGAAGCTACAATGCTTGGAATATTTAAGACAATTTACAAATAACACAATTTGAACAAACAAAGTAGACTACTGATAGAATTCCAGGAAATGAAAGCATTTAAACATGTTGTTAACTTACAGATTTAAAATCCTAATGCTTACTCCATTCTATCCTTAGTTTGTATTTCATTCAAAAAACTACAATGGCAGTGGCTGATTATTTCTTTTTGCACAACAATCTAAAGCTTATCATCCTTAGCAAGCAATGTGGAGAAAAGGTCATGTCCCCCTTTAGGTAATTCCTGAAAGAAAATAATCACATACAGACACAGCTACACACAGACACAGAGACACATTTCAGCAGCGCATCTAATTAAACAACGATGGCTTAAATTCAGACCATCACATAAGCATTGGTTTTTCTAGCTGAGGGACTGGATACCTGAGCTTAAAATATGTTTAGTCTGTTTTAGGGGCTGTGCTATAATATTCATATGCTTCATTTTTCAAAGAAGGTGGCGAGATTTTATGCCATTGTTAGAGGGATGGTTTGGGGAACACAGGAAGAGGGGGAAGAGGAAGAATGGAACAGTGGTAGCAGTGGTTGTAGGTTTTCTATTGTTGGTATAACTGACATGCTTTCATTAGGATTCAGTTTTTAAAGCAGGGTCTGAATCCAGTATAGTGTCAGTCTAATGGAAGAATTCTTTCCCATTGAAAAAATAGATAGGATTTGGGTTAATGGCACTATATGGTATTAGTCAACAGGCATCAAACATGCTGAAAAATACCCAGGCATTTAATGAAAGCAGAACAATATGTTCCAAAAGCGACCCAAAGCGCTAATCAAATGGGGAGATCATCAATTTCAGAAAACAGTAAAGTGGCTCTTCTAAAATGTCATTATGGATAAGGAAAGGGTTATTGTACTCAGAGGTATAGTTCTTGGACTGAGGCAATTTTAAGTTTGATTTGGGTGTTTGGTTGAACTTTTCACCTACTTATTCGGCAATTCATAAGTTTGTTAAAACTCTGAAGTATGAAAACAGAGTCATCTTGGAATTCCTGGTTTATTGCAAGGGCAACTGTCATTCTCAGGTGATTATCTACATAAGAAATGAAGCCGTATATATTTATATATTGATTATTTAATTAGGACTATCTGTTTGCCAATTTCTGGCAAATAGATGGGAAGAAATGGAAGTAGTGACAGATTTTATTTTCCTGGGCTCCAAGATCACCACAGATGGGGACTGCAGCTAAGAAATTAAAAGACGCTTGCTCCAGGGGAGGAAAGCTATGGCAAATCTAGACAGCATACTAAAAAGCAGAGACATCACCCTGCCAACAAAAGTGTGTATAGTCAAGGCTATGGTTTTTCCAGTTGCAATGTATGGCTGTGAACGTTGGACCATAAGAAAGGCTAAGTGCCAAAGAATTGAGGCCTTTGGACTGCAAGATGATCAAACCAGGCAGTCCTATTGGAGATCAACCCTGACTGCTCTTTAGAAGGCCAGATCCTGAAGATGAAACTCAAATAATTTCGCCAGCTAATGAGAAGGAAGGACTCACTGGAGAAGAGCCTAATGCTGGGAAAGATTGAGGGCAAAAGAAGAATCGGATGACAGAGAATGAGGTGGTCGCATGGAGTCACCGAAGCAGTAGGCGTGAGCTTAAATGGACTTCAGAGAATGGTAGAGGACAGGAAGAATGTTGGAGGAATGTTGTCCATAGAGTCGCAATGGGTTGGATACAACTAACAACAACAATCATTGTTAGGTTTTAACTCTCATTCTGCTCATCCTTTATTATAGGCCATTCACTTTTGCAATAAAAGTTATTTTTAGTCATCGTTTTGGTCATCATTTAAATCCTAGCTCTGAGAGGCCAATTCTTGTTTAAGAAATTATCTAGCTCTTTATTTCCAGTAGTTGAGAATGGTGATCCATAGATTGAACTCACTACCTGGAGTGTCATTTGTTTTTCTGTACGAAGATGAATGAGAACAAAAATAGCTACAACTTTTATCATTTGACTGCCACCAGTGATCATTAAGACAATGGTTCATGATGTGGTAGGCATCAGTATATTTGCAAGAGAATATTCCCTGCAGGAGTTGCAAGCTCCAACAACACTACTATCAGTTTAGAAACAACACTACTATCAGTTTAGAAAAAGAATATCTTTTAAATGAATTGAATATCTTTTAAATGAATTTATTAAGAATTGGAAAGCAAATGTTTGAATGATGCAGTCATTAGAATGTGCTCTGGAGTTCTGTATTTATTTTACATAGCCTCTGTCAGCTGCTCTTTTTTCCTGGGTACTTTATTCCTGCAGTACTTTTCTAAATAAAATATATGTTTTGATCTAGATATCATGCTTTGCAAAGATATGTTGAATTATTAAGGTGAGAATGTAATTTCCTTTCATCTACTTCAGTGTCTTTGTCACAGCCCTGCACTTTAAAGCTTCTCTATCATAAAAGCATTTACTTTCTACTTCTGTTTTGATTGTAAATAAAGTAAAAGCAAAGCACCATAAAACATTTTCTTTTCTTTGAGTTTCCTTTTAGTTTTTATTAAAACTGTTTCATTTTTTTTTCAAATTTCTAAATATGTATTGTTTTTATTGATATTAATGCCTGCAAAACTTTCTTTTGAAACACCCATTTCATTCATTCTATCTAATTTTAATTGACTGATCTTCAGCTTTTGAAATTCTTCTCACAAAATTGTTGGCTTGTTGTGAAAACTTTCATTGAAGACAATTCCCTGGAAAAAATTAGTCTACCTTTCCCTTTTGTTAAGAGAAGATCAAGAATCCCTTGAAACATTGCAAGCTCTTTTCCAGTGGTTAATGTTGTTAGTTAGTTTTCCTTCTTTCTTATTCTTTTTAAAATATTCCTGAGGTTAGCTGGCTTCATAACTTTGTTTCAACAGGGATTATAGATCAGTAAGAAATAGTAGGAGACTGAAATTGTATTTCTGATCTAAACAGCATAACTCACCAGTACTGTTTCCATGCTATGCTTGGATTTGTAGTTTATATTCATAGGTTGTGAAATTGTCCACATTTTATGTTATTTCACTTTAAAACACTTGACTTTGATTGTTTCTGTTCATAAAATAGAGTGTAGAACCTGCTGCCTTTTTCAGGACTGTGGTTTGTTTTTGAGGGTCAATCAATTTATTACATTCATTGGCTTCCCTTATATGAATCACAGGAAGCTGCTTTTGTACTGAGAGACTACTCATTCATTTGGCTTACTAAAGTCATCACTTTTAACAGTGACTGAAAGTAACCCTTCAGGATTTCTGCCAAAGATTTTCCAACCCTAGATGGTATCAGAGATCATCTCTGTTCAAAGTATCCAATAACTCATTTGTAGAGCATAGGTGGTACGTACCAAAGTAAAAAAAAGTGAAATAAAATCTCTCTATGTCCTTGGCGTGATACATCAAGAGACTTTGTATCTGTAGAAAGCATAGAGGATGGCTTTAATGGAGAAATGGAAGATCCAGTATCTAGGAAATGAACAGATAAACATAGCGTAAGCCCATATAAAGAGAGACATTTACAAAAAATATTTCTTTTTTCTCAAAAATATAAAAGTGGGAGAGGGGACTTGCAAGATCCTATTATTATAGCCTTTCTAATGAAAACAGTTTTAGATCTTTGGGGTATCTGTTTTTCAGTCTAGTATACCTTGAGGGCTGAAATGGCAATGGAAAAGAGTCAATCAGGATTTTTGGTCTAGTTTAAAATAAGGATATTACCGTAGGTTCTGGAATTGATTTCTTTCTTTCACCAGGAGCAGGATAGGAATAGCCTGTCTTCCCTTTTCTTTATGTATCTTAGCATGTGTTGTTCTATCCTGAACTTTTCAGGATTAATATCCAAAAATCTTGTGCTTTCAGTGATATTTAACATTGTCCTTGGAATAGAACCTCTGCCTGATAATTTTGTCTTTGCTTTCCATGGCCTATTTGGCTATCAGAAAAGAATAGAGTTTCAGAGCTGTTAGCTATTATTGGAAACTGATACCTATTTATGGATGCGAGACCTTTACAAACTAGTTTTTAATTATTGGCTTAACCTTAAGAAATGCCCATATAGTACCTTCTTAGGAAGTGCTTACCTGAGCAACTCCAAGTTTCTGCAAAAGTCACATCTGGCATCTGCTTGTGATGCTGTTGCTGCAAAAAATATGGATCTGCCTGATGCTTATTTTGCACATTTAATATGAAATTAATGTTTATGTAAATTTCTCATAAACTGATAAATTTCTCATAAATTGAACTCAGTCATTTCCAATATTTAGAGGAGGCCTGATGAGAGTTACTTCTCCTTATAAGGTTTGTGAAATGCGTGTGTCCTATAAGATGGACCAGACCAGGAAAAAGCTGAACAAAAAGACTAGAACTATACTTTATTGAGATAAACTATAGAAACAGAATGGAAATGGTGGCTCAGTGGCTAAGATGCTGAACTTGTGAATCAGAAAGGCCAGCAATTCAGCAGTTTGAATCCCTAGCACCACGTAATGGAGTGAGCTCCTATTACTTGTCCCAGCTTCTACCAACCTAGCAATTTGAAAGTAGAAAAATAGGGACAACCGTGGTGGGAAGGTAACAATGCTCTGTGCGCCTTCAGTGTTTAATCATGCTGGCCAATGATCATGGAAATGTCTTCAGACAGCGATGCTTATTGGCTTCAAAATGGAGATGAGCACCGCCCCATAGATTTGGGAATGACTAGCACATACACTATATTGTCAAAAGTATTTGCTCACCCATCCAAATAATCAGAATCAGGTGTTCCAATCACTTCCATGGCCACAGGTGTATAAAATCAAGTACCTAGGCATGCAGACTGTTTGTACAAACATTTGTGAAAGAATGGGTCGCTCTCAGGAGCTCAGTGAATCCCAGCGTGGAAATGTGATAGGATGCCACCGGTGCAACAAATCCAGTCGTGAAATTTCCTCGCTCCTAAATATTCCTGAGTCAACTGTCAGCTGTATTATAAGAACATGGAAGTGTTTGGGAACGACAGGAACTCAGCCACAAAGTGGTAAGCCATGTAAACTCATCCAACATCAGTGTGTGAACTCACAAATGAGCCTCTGGAAGAATGGTAAAAAATTCCCATAAATACGCTCCTAAACCTTGTGGACAGCCTTCCCAGAAGAAGCTGTTATAGCTGCAAAGGGTGGACCGAAGTCATATTGAACCCTATGGATTAGGAATGGGATGTCACTTATAGTAAGTTCATATGCGAGTAAAGGCAGGTGAGCGAATACTTTTGGCAATATAGTGTATATGCGAGGGAAACCTTTACCTTTACCTTTATAGTAACATAACTGTTTGTGTTCTAGTGTCTTCTTATACCTCATGGAGGCTGAGAGTAATTAACATGGGTCTTTTGCTAATACTATCTCCATTTTGAGACTGAAGAATAATTATGCCTGATATCTGAATATTCTGAATATTTCCATGGTTCTTTAAAATGGGAGATGATGGGCCTTGTTTGTAACAGGTCCATATTATGGCATACATTACCCTCTTCAAAGAGTCAGAAGTTATTTTCATTACTTGTTCTCAGATATATCAAGAAAAGCTTCCTTTTTCAAGGGCCCTTCAGTGCCAACCACTTGGTGCATGGAATTCTTCTGTAAGTGAATAATTGTCTTATACCTTTTGATCATTAGTTTGTATATAAACCTGTATTTTACAAATGCAATAAATAAACAAATACTCATATTCAGGATATCTGTTTAATATGGAATATTTTTTCCCAGTTTTGAACAATAAATACTTTAGCAGGGTTTAAGGTCCCAAAATTCTGATTAGCTCAAGAACTCTACTTAAGGAAAATGAATAAATTTGCCCTGAGCAGGGGAATAATACTAGGAAGTTTTGATTAATGTCATTGGCAGATTTTTTTTGGGAAAAAATGACAATAGTTCCATAGAGGGTCTGATAGCCCCACAGAAGACTTTCACTCTTATTTTACTAACCCTTATCTCAGAATAACTGGGATAAAAGTATTGAAAACTTTGCTCAATTACAGGATTGACAGACAGACTAAAAAATGATTTACTTTATGATTTAAAAGTTGCTGGATTAATCTCCATTTTTATACTAGAGTTATTGTAACAATCGGAAAAATGCTGAAATGGAGGTACCCTGGCTGGTGTTATTTTTAAAGAAAGAATGAAGCAGCTTACAATTTACAACAATAAACAGTTTGCACAATTGATTTAATAGTCGAAAATCTAAATAGACAATTGATTATTGTTTTATGGTAGGATTTATATAATTAAGTTTGAATATCCTAGAGATATTAGAATCTTACTGTATATTGAAAAAAGACGGGTTTATCATTTAGTGAATACTGTATAAATCATATTTTAAACTTTAAATAGGATTGCAAACATGGGTATTTTTCATTATTTCATTTTAATGTCAAATGAATTCCCCCCCATTCCTTTCTCTTCCCCCCCCCCATTCTTTTGCCTCCCTTTCTCTCTTTTTAGCTTTGTAATCTTTGGGTTGCTCCATTTGTTTTAGAGATATGTTTTTGGCCATTCTATTATCACCAGGCCATGTCCCTGGATTCCAGGAAACTATTTTAGTTGCGTTCATTCATGGTGACTGTTTCAGATGTAGCATTAGAGGTAATAATTTAACACTGTCAGTTGCAAGGGAAACTTTTCCATTAAAGAAAAGGCAGTTGTGTTTTATACGCTTAGCAATTTCTGTGGTTACCCATCTATTAATTTGCTCCAAGAAGCCCACACAACATAAAAATAGAAACCAATATTAGACTACATAATTAAAATGCAGTAATTACAATACAAAGTGTCTCTGCAGAACCAACAACTGACCAATCTTTCAAGGGTTTTAAAGCTTTTAAGCGGTTCAGGCTATTCCAGGCAATTCTGCAAGGGATAATGAAAACAACATCCTGAAGAAAGCAGAAACAAGCCACTTTCATTGTTGACTTCAAGTAAATGACATAGTTGTGTCCAAGAACTTTTCAAGCTTGAGTCTGATTTGAAGGAAAATTTTCTTTTAACAAAAAGAGTATCAGAAAACATTTTTTTAAATGAGGATTTTTAATGATAGCATTCTCCCTTCCTCAAGTGGGCAATTTAGATTATTAGAAGCACACAACTGTTACTGCAAATCTATTATTTTAAAATAAAAATCGTGAAGACTTCAAAAAGACCATTAAGAACATACCACACGAGCCACCATGGCGAAGATATTCATCAGTCAAGATGACACAATTTGTATCAATTGACAGGAGCACACAAAGCACAATTATTGAACCTAACCTTTAGGTTCACAGATTATTGCACATAAACATTTAATATGATGCATAGGCTAGTTATTGTTTGGAGCTTGATTTAAAATTCAGCTGAGTACTATTTCTTAGGGAAGGTTAATATATTTTATAAGACCTTTTTTAAAAAAAAAAAAAAAAGCTGAACCTGAAGATTTTCCAGGCATTATCTGCTGTTGACTTCAAATGTGCATAAAAATAACTATAAAGTTGTATTTAACTGTCTCTCTGCATGTTTCCTCTTAGCCATATTTTGGAGATATAGTATATAAGCAGTTTGGATTTTCCAACTTTATTGTATTTCACAAAAACAGGTGGACAATGTCTCATCTCTGTTTTGTTTCTAGACATCAGCAATTATAAGTCTTGTTTTCTCAAATATGATGGTCTAGTTCCTAATGAATGGTAATGTACCTGCAAATTATGAGCCTATAGTCCAAAGTACTATATCTGTAGTTCAGGAAAGCATACTGTATCCATTGGGATTCCTCAGTTCTGTTCCAGTGCAGTAAAGACAATATGACCCAAAGTGATTATGGCTTTGTCACTAGAATTGCAGAGCAAGAGAACTTTGCTTAAGTATAGAAAGTGTCATAATTCAAGTTTCACATGGTTGCCCTGGAACTGGGCAGACTTCCCTCAGTGCTAATCATAATTGTTGTGTTTCTCATGTTCATAGGGGGGAAAAAGCTGCTCTCTTCCACAATGCCTTGGTTTAATGCAAAGCAATAACCCAGCTGCTAACACAAATGCTGCTATAGCAAAACACGCTAAACAAAACAAGAAAAACCCTTAGGAACAAAAGGAAGTAGTTATGCATGGCTAATGGTGATTCCCATTCTTTAGAAACTGAGACCATTTATCTTATCCATGGATAAATTAGATGATTTTCCTATTACTACTAATTTAGGTGCCTTTTAGCGGACTGCAGAAATTGGTAAAAAAAATTATATTCAGCTATAGATTAGAGACAGCCAGAGTTTCTTTTTGAAGAATGTACCATGCAAGCATGATGAATCATTTCCTGTTTATGATCCCACACAATTGTGTGCCCTATTTCTCAGGTATTTTTTTTTCATGGGGGGGGGAGGGTTAATAACCACTGATAATGAAAGTGCACTTGAGCAGATTTCAAGAGAGAGAGAGAGAGAGAGAAAAAAAAAACCTCTGTATTAAAGTCTTATCACCATTTTGTATATGTATAAAATATACAAGAATCACTCAAAAGTCTGTCCTCTAAGCAGAATCACTATAAATACCAAACGTGCTCCGTATTTACCAACAACAGATAAAGAGAAATGCAGGCAAAGACGGTAATCTGTCTCCACTAATTCCTGTGCTGAAATTTATTCCCAATTTCTTCTCTATCAAAACAGTTTCTGTTCTCCTTTTTTCTCCTCTGGGGTGCTTTAAAATTTATTTTGGGTGAGCTGAAAGGAAGGGCAATACAATCTAGTAGAGCTTACTATGTTTTTGCCTCTGCCTATCTTTTTATTGCTTTGTAGTCTTCCTGGCTGATCATCCCCTTGATAAGAACAAAGATATCAAAAAGAGATGTTCCATCAAAATGGAATTTAATTCAAATGTGGGAAGATCAGGAATCAGCAGGTTTCTGAGGAGACAGTTATACAATGAAAAACAGAACTCTTTCATACTCTTTCATCTTGACTCCTTTTTAACTAAAGCAAAAGGCCAACTCATCAGTCATGAAGATTTACTTTATTTTTCAAAGTGAACTTGAGCAGAATGGTAAACAAGAAAACAGATTTCAGCAAAACATTGGTTCTGCCCATATCACAAAAGCTATGCATTTAAAAAAATCTGGCATAAGGTAGCAATGATATAAGTTTTCTTTCTGCTAACCTGTATCTAGAATACACACATATTCTATACCAGTGATGGCGAACCCTTTCAGCACCAAGTGGGTTGATATATTGTAGGTGGCCAAATCATGTTCCTTTTAAAAAGTGGTAAAGAGTACCACCGACTTTCTGACTGGCCCATTTAACATGCTTTAATATCCTTATATTATTTAATACCCTTATGCCACCAGCCTCGAAACTTTGGGCTTGGACAATCTGGAACTGCTCTGCCTGCAGTTGGACCTAAGCATAGTAGAAAAAATTGTCTTCTACAATGTCCTACCTGTCAATGAGTACTTCAGTTTCAACCACAATAATACACAGGCAAACAATCGATACAAAGTCAAGGACAACCGCTCCAAACTCAATTGCAGAAAATACGACTTCAGCAACAGACTGGTCAACGCCTGGAATGCTCTACCTGTCTCCATTGTACAGCCTCAAACCCCCACAGCTTCAACCTTAAACTGTCTACCATGGACCCCACACCATTCCTAAGAGGTCCGTAAAGGGGGCCTGCTTAAGCGCACCAGCGTGCCTACCGTCCCTGTCCTACTGTCCTCATTTACTTGTATTCATTTCCTTTGTTCATGTCCTTGTTCATACTTCTACCTGCTATCCTGTACATGTTTGACAAACTAATAAATGAAATAAAATGAAAATATTAAAGGCAACATACATGTTTTTTTAGAAAGAAGGAACTAAAATGTAGTAAACTCCTGCCTTCCTACTTCAGTATCAGCTTTCCACGCTTGGTGAATCTCACAGATACTAAACCAATGACAGATAGTACAGATGGATAGTAAAATATTCAGCATCAGCTTATTATATCACAGAATTCAAGCTGCAACAGATTCTTCAAACCATACAATCTTTCATTTTTATAATCTGTCACATTTGAGTCTGTTGCTATTTTATGACCTACTGAGCACTTCAGGTTTTTTTTTTTTCCTATCCTTTGGTATCTTTTCAAGAAAAAAGATTACTGGAGTGTTTTATCACTAACCAAATCAAATTCTAAAGTTGGACTATCATTCCTATAGCAAGTTGTTCTTCACTAGTTTCATTTATTTCAAAATGAAGCAAAAGTCACTCCAGCCAATGTCTTCTATGAATGAAGCAGATTTTTTAAAAAATCAAATATACTCTCTTCCCATACAGAATAATTGTAATAAATACCTTCCCATACAGAATAATTGTAATAAATACCTGGAGTAGGGAGACATCCAAAGTAAAAGAGAATTCATTCAGATTTATTTCAGGTTCATAGTGGGAGGAAGATAGCAAAGAGAAAAGTGGGTCTCCTCTCCTCCCTCCCCTTCCCCTCCTCTTCTCCCTCTCTTCTCTTTCCCAATGTTGGAAATAGGATCAGTTTAAAAGAATTTTTTAGGAAACCTTAGCCTATTATATTCTGTTTCTGTTTGCATGTTTACATGCACCTGTAAGCATGTACATACCTCAACACCTTTCAGATCTAATTATCCCAGCAGGCCTTGTGGAATATGAACCACTTTATACGGATTTTCATTTGCAACTTTCCCTGTGTGCCATTATGATACACAATTCTCATTGAAGGATACAGTTGTTCGTGTAATGTCTTCCAGAAACCAGAAATGGTTTCTGGAATTCTTATTTCCCATATGTCATTATTTCTGGTGTACAATTCCCCAATGCAGAATTTTAGAACATAAATATCCAAAAGAGCTATGTTGACTCTTCTAAAATCTAAGTGCTACTAAGCCTATGTGATGCCACCACAGTTTGCTCAGTGAGTATTTTGTACAGTGAAGGCAAATGTATTCAGTCTGAGGTGCTTCATATTGCTTTGGGATCTCCTCTCACACTTCCAGCAATTGGAAGTACCAGAGGAAGCCCCTTAAGTGTTGTAAAGGGAAACAACTCAGCAACTTCTTTTTATTTTTTAGAAACTGGAATCTGCCTTGCTTCATAAAGTATGTTTGAAGAGGTGCTTCACTTAAAGCATCGTTGAAGCAAAGCAGTCCTTCAAAGCTTTGATTTGTTGGTTCATGATTTTGAGTGATTTCTGTTTTAAAAAGGTGCTCCTCTTATGAACAAATTGACTGTATGAGTGGATATGTATTTTAAACTAGAAGAAGACAGGTGCTGGCTAATTTGATTCAGTGCAGTTCCCCACGCCATGGAAAAATCCATTTTTGATAGATCTTAAAACTCAGTTCCTTTAAAACTATGTGATGTGATTCTTTGCATTGTGATTGCAAAATTTACATTCTTCAGAGACATTTCAATTGATCTGCATATTCTTTGGACAAACAGTTCAAGAGTCATTAGTGAATGTGCATATTTTGAATGTCTCTTGTATCCTGACAAAAAAATATTAGCATTCACAGGTCAATGTGAATAGCCTCCAATAGGTAATCCTATTGAGATTTAAACTCAAATAAATGTGTAGGGCAAATGTATATCTATGTAACTGTTTGGTTTTATTTTCATTTGTGCATAGAAATAATAAAGGAATGTAGATTTCCTTTTTTCTATCATGCCAACATTCTTTTCATTGATTTACCCTTTTCTTTGAAGGGTGGCACACATTTTAAAAAGATATATAATCAGGGCAGTTTGAAAGAACACTTCTTTTCTAAACACTTTTCAAAATCCAATAAAGGAGAATATTTGTAGCTCAGGGTTGAAGTGAGGGATCTTTGGTGGTCTCTGAGCTTGTTGTTTCTTGCAGATCTTTCATTATCCAATTCAATTTAATTTATTACAGACATAGGCCAGAGATCATTATCCAAACTAGGTAACATCTGCAGTGCTATTTTTCCAACATTGTTTGTCAGTTGCTTTTAAGTTATTAGAAACTTTGGGTTGACAGATTTCCATAGCACCAGATGAGCTTCCTTCAAACCTTAATGAAAGAAGTTTTAACCACTAGTTTAAGAACTTAATTTTTTTTAGTAAACAGCAACAGGGTGATTAAAACTTTAATTTGAAAAGGTTACAAACACACTAAAGAGCCAGATAGGAGGTTGCGACCATCACAAATATATGTCGGTTACCAAGCACCCAAATTTTGATCACATGGAGATGCTGTGACAGTTCTAAGTGTGAGGTCCAGTCATAAGTTATTTCTTTTCAGAGTCGTTGCATCTTTGAAGACTTGCTAAATGAATGGTTGTAAATTGAGGACTACTATATTGTAATATTTGGTAACTCTTAGTGGACTTTTGCTGAGATCAGGACTGAAATTAGAAGGCTTAAAGCAGGGGTGTCAAACTCAATTTCATTGAGGGCCACATCAGGACTGTGTTTGACCTTGGGGGGCATGGTCACCTTGATGTCATCAACAGCTTGATGTCTGTTTTCAGCCACAACAGACTCCTGCTGCCCTCTGCCAAAGAAAATGGAGCTCAGGGGAAGGGCTGCATGTGCCCCCCCCCCCCAAGCTCCATGTTTGTTGGCAGAGGCATCTTGGGCCAATCCTTTGATGTTTCCAGGGTGGCCCCATGGGCCAGATCTCAGCACCCCGTGGGGCTGGATTCGGCCTGTAGGCCTTGGATTTGACACCCCTGACTTAAAGCATTTGTTTTCAGTTAAGAGATAGGATATTGGAAGAAAAGACCATTTGTTGTATTTTGCAAAAAAATGAAATAAATAAAATTGTTTATGCTTGTGATGAAGGGGGAAGTCATTTCTTCATGTATTTATTTTCTTTTTCTTTGGATTTTCTTTCTTTTTCCCCATTTCTCTTTGCCTTTTTTCCCTTTATTTTCTACATCTCCTTTTTCTGTTTCCTTTTAATTTTTCCCCCACTTTGTATTATTATTTTCTCTGTTGTAATTATAATCTTTAATAAAATTACTATTAAAAAAGAGAATGCAAAGTACATCAATGTATATCGAAAGTAGGTTGCACATACTGTAATTTCTGTGCAAAATGGTTTTAATGAGACCAATTTTCTCTAGATTTTAGTCAGCAATAAAACCGCATAGTTTGTATAGAACACTAATACAAGTCCAAAGACTTCAGGATATATTTTACTCCCATTTTGTTAAGAAAAGGAATTATTTCTTATTCATTGGCTTTGGCTAGAAGTCATTAATTTTAATATGCATTTGGGTGACAATATTTAAATTGTAAATAATTCTACAACTCTGCTCTACTCCTCTTTCTTTCTCTCTCCCCACCCCCAGTCATGTTTAGCATATTTATTAGACAATTTCATAACAAGATGAAGCAGGACAGATATAGCTGTGGGTAGCTTCACATCCTGTAACTCTGCTGCAGCATTGCCTAAGGTCTTTCTGGTTGCACTTTAGCACCCTGTAACATGTCACACCATGGATATCAACAAGCCCCTCGCAAAATTAAACAGGATCATACTAAAACATATCTATCACCATATGCTATTGTGCATATATCTTTAGGACAATTCACTCTCCAATAAACACAACTAAGTTTTCAAGTGGCAACATTAACCATAAACAGCTGTCATTAATATTTGGGGCAGCTGTATCACAAAATGTCTTGCATCTGATAGACCACCAGAATTTTGTCTCAAGGGTACTGTGAGTAGATTTTCCCTCCCTCCCTCCCTCCCTCCCACAAACCAATTTCTGCAGATTTAGAATTGTAGCCTTCCTATTTCTTGTGTAAGAACTCTGCCTCACTCCTGAACTTCAGTATTATCACCATCATCAATAAATATGACCAGATAAATTGGCTTATGGCTCTCTTCCATTTCTATCTAATTATAAGTTCCCTGATATATTTTAATATAACATATGGCTTCAAACCCCAGCTTCCAGTGCATAGTTATTACTGTAACAAAAATGGAATGCACAGGTACAGTATAGGTGATACCTTGCTCAGTAGTAGTAACTGTGAAAGGGATCTCGGAGTCCTAGTGGACAACCATTTAAATATGAGCCAGCAGTGTGCAGCAGCTGCCAAAAAAGCCAACACAGTCCTAGGCTGCATCAACAGAGGGATAGAATCAAGATCACGTGAAGTGTTAATACCACATTATAATGCCTTGGTAAGACCACACTTGGAATACTGCATTCAGTTCTGGTCGCCACGATGTAAAAAAGATGTGGAGACTCTAGAAAGAGTGCAGAGAAGAGCAACAAAGATGATTAGGGGACTGAGACTAAAACATATGAAGAACGGTTGCAGGAACTGGGTATGTTTAGCTTAAGAGAAAGAAGGACTAGGGGAGACATGATAGCAGTGTTCCAATATCTCAGGGGTTGCCACAAAGAAGAGGGAGTCAAACTATTCTCCAAGGCACCTGAGGGTAGAACAAGAGGCAATGAGTGGAAACTAATCAAGGAGAGAAGCAACTTAGAACTGAGGAGAAATTTCCTGACAGTTAGAATAATTAATCAGTGGAATGGATTGCCTCCAGAAGTTGTGAATGCCCCAACACTGGAAGTCTTTAAGAAGATGTTGGATAGCTATTTGTCTGAAACGGTATAGGGTTTCCTGCCTAGGCAGGGGGTTGGACTAGAAGCCCTCCAAGGTCCCTTCCAACTCTACTATTGTATTGTATTATTGTATTACCCAGGCAATAGCAAGAGGACACTCTTGGCAATAGATAAATCATGCACTTCATATGGCCTACCAATGCTGTCATGATCTGAAATGCCAGAAATGGCAATTAGTACATGTTTATATTCTGCATCTGATTATTTAAGAGCCAATCTACGAGCCAATGTAAAGGATATTCTTTGGGAGTCTAAACAAAACTCTTAAGGATATTTCTTGCTGCAATTAAGCATCTTCCAAGCATTTTCCATGATCGCAAAACCAGCTCTCTTACATGATTACCATGTTTTAATGAAAAACAAAAAGTATGAAATTGTTTGGAAAAAAAACCCTCTTTGCTGCCAAGGAGGATTAAATACATATTCAGAAAACTCCCCCCTCTACATTCTTATTCATGTAGTAAATTTCTTGCTGCCATGTTTGAACACCTGAGTCCTTTTTCTCTTTTACTTTTGGTAGTATTATCATTCATTGTAGTTACACCGTACAAGCCATAGTCTGTCTCTTGCTTACATCAAGCAAAGTAACGATATTTTAAATGTTCCATCATTTAAATAATTGTCATTTATTTACAGTTATTAAGCTATTTGCAGATTACTTTTTTTAAAAAAAATGCATTGACTATGCATTATCTGCCTGGTCTCTGTCTCTCTGCCCTATGTTAGATTTGATTTTCAATATTTTCTTCTAAAATATTTTTTTCCTCTTAAAAATATTTGTATACTTGATGTTTAAATGAATATGGACATGTACACAGTCTTCCAAGGTAGTCCAGACAGGAAACCAAAAGGTAATGCTCTCTGTCCTGACTCCCAGGGTTATCCTCATAGCTCACTACAGGTAGTCCTTGATTTACAACCATTCATTTAGTGACTTTCATTGAAAGTTATAACAGCACTGAAAAAAGTTAACACTAACAACTGTTGCCATATCCCCATGGTCACCTGATCAATATTTGGTTGCTTGGCAACTGGCATGTATTTATAATGATCCCAAGATCATGTGATCACCTTTTCCAATCCTCTGACAAGCAAAATCAAGGGGGAAGCCAGATTGACTTAACAACCGTGTTACTAACTTAACAACTGCAGTGATTCACTTAGCCATTGTGGCAAAAAAGGCAAAACTTACTACCTTGCTTAGCAACATAAATTTTGGGCTCAGTTGGGGTCATATGTCAAGGATTACCAGTATACATATGAATACAAACCTGTTCATTAATCTGAAATGAACTTGTTAACTTCAGAAACAGCTACAGTGTGTTGGCCTGCTTGTATGTGATAGAACATGATGTGTTCAAAAGTATTACTTTGGTACTAAAGCTATACTCAAACCCTCCCTTCGTAATTTTACCCTGTCCATAGAGAGCTAAACTGGGAAGAACAATAATCATGAGTCTTTTACAAGTTGCATAGCGGAAAAGCTAGGTGTAAGACAACGGAAAAGAAGGAATGTTGAACCCTAAGAAGCAAACATATGGTAATCTTTGTATATCAGAGGATGACTTTAAATTATGAGAAAATTCTATTCATGTTATTTACAGTGATTCATCAGCAGAGATGCATAAACAGATGCAAAGTCAAAGAATCCTATATTTTAGAGCAACAAAAAGGCATTCCGAATAACGATTAGTCAGCAATTTGTTGGACTTCAGGCATAACGTTTTAAACTAGAGTCTTTTGTTTTACTCTTGAACTACTGCATAAGAAACTGGCTTTTGTTCATATTTGAATTAACATTTTACTGAGTTACTGAGCATGGCTTTCTTGAAATTCTGTTCTTGGATGCAAAGAAGCATATGCAAGATCTTACATTTCTCCTTACATATGCTGACATAAGTTTACAGATGGAACGTAAACATCCCAATTCACTCTAGGAATGAATAGAATAATTGCAAATTACACTTTCATATTGGAGTTATTATGCATCTTTCCACATTTGCTTCAGTGGTTTTTGATCTCTACTGTATAATAAAACAAGGATACATAAGATTCATTAATTGCATGCTAATTACTCAACAAGTATAAAGAAGCTTCCTAATCATTACCATTTCTTATTAAGTAATATAAATAAAGTCCTTGTTATTCAAACTATCAATAAAGGGTTTGGAAAATGGATCTCTAATTTCAGTATCCTATTCATAGATAAAGAAGGAGCACAAGGAAGCCAATTTATGTCATTTTTTTCTGTCAGGAAAAAAAAGGATTCAGCTATTTCTCTTGGGTAGACTTCAATGTTTTAAGTGTTATTAGTGTTCTATTTTCAATTTTGTTTTGCGTTCCTACCATTCTCAGTGGTGGTCATCATTTTATATCTTTAACTAAGTCTCAAATTGAATATGGGAGAAACTGTGGGAATCAATTAAAACATACTCAATCTACAGTCACATTTTTTTCATATGGAAAGTGAGAAAAATGAAAAAAATAATAATAATGGAAAACCTAAGTTGAAAACTCAAGCAATCTGTCTACATTTAAATTCTATAAAATAGAGTAAATATAAATATAAATTAAGCCGAGCAAATTATTGCATGGCCAATTAAAATAAAAACTCACCCGATAAAGATATTTACTTTATCAAATTTAGTAAAAATAATTTTTTAGCTGAGGCTTTGAAAAAGTGTGACAGATGGTGCTGCAAAGTCTGGGTCTAATAAACCCTACGAAAAACCACAAGATATGGGTGCATATCTGAAAATTCAACCCTTCAGGAGAATGTAAGGTTGGGTAAACTGCAATAGACCAAATTAACACTACAATTTGTTGCTCACAAACTTATAACAATGCTTTAAAGGAAAGGTGAAAACTTATACCAAGGTTTTTATGAGCAAATTGGAACAACTAATTAATTACTTATTAAGTCTACCTGAATAGCTGCCATTTTAGCAGGAATATGTTGAAATGCTTTATATGAGTGGTAGAAAAAACTTGGGGAGATAATCTGGAATAAAATAGGTAAGAGTGTATAGATCTGAGATGGCGAACCTATGGCACGCGTGCCACAGGTGGTACGTGGAGCCATTTGTCAGGGCACACGAGATGCTGCCGTCAGCTGGCCAGCATGCATGCGTGCACTGGCCAGTTGAGTTCACCCCTTTTTAAAGCCATTTCTCACCTTCCCCAGGCTCCAGAGGCTTTATAGGAGCCTGGGGAGGGCGAAAAGAGCCTCCCCCAACCCCAGGAGGCCCTACGGAGGCTTCAGGAGCTTCCCTGCAGTTCACTTTTGGAGGTAGGGGTTGGTGCGTTATGAATAGCCTCTACCTTGGCTGGTGTGGGGTGGATTTCCTTAGCATCAATTAAAAACCCCAGAAATTCTACCAAGGGTACCCCCAAGTGACACTTATTCTTCTTAAGGCACAACCCAGCTTCTCTGAAACACAGCAAAACGGGCCCACAATTTGAGAGAAAGGTCTGCTTTATCTTTAGCAGCCAGCAGTATGTCGTCAAAATGCAGAACCACCCCGTCAAGCCCTTGGAGCAGACGCTCCATTAAACATTGAAATATATCTGGAGCCATGCAGACTCCGAACTGGAGTCTACGGCATCTGAAGGCTCCTTTGTGTGTTACAATTGTTTGGGCATTTGCAGTAGACTCATCAACAGGTAACTGTTGATAAGCCTGTGCCATGTCCAATTTAACAAAAACCTGTCCCTGTCCCAATGAATGCACTACATGTTGCACTACAGGAGCAGGGTACGGATTAGATTGTAACACCTTATTCAAAGCTGAGCAGTAATCCTCACAGATCCTGATGGACCCGTTGGCCTTCACAGGGGTGACTATAAGAGTTCCAGGATCCCTTGACTGATCCATTTATTTAATTCTTCCTCCACTTTTGCCCTAAGCGTGAAAGGAACTCTGCAAGCTTTCAAGCGAATAGAGGCAAAAGTGGGGTCCAAATTCAGCATAATAGGGGTGCCCTTATAATTACCCAGTGTCATCTCAAACACATCTGCAAACTCTTTGGAGAGTTTGTCAAAGTTATCATCGACAGTCACTGCATAATGCCAGCAATAGTTAGGCCCATAAGCTCAAACCAGTCAATGCCCAAAAGGCTAGCCAGTGGGTTGGCTACCAGGACAAGCGGCAGGTGACTTCGGAACTCGTTCAGCTGCACTAACACGGAGATCTTGCCCAGCACCCGAATCACATTGCCTTCGTAATCATGGAGCTGCCAGCTGCATGGCAATAATGAGTCTTTAGTAATAGCCGGCATCAATTTTTTCAGAGTAGATCAGGAGATGATGGTTTTCGAAAACTGGTATCGATCTCCATCTTGCATGGAGATCCTTCAATCTGCACCATGAGGAATTTTTTTTTATTTCTGCGAGTATTCTTCCGCGGACCGCATGTCCCAAATTTTTGTGGAATATTGTCGTCCACCATGGCACAGGATGCTCTCGGGCAGCCAGGTTGGCCTGTACTTTTCCTTTCCGCATAGGCATCATGTCCTTGTCTTGGCCCCATCAGGATGGCCGGGCATATGTTCACCAAATGGTCCTTTTTCCTGCAACGGCGGCAGATGGCTCTTTTAAAATGGCAATTCGATCTATTGTGATTGCCGCCTCAACTGAGGCACCCATTCTGCGGTAATTTAGTGGGCCATCCATTCCCAGTCGTTCGGGTTTTCAGGCGGGCAATCTCCTCATAGTCATCTAATAACTCCCCCTCAGGGCTTTCTATCTGGTTGGACAAAGCTGATTGGGGCCCTGAGGTAGCCGCCGCTATGTAATGCTGGATCTGGGCCGTAGATCTCTCAGCCATTTCAGTGGCCCTTGCCTCATCTTCTGCAATTTGGAGGGTGAGCTCAGATTTAGCCAATAGCCTCTGTTGTAGTTTCAAGTCCCTAATGCCACATACAAATTGTTCCACTAGTGTGTCATCTAATTCAGGGAACTAGCAATTGATCACTTCTTTATGTAGCGAGGTCACATACTGGCTGATCGACTCCCCCTCTCTTTGGATACACTGTCTAAAGGCATGCCTTCTCGCGATCTTTGAAGGGGTTGTGGCATCGTGATTCTTTAATTTGGTTAACAGCAGCTCCCAGGGTACTGTACTCATAGGAGCCATGAGCGCCCTAGCTGTGCCAAACATATCCGGGCCGCAAGCACTATGGAAAAATCCTTTCTTCATTTCACTATTTACCTCAGTAAGATCACTAGCAATTATAAAGCATTAAAATCACCCAATAAATGTGTCCCAGGATTCTCTCTGTGTGCTAAACGGCGCAAAACTAGGTATAACTGACATGTTGAGGCTGAGACTGATGAAGCTAGTTACGGTGGCTGAGGGAATTAGTATCCCATCCTCATCGCCAGTTTTGTGTGTTCCCCGTGAAGGAATAACTGGCTGAGGCGAACGCTCAAATCAACAACTGTTTTAATCGTAACAAACTAGAATGAACAGAACGGAACTCTCTGGTTTGACAGCTATTTATATAGCTCCTGTCAAACCAGCAACCAATGAGAACATGAACTTTTCCTGCCAGAACACTCCCCATTTCTCAGCCAATAGGAATCATCCACAGACTGACACATCAGACCCAACAGATTTGTTCCTAGGTAGGGGTAGGAGTGCCTTGGTAGGAGAACCTAGGAAGTTCCTAGGTTGGAATATTAATTGGCTACCATGAAGTAGTTGTATTGATGGTTGTTACTTTTAATCTTGGCTGCAGGTGGCATATTTATTTTGTAGTCTTCTGTATTTTCTTTTAATTGTTGTGAGCTATCCAGAGCCTCTTGTCTAAGGTAAGTGGCCATATAAATGGAATTAAATAAATAGATAACAACAGTAAGAATATATACTATTCTGCTATTTGAAGAACTTTGGAGACCAAATTCTGTAGTCTACACTACCTTAGCTTAATAACAGTAATTATTCACTTTTCCTCATTTTCTCAGCTTATTGCACATTCTTTTCTGAAAAGAACTTCAATAAATAGGTTTATATTAAATTGGTCTAGTTAAAATGCAAGTGCCATTTTGAACAGTGTTCATATGATCTTGTATTATCCACCTTTTTATCAAGTTACAGAGCTTCTTCCTTGGGCCCAGTGCTGAGGAATTTTCTCTCTAATGACAAATCAAGATGCGACAAATGCAAATTAGAATTACCTTGCATTTTCAGTTTGGTTTACATTTCCATTAATATTAATAGCAAAATATTTACAGTTCTGGGCAAGGAAAGAAACAGTGGCCTCTCTTGAATAGCATCCAGTTTTAGCAGTTACATTACTGCTAAAATATTTATTATCAGAAGGCTGTGTAAACACAAATACAAAGTAAACGATCATGACACCTATTGTTTGAGAATCCACAAGCTCTGTGGTCACTGCAAATATACATTTCTTTTCTTCAGGATCCAATCTGGATTAGTCACCAGGACCAAGGATTTAGTCTTCGAAGCGTTCATGTAATTGGAGCGATGGGGCCATTGGGTTTTGACATCTGTCCACTATTTTCCAACATGCCATTGAGAGCAATTATTCTCAGAGTAAGGTATTGGGACAAGGACATGTCTGTCCTTTCTGATGCCTGTATCAGAGGACAACGGCAGCTTTCTTGTGTATTTCCTGTGCACCATGTCTTGTATAGAAGAATCCTCTAAGATAGAAAATTAGTGGGAGACAAAGCAGGGGACCATAAAATAAAGACACCATAGTTTGCACATCTTTTTTAAAAACTGCAAAATGGTTTTCAGTTAAAAAAATAAAGTATGGATAAGAAAAAAGATATAAACTTCAGAAGATTGGTGAAAGTAGACAAGTTTAAAAAAATGGCCAACTACCCCTATATACTTATCATTTCTAAATGTACCATAGCATTGCTCAGTCTATGAAGACATGGAGTACTTAAGTCTCTAGAGCTGTTAAACAAGCATCAGTCATGATTACAAATGCTTCACTCAAACAAATACAAGGATTATTTGATGGTGTGGATATATGGGGCAAAGCTGTCCTGGGTGTCTAAAGGATTGCCATAAATACCGTAGAATTGTCAATACACTCAAGAGAAAATTAATGAGCTTCTGTGAAGAGGACAAGGTAATCAACAGGGATTCAGTGACTTCACATGCATCAAAATGAAACACAATGTGATAGAAGGTAAAAATGGTCTTATAGTGATTTTCTTCCCCTTCATCTTCATCAAAAAAAAAGAGAGGAAGTCTGTGCCTCAGGGAAAACTAAAGATAACAGAATTGCAGCTGAGCCTCTATAGAAAGGTAATTTTTAGCTGTGAAAATTGCTTTTCATTTCTTTGTCTGAAAGAAAAACACAAGGTTCTACAAGGAAATAAACTATAGATCATCTGGTTTTAATAAACACTTCAGACTTTTTGCATGTTGTGCTTCAATTGTTACTTGCGCCATTTTTACTAGCTCTGTGTGAGTTTGGTATTGGGCCACACCCATTGTGCAAAGAGGTCAATATAATACACACACAAAAACACACACATGCAAAGCACACACACACACACACACACACACACAGAGACAGTGACAGGAATAAAAACACCACTTTCAGCATCCCCAGAAAGTAACTTCTAAAGCATATTGGAGGAGGAAGAATGGTGCCAGTTCAAAAACATGAAACTTTCCACTAGAATTTTGACAGTTTTATGTGTAATAATATTAAAATAATATTAAAATGTAATAATATTTAAGGGAAGAGGGAAAAAGAAAGAAGGATTTTTTTGTCTGCCTGTGATAATTCTGTTTCTGTTTAAGTAAGGAAATATCTCTGCAAAGATGACAAAATAGGTCATGGGTTGTCTAGCTATATACAAAAATACCCAGAGAGAACTGTACAGATATGCTGGCACATACATTTCCTCCCTCAAGTGGCTATAGACAAAGATAAATTCTAAATTGCTTCAATGCACGTGGATTGGGCTTTTGGAATGCCATTAGATTTTCATCTTCGTATTATTTGAAAATTGTAAGAGTTCAGAATATCAATGAGCAAAAGCCTTGTTAATTGCTTAAACATTTCAGAATGGCTTTTCTAATGCAGCCGATGTGTGAATAAACATATAGGTCCTTTGCCTTTGTTTATTGACGAATCTGACCTTTGCAAAGATAGCTGGGAATCTAAATGAGTGCTGTCTCTGAAAGCTTTTCACAAAGTTAATACACTCAGAGAACAGGCTGCTATTAACAGTTCTGCCAGATGGTTTGTACCTGCAAGCTCTGCAATAATTACAAGAACATCATCATATTCCTGGTCTTTCATCACCTTGAATATTTTTATTATACTTGTGAAGACATCTTTAAACATTTTTAAATGAATGTGGGAAGATTTCATTTGGGCAAGAAATGTCAATCAGAAAATTGCAGAGAGAGAGAGAGAGAGAGAGAGAGAGAGAGAGAGAGAGAGAGAGAGAGAGAGAAGAATAATTCTGTACTAATTCTCAATTGATTCTTTGAAAGTTAGGCTGACAAATCTATTAGTTGAAATCCAGTAGAACTCAGATGTGTCAAGCAGCTACACCTTTAGTTTCTAAATCTAGAATGCTGCCTTTCACATCTAGTAGGGATGTGCAAAAGGGGTGTAATTTGCCTTGATGAAGAATTCAGTGTCATGGATGCAGCGGATATTGATTCAGTATGAAATTTCATTTAGCACTTTTATTAAATAAAAAGGGTTTCTATGCATGCCTTGCAAAGGGCACAGAGAAACCTGTTCTAGTGATCCCAATAGGTCTGTGCCTTCAGGAGCTGAAAATTATAATTGCTAGAGCTGGCTGGGGAATTCTGGGAGTTGAAGTCCACAAGTCTTAAAGTTCCCAAGTTTGGACACCCCTGCATTAATGTATGGTGGTCAAAGACCAGCATGTGGAAGGTGGGTTAACCAAAAAATTAAAACATAAAAAATACAAGTATAAAATTATCTAAAAAGCTTCAAAAATCCCATGTAATTTTCAGAAGCATGTGTGTGTTTGCATTTTGTTTTGCATTTTGTTTCTCTCACTTGAATCATTGTCAAAACAAATAATCCCTCTGAGACATTGCACATGTTTCATATTCAGACATACCTTTCTCTCATTTTACTGAGCTCAGATAAATTCATCATATCTCCCATAGCTTTACTTATATAGAAATAATTTTAATGCCCATGATAACATATGATTTTCTTGCCATGTTGAGTGTGGGTAACATAGCAATAGAACTTAGACTTATATACACTTCAGAGTGCTTTACAGCCCTCTCTAAGCAGTTTACAGAGCCAGCATATTTCCCCCAACAATCTGGGTCTTTATTTTACCCATCTTGGAAGGATGGAAGGCTGAGTCAAACTTGAGCTGGTGACATTGGAATTGCTGAACTGCTGGCAATCGAAAAGTCAGCAGAATTAGTCTGCAGTACTGCATTCTAACTGCTGTGCCAGCATGCTCCTAAAACCAGGGGTCTAATAACCAAGCTCCAAAACATTGAATTTGCTTACATGGATTCAACAAATCCAAACAATTGTATTTTGCTTTGCACATGTGTGTCTTCTATGAATTGATGGAGGGAAAATATTTGATGTGTACATTGAAAAACAGCTGTTTACTAAAGTACCCATAGACAGCCCTGCTTTCTGAATCTAGTGCTGTGGTGAACTGAGGCATGCAATTCAGATAAACCAGAGCTCTGTCATGTAATGTGGCCAAATGACTACCGAATGGACAAAAGATGATCAGTGCAGCAGCAAGCAAATTGTCATCTAGTAGGTCAGGGACGCAGTAGCTCAGTGGCTAAGATGCTGAGCTTGTCGATCAGAAAAGTCAGCAATTCGGCTGTTTGAATCCCTAGCTCTGCAAAATAGAGTGAGCTCCCATTACTTGTCCCAGCTTCTGCCAACCTAGCAATGCAAGTAGAAAAATAGGAACCACCTTTGGTGGGAAGGTAACAGTGTTTCTTGCCTCTTTGGTGTTTAGGCATGCCGGAGACATGACCACAGAGATGTCTTCAGACAGCGCTGTCTCTTTGGCTTTGAAACGGAGATGAGCAATGCCCCCTAGAGTCAGTAACGACTAGCACATATGTGCGAGGGGAACCTTTACCATGTTACTTGTGTCAACCATTTCACCATTTTCTTCTCTTACTCCACAATTTGATAATCATGGCACAGCTGGTTGGGCTGTGCCAATACATACAGTTACAGTTGTGCATTTTATTATTTTGAACATTTATGTGCTCAGGTTTATAAAATAAATAGCTCTATCTATCCTGATTCTATTCAGGGTGAGTAGTGTTATACAGAAAACAAATATAGGTAGGTCTCAATCAATGTGGATATTGAATTCCAAGAAATTTCCAAGAAATGATTGCATTGTTCAAAGTGATATTTCTGTAGAAAATATATTTAATTGGTTCTAGCTCAATAGAAATAAGCAATGGAAAATTTTAATAATAAATATGTCATCATCTTTTCAATCCTAGCATCAGCAAAAATCCATAAAGGGTTGCCCAAAGTAACAACATATCTTGCTCTAACCTTGATCAAATAAACCAATATTATATTCCTTCCTAACAGTTTTAATCTTTAGTTCATTCAAATATTATTACAGAATTTGATTTATTTTACTTTTCTTTATCACACTCTACACAGTTCATGTCTTTAAGAAATGTTTTTTATAAATCTAATAGAAAAAATGGATCACTTTCTTGGTTTAACATTTGCATTTCATTTTGAGTTTTGAAACATCACCTAATTTCTTTTGTATATCACATGAGACATCCAAATCATTCTTTTGGTCTGACATTTGTAAATCCGCTTTTGAAACCATCTATGTTTGTTTCATATATGTCATTTCTGCAATAACATGTTTTGGACATTGTCTATCCATAGAGGCAGCAATCACAATTGACAGTGTTTGATATTGGGGCTACTGATTTCTGTCTCCATTCTTCAAAAGTCTCTTGTAATATTGTAAAATGTGATGGCACTTTGTGTTATTTTGTAGGCTCCAATTAATTAACACAAATTATAAGCTTCTGTTTTTTTCTGTTCTGCCTAGAATCTTTAGTTTTCTCCAGTGTCCATTTAAAAAAAATACTTAAATAAATTGTTACATCTTACAAAAATCAAAACAGATCTATTTCCCATGAGACCCCATTTGTCTTTTATGATTAATTCCAAAATCTTATTGTAAAAGTTTCAATATTGCAAATTTACCTGGATCCTTAGTCAATTTGTAACTTTCTTATATCAATATCTTATTTAACTTTTATTATTTATTTATTTCAAATTCTTTAAGTTCTTAAGCTTGTAATTAATTTTTCTTTTGTTCAGAATTGATCCTAAACTCACCCAGTGACTTTTCAAAGTTGTTATTTTGAAAGTCTCTAATAGCTTTAAGATGATTAATAGGCAATTTCAGAAAGTGATTAGAAAGTGAGGTTGCTAACTTATCATTTAACCCCTTCTACTTAAATTTAACTCTTCCTACTTGAATAAAACATTCCATAATTCAAGCCTGTTTATGAGAGTACATTATAATGAATATATTATTATATATGAAATGTTTATCCCAACTGTGTATTTTTCAATGACCTGCTCTGCACAGCCCTAGCAGCATAAAGCCCCAAAATACTTCTGTCACTGCAAATCTATCTCACTATGGCTTCTGAATGGTTCCCTTCAACATCTGCTCTGTTCACTACAATACTTTCAGACAGAAGTACATTTGAGTGACCCAACGTAATAAAGTGTCTTAGCCAGATATAAGTTTGATGCAGCTTTCTCCTCTGTGACATCTAGCATTTCTTTAACCTTGGGGATTGGCAATCCCTGAAATGCACACTCTTTCTCTTTATTTCTCCTACATTACATTTTGGAGACCTCTCAAAACATCCTCATATCACATTATTGAAATTCAGTAGAAATTAAGCCTGATTTCTTGGTAAGAGGCTACTTATATTTGTTGTTAGTTGTGAAATCATGTTTGACCCATCGTGACCCCATGGACAACATTCCTCCAGGCTTTTCTGACCTCTACCATTCTCGGGAGTCCATTTAAGCTCATGCCTATTGCTTCAGTGACTCCATCCAGCCACTTCTGTTGTCCCCTTCTTTTGCCTTCCATCTTTCCCAGCATTAGGCTCTTCTCCACTGAGTCTTTCCTTCTCATTAGGTGGCCAAAGTATTTGAGTTTCATCTTCAGGATCTGGCCTTATAAAGAGCTGTCAGGATTGATCTCCTATAGGACCAACTGGTTTGATCACCTTGCAGTCCAAGGGACTTGCAGGAATCTTCTCCAACACATTAGTTCAAAGGCCTCAATTCTTTGGTGCAGATTCTTCAAAGGCCTCAATTCTTTCTCTCTCTATATATACACATCCTTCTTTACATACTGTAGAAAGTGTATCAGTTGGTTACAAAAAGGCTTTCGTGCATCTCTTCCACAGTCAACAAACATAATTCATATTAACTCAAGTATTTTAACTCAGATATTTATACATACTACCATCATTATACCTCCATTTTCATTGACTATAATTGTTTAAACGTCCTTCATCATAAAATATACCAAGATTTAATACATAACCACATACTGGCATTTCATTTACTATTTCTAAAATCCTCCAATAACCTTATATCCTATTCTAGCTAAACATCCATAATATTTAATAACAAAGTTTTCTAATCCTCCTTTCTAAATCACTGTTTACAATTTACATCCAGTTTTCTTATGTTGTACCCATACATGTATATATGTTGTTATCATTATCCCTCTTTTATTTCACTATATCCTGCATCATAACATTTCCCCCCTAATAATCAAGACTTAACTGTATCTAACTTAGTTCTTTTTTATTAACCTTTATATATAATCCAAAAGGATTTCTAATCTTCCTTTCATGGGTACCATTCAATATTCATATCCAATTATTACTTATTGTAACACTACGCATTGTATACATTATTATCATTATCAATTATTTATTTAACTATATCTATTGTCACTAAATTTCACTAAGTTTAACTAGTTTTAAATTATACTCTTCCATCTATCGACCTGTATCTTTCCAGCAGCAAAACAGTCTTCTGCCATTTGTGGTGTCACTCCTCTAATCATCTCCTTAATCAACTTTGTATGGACTCCTCTTAGCAACTACTTGCTTATAAAATCTCTCATGTAATTTCAATGCCCTTTTGTTTCCTTAATCAGCTTATCTTTGATTGTCGGTAGTGTTATTAATGATATTGCTAATAAAATTTCTCTCTTTAAATCTGTAAATTCTTTTGTTTTTTCTTCTTCTGTATCTTGCTATCTGGGGTAGATTTCCCCTCCATTTAATTCCTCTTTCAGTATTCCACTCTTTCCATTTTCAGAGACAAACCAATCACCATTAGTATCAGCAATTTTAATTTTTTTATATTCATTTTTCTCTTTGATTTTTAGGATTTTAACCACCATTTTTCCACTTGATAAACATTTCCAACTTCTTCATCATATTTTGCTGTTAGATGCTCTAGGTCTTCCAACTTCTTCTCTATCCTCTCATATGTGTTTGATAATTTCTGTATTTCTGAGAATATCTTTTGCAGATTTAAATTTTCTTTCTGCTGTTGAAATTGTCCCATTATCTCCAGCTAACAAACACTGCTGCTCTAGCTTGGAAGGTTTAACAAGATTAAGCATAGATTCACAATGACGTTTTATTTTCACCTTTCTCTGGTTAAAAATATACTTCAAAAGGACATCTGTATGCTTTTCTTCTTATCACTCTCTATAAACAAGCGGTGAGACCTTGGAGTGCCAAGCCAGGATAATCAGTGAGAAAAGTAAGAGTGTTTCATTGCCAATGCACAAACCACCAGCCTCCGAGTAGCAGTGTTATTGTTGCAATCTTCTTTGTTTCTTTTTGTATCTTTTTTGTATTTCAAGTTTTAAAAAAAAATCCGATTCATCAGTGAGTTAGAAGAACACCCACAGTAATGAAAGAGGAGAATTTTAGTCCATAGATTGCAAAGAATAATAAAAGAAAAAAAATAGAAGAAAACTTAATCCATTCATTTTAAAAGACTTGCATAAATTCCATCCATGAAGATAGCATTTCAAAAATAAGATAACTCACTGTCCAAAACCATTCCAAATTTAATTCCACTGCTTATTTCTTCTGTTCTCCAATTTAAATTAGTTTTAAGTTTTTTATAGGCAGTCTCTTTTAAAAAGATAAAAATTCCTCACCAGCTGGAAACACTTTTTCTTTTCGTATCCTTCCGTTTTGGAGCCGCCCCGACTTCATCAGCCTAATGGCTGGATGTTTTTTCACCAGCTTGAAGAACTTCTCTTGGATCAATCAGGGACTTTGCGATGTTCCTGAGATCAACAAGACATATTCTTCTTGTTCACCATCTCTGCAGGATGGTTTGGGTCCATTTGGACTACCCAGCAGCAAAAGTATCAACGGCAATCTCAGAGCATTAAGATCGTAGGTCGTCTCATCGTGACATTGGCTCCTCCTCTCCGGTGCTCAGCCTTTCTTATGGTCCAACTTTCACAGCCATACATTGCAACTAGAAAAAACTTTTAAGTTAAAAACCATTAAGCCACCACAAGTATGTGTGTGTGTGTGTGTGTGTGTGTATGTATGTATATATATATTATATACAAATATAATATTTGTTTGTTCAAAATCTCAAATCTCCGAAAGTTCTTCACCAATTGCTTTGAAATTTTGACACAACATTGCATTCGACTATGTGCATGTGCTTATATACGTATATTATATTGATGTCACACCTGTGACAGAAAAAAACATGCCTTTTTTGTAAAAACATGCTTTTTTGAAAACCAGCGCCATCTGCTGGACATAAAAGCAACACACGCTATACTATAGCGTTCATTTCTTGAGTATAGTACATTTGGAACAGTTCGACCTCTCTTCAGCTTCGTCCCGACGGTCCCTTTATATGTGTGGCTGGGCTGCGGCTGCACCCTTTCCCCTTTCTGCTCCTTCTCCAACGAGCTTCGCCATTTCCACCAAGGGGAGCCGAAGCCTTTTGGCCTCCCCCTCCCTCTCTCTCCTCCCCTCCCACCAGGCCTTTGCTGGCTACGGCAGGGCGACGCCTGCTCCATCCCTCGTCCACCTCCTCCCACCCTTAAGCTAGCCTCCCCCTGCCCAACCCAGTGGAGCTCCAGAGGAGGTGGAGGTGGAGCATCTCCTCAGCCTGGCTGGCTGCGCGTGCTTTCCATCCCCTTCACAGGGAGCTGGCTACGGCCTCGCCAAGGCGGCTCCGACAGGGCGGCGGCGGTGTCAGCCTGAGGCGCAGCGGGCTGGGGTGGCCGCTGGGTGCCCCATGAGATGGCTACTGCAGTGGTGATGGCATCTCTGGATGGGGCCTCAGCCAGCGGGGACTGCCTTGCATCCGCGTCACCAGGGACGGCTCCTTCCTCCTCCTCCTGCTCCTCAGGGGACACCGGCTGCCTCCTCTCACCGCCACCGCTGAGGGAAGCCGGGTCGGGGGCGGCGGCCTCCTCCTCCTCCTCCTCCTCCTCCTCCTCCTCCTCCTCCTCCTCCTCCTCCTCCTCCTCCTCCTCCTCTTATTAAAAATAAATAAAAAGAAAACCTTAAAACAAGCAGTCAAACAAAAAAGGCCTCCGAAGACCATTGTGAGGCATATTATGTAAGAGACAAAAAAACCAACAACAATAACATCTGTCCTGCTCTTTAGGATATTGTGTATAGCAGGTTTGAAGGAAGCAAAGTGAAGTTGCTTCCTTTAAAAAGAACAGCAAGTACTCAATGTACAATTTTCAAAATACTCATATGTTGCTTCCAAAAAACAACTTTCCTTGTGTACTTTCCATTTAAATATTATGTATTATTCATTAGAAAATGAGTGGAAATTATGTAATCCAACTGCAACTGAAGAATTAGACTTGATGTTCTCTGTATTATAATAAGTTCTAAGCCTTTCCCCTTGAGAAGGATCTCCACCAAATTTCTTGGCACCTGGAGCATATGGCTTACTGTGTCTGCCTAATGATTAAAACCAGCATTGCATTGATAGAAATGTTTCCTGAGAGTCAGAACAAAAGATTTAAAGACCATTTCACACTATGGTGTAAATATGTGCAAACAGATGGTTCCAGGCAGCCTACACTCCTTTATACAATTAATCAAAGCCTATGTTTTAACAGTAAATATGATTGGAGAAATCTGTACTAGAAACAAATTCTATTTGGCCAGTAAAGTTTATTTTCTTAAATAAACATTAAGCAAATTCCATTTTCTTCTGTCCAGCTTTGATGCAGGCATTGTTTAAGCAGTTTTATTTTTATGGAGTAGGTAGGAGGTAGACCTCATTTGCTAAGCCTATAGTTGCTCTTGTTCTTCCCATCTGATCTACCTTTAATACTATTTATTGGCTATATGAAGATTTGTGTTCATGGTACTGCTGTGTTACAAACTGTCCTCTGATATGTGAAAAGTTATCTTTAGACATTAAAGAGACTTTAGTTTTTAATTTTATTTTCAGGGTGCTTTGCTTAATTATGAGATGGTTAATGTTGCTACATTGTGCTCTCCATCTGTCTGGTACTCTATATTTATTTATTTCTCAGAAGTACATACTATTATGTATGCATGCATTTCTCCACATCTCATATTTTTGCTTGCATCATTGAAAATGGTTCGTAGGAGAAATTATTCCATGACACTTTCATCTGATTTAACTGAAATGAAAGTGCCTAGGAAGTGTGCTGACTGCCAAGAAACCGATTGGCAGTAACAAAGGGTACTCAAGTAGACAAAAGTTCATATGAGTCAACAGCATTAAAATGGTGTTAATTGAAATGAAAAACTAACGTATTATGTCATAACCCACCAATCAACCATTTGTTTGGTCAATCAACCAATATGTCCCTTTCCTGGAAAAAAATATAGGCTATGGCATGTCTCCATCATCATGCCAGAGATAGAAGTCTGTCTTTTATCTGGTAGAATATTAGATTATATTGGAGTTTTCTGCTGTTGTACTTCTTCTAGCAAAAATTCATTGCAACAAAATAACCTCTTCACCACATCTTAATTAACAAATGTAAACTTTTCATCCCATAATTCAATTCTTCATTATAGGCAAATCAAATAAGTAATGTTTTTTCCAATCCAATTGTCAGCAAAAAGTCCAGATAAACCTCTAAAATAATAACATTAATGCATTTAAAATTCCACATCACTATTGTAAGCTATAAGTAAAATCCCATTTAAGACACATAAAGTGATTCCTATATTCTAGAGTAAACAAAAAAAAAAAAAACCTAAAGTTCAATATGAGGAACTTTCTCCCTTTCTAATCATGAGCCTGGAAGTGTTACTTGGATTCAAGACTAAACTGATGCAATCAGAAAAGAGGAAAGTTCTTATTAAAAGTCAGCAAAAGCAACACGGTTATATCATTCCTACACTTGTAGCCATTGATTTTAATGCAATTTATCTCAAGCACCGTAGTACCTTTTTACTTTTTAAATTTCACAAACACAACAAAATGGAAATAACGTAACACTCTGGAGTTTAATGTAATATGAGTGAAAGTACCAAAATAATTGTAAAAGGCATTTCAAAAGTTTTCCACTAAAAATGTGAATTGTGCAGTGGGGAAGAAGAAAAGAACAGCGATTCATTTATTGATTGCTGAAGGTACAGAGAAGAAAATACAGCTGAATTCTCCCTAACTTCATTTGTTCGATATACTAGAAGTCATGTAAAAGGAAAGTGAAATCTTGTCTGACTACTTCATCAAAACATACCCAGAGTAACTGAAAAAATTCCCATTGCTATAGAGGTAATTGCCTTGTATTTGATTTGATTAGCTCTATAATCTATGACACATTGTCCACAGTGGATGGAAACCCCTAGTTGGCAATTAATGGAGAAACATAATCAGAGTTAACTTTAGTTAATATCTGGATAGGAGACAACCTGGAAATACTTGGTTAAATTGAATAATCTAAAATAATCACAGAAAGCAGCAATGGCAAGCCAGTATGATTCGATTCTTCTTACAAGAAAAAGGAAAACATATTGTACATATCTATTAATTAATTGACCAATAATCACCAGATCCTAAAGCAAATTATAACTGAGAATTCAGAATTATTTTGAGGGAGGCAGTGCATTTTGATCACCTTCTTTTCCATGGACTCAAAGTAACTGAACATAGAGATTTGTCCATGTTCCTATTGTTCACCTCTTACGTATGGATTGAAATTAAATATATTCCAGTATGACCATGGTTAGCAATTGGGTTTTAAATCCAATTATCAACCCAACAGCCCCGTCCACCCAAGTTCATAACAAAACAGTTATATAACTGAGTCAAAGCAGTTGAGCTTCCCTGTTTATTAGTTGGAACTAAGTCTTGAAAATACTTGCTAAATACTGTAAGAAAAAAGAGAGGTACATAGAGGGGTAAGAGGTGTACATTCTTTGCTTTTCAGCCACCATACCCCTGGCACACATTTTCCTATTTATGTGTGTAAAGAAGTAAGATATTTTTCTGTTCATCTCCTTCTAAATGATTATGATTCTTAAAAGAATGAGAAGAGAAAGAGAGCAAGAGAAGTAGGAGATAGCAGTTATATAACCTGATGATACCTGGAACGCATCAATGGACCAGATTTAGACATACTAAATCAGTGTTTCTCAACCTTAGCAATGTGAAGATACGTGGCCTTCCACTCCCAGAATTCACCCACTAACATGCTGGGGGAATTCTGGGAATGTAAGTCCACCCATCTTCAAGTTGCTGACGTTGTAGGCATAATTTAAGATTTTATACTGTATACCACCCTGTTAGCAGCATTGTTTTAATGATCCATTTATTTACTTCTGGACATGGAACAAAGAAATTCCATTTGACACTTTGTCTCAGGAAAAGAAATATCTTGTCTGGGTATTAGGAAACTACATCTGTGAATTTATATAGGGCATTAGTTGCTTACTTCTATGTGACTCTCTTTGAACAAGTGACAACTTGTCATTGTGTGCAAGCATAGGACCTGCGCAGCTGGATTGCCAAGTGATAAAGTATGTATATATGTCTATCTCTGGGCCAGCTGTCAACCTTTGAGGTTGTCTAGTCAAGAAGTACACGCAGAAGCACTAGCTCTAACTAAACATTACATTAACAGAATCTTGCAGCTCTGAAAGTACATCTCTCTCCTCTTGCCTTTGCAGTTCAAGAAACTAGGGATGGTTCCTTCTAAGACATTTGCTGTACTCTCCCTTCTTTCTGTGGACACAGCTGCCACTTTTCTGACTATTGTCTAGTCTATGCCTTTTTCTCCTGTCTGCCAAGGTTATTCCTACATACCATGATTCCAGTTGAGAAATGAAAAGATTCTTTCAACAACAGGTATCCCAGTACTGATAAAGAGCTGGTCTAGTGGTAACATGCATGCAGTGACAGGATTCATTTGAAATTAATTATTTGAGTGTATTAATATGCTGAAAGCATGCATGTTTTTCAGAAGTATGAACTGAAAGCAATTTTATGCAACTGGCTCTAGCCACCATTGTTAGGTCCTATTTATTATAATTTTGGTATAATGCCAGTCCACAGCTTTTGCATTCTCTTGAGAAGGCAGGAATTGCTCTGTTTGCATTTTCTTGCTTTATGGCACTTAAACTGAGTTAGCATTGTGTCATTATTGTGTGCTCAATGCATAGTTCTCTCTTTTTTAGCAGAATTTTAAAGCAAACTATTCTTCTGAGACATTCAAACAGAAGTTAAATGGATGTTTATTTACTTAAATATTATAATTAATGTACATAGAGTCTCTGAAAATGTTAAGTGATTAAAATTAAGCATGTGTCATCATAAACAGGCAGGTTTATTTCTCAGTAGTTAGCAATATTAAATACTATAACACGCAAATGAAACTCTGTCTAAATGAGCCCATCTGTATCCATCTTTTAGTTTACTTTGCAAGCAATATTTTAGAGATATAATCAACTGATGCACTCTGTCAGCTAATATGACAGTCTTGCATTTCTAGCATAGAAATGGTTATCATCTATCTACAACTTGGCATAGTCTAACTAAAAGGAGCAGAGAAAGCCTGAGGGAGAGCTTGGTCCTGTATATTCCTTTATGTGTTGCAAGTGGAAAATAAAACTGGGTGCAGGAAGGCAAAGGAGAGAGAAAGGTTGTGGGCATCAAAGAGGGCTTGAATTCCATTGATTAATCTGAAATAAAGCAATAAACTTTTGGATTTACTCCTTTTTTGGGTGGTTTGTCATGCAGCTCATTTGGCATGTCAGCCTATCACACTAGACTCATAGTCTGGGCTAACAATCCAGAAATAAGGGATAGTAGTTGATCAATAATCAGAATGTGCTTTAGCAACTCTTTTTCTTTGTCTGTCTATTGTGAACTGTCTATTGACTTCATATGATGATCTGAACCTATCTAATTTGACTTCAGACATGGATAAAATCATCACTGGTTTTTCAATGAACAACTTATGCAAGAGAAGGCGGTGGTAGGAAATGAAGTTCTAGATTCAGTAGCTTCTGATGGTAGCATCTTTCAATAACATACTACTTGGATCAGTTGCTGGTTGGGGACTGGAATCTTTGTTTTATTCCTACTTGGAGTTAAGATTCTGAAAGGTGAAACTATTGCTAAGTAGTTTACCTGCTATAAACTGAGCAAGACTATCAGACATGATCGTGTAACTTTATAGAGCATGATACAGTATAAGATAAATTTATTGTATGCATATCAATGAGTAACTTAATTAGTTGTAATAAATTAATGGCAAATAATATTCAATCCTAACAAAATAAAATAAAAGTCTTTTAGTTGGCAGCTTGCCTCTTTAGGGTTTTGTTGTTTGTTAGAGCCCTATAGGTTTTGAAAGGAGTTATATCTTTTTGTTGAGATTTCAACTGACATGTTCCTTTAAAGTGATGGTAAGTGAGATCCTGCTTCTATTCTCTGAGCTGCAACTTGCCTGGAAATACTGGCTTTGCTCTGGGTCAGCTAAAATGCAGTGATGCACATCTACAAAATGAGGTACCTCATCAAGATGGATCATGGATGAATTGCTGGTACAACTTTTTTTTAGATGTTGTCCACTATTGCCCAGCCATTGAATTTCAAAAACCTGCTCCTTCTTGGATGCTTCAAATATCTTTTGCCAATATAATAATTTTATTACAGTAGTTATAGAAATCATATTGATGCATTCTCCCAAGTTAAGGCAACTGAAAAAATAACCTGGAATGAATTGGCTTTGTGAACAGAGCTTGAAAAAACTTTTGGTGGAAAAGAGTCATTTTTGTCCTCTTTCTTGAAAATAAATATTGAAGAGTTGCATGTCCACCCTCTAGACTAAAATTGATAAACAGGACTTTTGCTGGCTGGCCCTTGGGAGGTTACCAATTGCCTTATCAGTGCTGCCTCTGAAAGTGATTGAAAGCAGAGCTGCTCTTGAAAGTCATGAACTCTTTATCTTGTCAAATGTATTTCGAAAAGCAGGAGCCAAATAAGGCCATAATTTAATCAGGAATCATTACAGCAGGGTTAATAAGAAGGCTGATGCCAGTGAGCAATGCCACAAATATTTAAAGTGCTACATTTCAAATAATAATCAAATAATACAGAGAAAAAAACCCAGGGAGCATCCGACTCCCTATATCCATTGCAGTCAGGAAGAGATCAGGGATGGTATGATAGAGAGGGACATAATCAAGGTAGATTGCTGCCGGTTCAGCCCAGATCAGGCAAACCGGTAGTAGCAGCAGTGGAGGTTCCGCCCATCTGCCCAGACACTTCTGCACATGGGCAGAAGCGTCGTGCATGTGTGTCCACGAGCAAACAGGTAGTAAAAATAATAGAAATCCACCACTGGTCATAATCAGTAGACTCTGTAAGTCATGGGTTTAAGCAGCTGCCAGCAATTTTGGTGTGTCCTTTGGTGTGTCAACAAAAGCTCATTACTCAGAAGGATGGGAGTAGTATTTTTTAAAATCTTTGTCTAAAGACAAAGGTGTGTGTATGAGAGGGGGGAGTGAGGGAGGAAGAAAAAGAACTTTGCTTCAGGTCAATTTGTTATCAAGAACTTACATTATATTGCTGGAAGAACTCACTGGACATCTGAAGTGATCCTTAAGGCAGAATTCTTCTTCTGATGGTCACCATAGACTTAGTTACAGGTATCTTGGATGAAGTAGTTTCCTTAGTATCTCTGCTGTTCAGCAGCAACAGCAAGCCATAAACACAAAGTCTAAAAGCCACTAACACAATGTACATTGATATCACTGGAAGAACTAGAATGGTGTCATTGTAGGTAATGCACGGGTTTCCTATATTGTTTTGAACCCTGAGAGATGCAACTCTTTGTGTTTCAGCTTGAACAATCTTCTTGAAACCATTGTGTTATGTGGGATTCTAATGCCAGGAAGCTGAAAATCGAATTGGAAAACAAATGAATTCATCTTGTCATCTTTATTATATTTTGCCAGGATCCATCACCACTTCAAATAATTTTTCAGCTTTTTTGTGTGTAAGAGCTATACTTTGCATGCAATTTATAAATAAAAGCCAGTTATGGATTAGTACTGAAGTTATGCTTCCCTCTCTAACATGAAATCACTATTTCAAGTGACTTACTTTAAATAAATCACATTTTGACAACATAATTTATAGGCCTTCTGATCTGCATTTGGGTAAGGTGACAAGAAAAAGTCAAAAGATTAAAACCCTCTCATCCAGTCTGACCTGTTTTTTTGCCATTAGTTTAGAGTTTAAAAACATAACCATTAGACATGTGCAAATGGCCTTGAATCTATCTTAACAAAAAAAACCCCTCTCCCTAAGCAGTGAAGCTCTTCATGAAGGCAATATTGTTCTACCTCAATGAAATATGTTGTTTTGATGTCAAGGATCAGGCGTGGTACATGAGCTAAAACAACACAGGTAAACCAGCTCTGCTTCACTTTATGAATTTATATTAAAGACACATTTTACTCAACAAAGCGAAGTGTCCCTTCAGAGATCATACTTAATAGCTGATAATGTTTAACTTATAGTTTGACTATCACAAAAAGAATTCTCACTGACATCAATATGGCATTTTAAAATCATTGTTGTCTTCTTTTTCATTCCAGTTGTTGCTAGGATAGAACAGAAAATATCCATTTTCTATGCACTAGAGCCCTAATAGCAATTTCTCTGCATGAATTTATAATTAGTTAAAATAAATACAACAAACACTAAATATAACATTCAGTTTGGTTTTTATTGCCATTTTCTATAAGCAAATAAAGGTAATAGGACAGTTTAAAATCCAATGATAAAAACAGCTTGATATATAAAATGGATTAATGCTTATAAAATATCTTTAAGATCTAAGGGATCTGAGTGTTATCTAATCAAACACATTTTGCAAAGCTTTCTCATGCTAACATTTCTCAAGTTATTAGTTGTCTTCAATGCTATTAGCCATGGGGTCCTTTTGGATTGGCTGTGGCAATTGGGAATGCACAGTAATAGAGTGGTTTTCCTCTCTCCATGATCAATTCCAGTGGGTATTGATAGAGGCAGAGGTTTAGCTCTTTGCCCTTGCTTTGAGAATTGCTTATTTCTGGATCTTGTTTAACATTGAGGTCATTAGGTCATGTCATGTTTGGCATGCTGATGATACCGAGTTCTGTATCTCAACCTGTGACTTGTCAAGCAAAGCTCTTCAGGTTTTTTTTTATTAGTTTCAGGAAGCTATGGGGAACTGGAAAATAAAGCCTGGAATTCTAAGAAAACTGGGTGTCTTTAAATTTTGCAGGCTGTCTGGATATGAGGTTTTCTTATTCTTGCGTTTCCAGATAGACATGATACATAACTTTGGGTTCCCTAGACTTGCATTCATTCTTTCAAAAACAGATAACAGCTATGGCTTGGAGACCCTGTGCACAAATTCATTTATCCATCCAACTATACCAATGGATTAAGAGGCCATACTCATGCTCATTCATGCTTTGGTGATCTCTTCTCTGGAGGATGTAATACAATTTTCATAGGATTGCCCTTGAAGACCACTCACAAACTACACCTAGTCCAGAATGCAGTGAGACATGTAGTTATAGATATACCTCAGTACATCCATGTAACACCATTACTTTGTGAAATACACTGATTGTCAGTCAGTTCCTGGATGCAACTCAAAGTGTTGGCTATTACCCGTAAGATACTTTGTGGCCCAGAATTGATTACTTGCAGGAATATTGTTTCTGATGATCTCGGCATGTCCAATAAGATCTGACAGGATTGGCACCCCCCAGATTCCATTACCTAAGCAGATGTGCCTTTTTGCTTTCCATCTGCAACACACCATCCGGATGCCCTTGACTTTTGACTGGCTTTTAGGGGCTCTACAGATCTGGCTTTTCTGCCAAGCATTGAATCAGGAGATTTTGTGATGTGTCTTGATCAATTGCTTCTGGTTGTTTGAGCTGCCTCTGATAACAAAATGTTTTATTATGTATTATGTTTCAATGGTCACTGTGTGTTGCTTTTAATTATCTGTACTGGCCAGAGTTTCATATTGAGTGGGCAGCTATATAAATGGAAAAACTAATGAGTAAACCAATATTAATGTAAAAGCAGAGAATAGTAAGACTGAAGAGAAGCAGATATTTTCTCCAAGTAGAAATTGATTGATGAAAAAATCATAATGACTTTTAAGAACTGCTAATAAAGCCCTAACATTAACAGGAAAAAAATGACAACCTTCTTAAAGTGAAATATTTTTTTAAGGCATGTTGAACCTTGCTATATGACTTTCATTTCTTTTCAGTGAGCAAGTAAGAGAAAATTTGGCTTTTTTTTTTTGAAATGGCATCCTTCTATTTCATAAGGGAGGTAATAGGTGTTAATTATTTATTATATGCAGTTCTTAGGTTATGACCATTCATTCAGCAATTGTTCAGAGTTATGACAGTGCTAATGAAAAGCACTTACAACTGGTCACCAGAATTCTGGAGATTCTAATATGATTAATTAATTAAATAATTCTCTTCAATACCTGACACATGGAATTAAACAACTAGACAAAGTAAAACGATTCCCATGCCTTTACTATAGTCAATAGACAGCAGCATTGGAAAGACAAATATATGGCTCCACTCAGTCAACAGATTGAAGATTTGATTACTCTTGCCACCTATGGAGTGGATTTCTTATATACATAGTCTTTATATGGACAAGAGTAATGAAATATGGGTTCTGTTCATAAAAATATAGTAGGTTAAAAGAAAATGAAGCAATTTAACTATATTAGAAATAAATGTATATGGCCTTAAAAATGAAATTCTACCCATACAAATACACACACATATGTATACATATGCTATATATTACATATATATACACATACACATGCATAAATATACATATCTATATGAATCACAGTCCATTTTGAATACATAGCAGAAAAAAAGAGTCTTGGAAGTTAACAAGCTATGTGATACAAAGCTGTTACAGTTGTTCTGCTTCAGATATCACAAAGCCTCCTCCCAGATGGTAAGAAAGAAGATGTGTAGCATCCCTGACCGTACTTACCAAACCTAATCAAGCAGTGCTTATATGTCATGTCCTGGATAGGAAGTGAACTTCAATAATCTTTTCTGCCATCCTCACCACTCTCTGCCCAGCCTTCCTTTCTGAAACAGTAAAACTTTTAAACCAATTTATATATATTGACAATTCTGATGTCTGAGAAGGTCTACTGCATTTAAATTTCTCTTTGGGTTCAAATAAATCAGAAGATTTTGTTGTTAAGGACCAATCTCTGATTTACTGTTTTTATACACCATCCAATTTCTATTGGTAATTGGGTAAGCAACGGGAATTAATTGTATGGCAGCAAAAGTATTATAGATATCACCAGATTTCTGTAAGTGTGGTACTGGATAAAATTATCACAACTGAATAAAATAATACATATTCCCATTAAATATTCCTTCCTATCTTCCTTCCTTCCTTCCTTCCTTCCTTCCTTCCTTCCTTCCTTCCTTCCTTCCTTCCTTCCTTCCTTCCTTCCTTCCTTCCTTCCTGTCTTTCTGTTGATAATCAAGCAAATAATTTTGGAAGAACTGTTGAAAGGCAATGATAATTTGTCCCCTCCCCTCTTCAGCTTGAAGACACAATTAAGTTGGCTCTTGCTGAGCTAGAGACTTTCTTATATTTTAGCAGGCAACAGGCAGGGACATTTTTTTTAAGTTGTTGCCAGGATTTATACTTCGGTACAAGCTGTTTATTGATATCTTAAATGAAAGAGGTAGTGGTGGTGGGAACGAGAGCTACCACCATAATTGCAATATATCACTACAGGATTTTTTTAAAAAAAAAATCAGTTTCATGTTTCTATTGTCTTAAGAAGTGTCCTTTTACATTTCAACTTTCACATGTCAGTGGTTTTGTACGCAGCCAGATGGAAGAACAAAGAGTTTTGTAAAATCTAATACAAACTGACAAGTTGCATCTCTGGACAAATCTGAAGATTAAACATTACAATACAATACTTTACTTATCTACTTAAGGCCCGCTGAATTTAGTGGGTTTTAGAGTGAGCATGCAAAAAAATAAAATAAGTAGTCATAGCTGTGCATCAGATTTTGCACATTCCCAAATGTCAGCATTTACTATAGGAGTGTCATTCAGGAAGGGAAAAAAAAAATCTACCGATACTACTGTGGAAAAAGCCAATTTACATCCATATGTCTCTTAAAGAAGTAGAGAATTTTAGAAAAATGTTCATGGATGGATAGGTTTTTTTGCTTGTAGTCTTCAAACCTCTCCACGGTTACTAAAACCAGAATATGTTACAACAATAAAATGGAATGTCTGAACATTATGCAGCTCTCAGAGGTGAATGTACAAGTAAAGGAGGAAAAACAGATTCAATAGATTAGGTGAATGAAGTAGACATAGAGACAGGTAAGACAGGCAGACAAACATTCCACCAAAGAATATCCTGAATTTCGAAGCCATCAATCTAAGAGTTATGGGTTTCAAGGCACAGGCTGCCCTGCATTTCCTAGAACATGTGTGCTTCCACTGAAATATACAGCAAATTCTGTATCTCGTTTGTGCTAAAGATAGACTTCATCACTTCATTATGTGTAACTGGGCCAGCACTCAAGTTTAAATACTATTAACATGTCTACTTTGGAAATCTGCGCAATAGTTAGAGGACTACAGATTCCTGCAAGAGGCACTTTACTCTGGGAGGAGTCAAATGAGGGGCTTCAGCAGTGATCTGTTCAGATCAAGGGAGACCCTTTGGGTATTGGGTCACCCAATTAATAGGCACTGACCTGGGAGTATAAACTAAAATATCACTGAAAGCCAATTTACTCTATGGTTAAAGTGTTGGCCTAGGAACCAGTCCCATTTTAGGGACTCCAAAAACAGCCATGTGAGTTTGGGCCACTCTCTTTCAGCCCACTCATTCCACATTATTTTTGTAGGGGAAAATAGGAGGAAGAGAATAGGTTGGTTGCCTTGAGTTTTTTTATAAAGAATAATAAAGGCAGGATAAAAATCAGTCAAATAAATAAAGCGTTAAGCAGGAAATAACAGAAGGAGTATGCTAACTAAAGTATAAATAACTTTATTGCTTTGTATGCACAAGGAATTAAGTTTTACTAACTATCCCCCACATATGGACACATAGCAAGAGAGGCTGCTGAATTTTGTTCAGTCTGTATTTTGTAATTGAATAAATTTGCTTCGCATCTCCTGATTGGAATGATTATGTATTTATTTCTTACCTTTAAAAAAAATTGCCATACAGGTTTTGTCTTATCGATCTCAGAACTGCATATTTTATTAACAACTTACTTATTGATAAAATGTGTATCAAATGCACATTTATACACAGAACACTTTGTTTTATTTTAAAATGCAGGCTAATACAGAAACAAGATACAAAGGATGTACTGAACAATGGACTAAACACATGTGAAAATGATATGAAATGAAAACAGGCTAATCTTTTCCCTTTTAACACACATATCCACAGACACACAGATACCCAAGTAATGAAGAAAGCTCAGCAAGCAATCCTTTCTTTTCAAACTAGATTGCGGGGCAGATTTCTGTCACAAATGTCAACCAGCTTCCCAGGCTCCTTGTTATCTGCCATTTTTATACATTAGATGCAGCTTCCTATTGCGTGCGAGTGATAAAATCTATCTGTTGTATGGATTCTTTTCATGGCTTTCATTTTTCTTTTTTAACTCCCTTGCGTTCTGCAAAACCTTCGAATCCATCCTCCTTGTTTATTATTCTTTATTGTTTCCTCTTGTTGAATCAGTGAAACAATCTTAACAGAATTCCTCTCAGAAAAAGGATGATTCAGGTCAGTGTTTTCATGAAATGGCCCTTAAGACTGCAGCGGTCTCATGAGAAGGAGAAATTCATTTAGACTGGTTCCCTATGCATGTGCAGCGGCCCACTTGTCTTAAATTTCAGATACTGATGTCAACATGTGTCCAATTTAATTCTAGTTTAGATTTGAAAGGATTAACATAAGGCTCATGTCGGTCTGTCTGAAACTCTGCCACACTTTCTGCAGACTGTTCCAGAGAGAGAAAACAGAGACCGTTGCCTCAAATTATCCTTTGGGAAATAAACCCAGAAAGTCTACTTCTGGAAAGAAGAAAATGCCATTACCCCAAACACATACCTACCTCAAAGCTGCAGTTGAGCCATGTTTGTGTCTTTCATGTTCTTTATCAATCCAGAACAACATCAAATGAATGTATGGCTGTATAAACATTTGTGTGCCTTTTTATTTTAACTTGGATTTTGATCATGGTTATGTAGGAGTGAATTAATTTCTACCAAAATTTGTTTGCTCCACTCCCCAAGAAAAAAAAAGTACCATCCAGTTCTCACATACGTAGTTCTCTGTGTTAAGATGAACTATTGCCAAGATTAAAATTCCTTTGACAGAGAGACAGACAGACGTTTCATCATTTGAATTTTTGTCATGATTCTGAAGCAGAGATTGAGGACAGATATTTTTTAAAGGTATCATTCTAACTCCATGATGGCCAGCCTATGGCACGCATGCCACAGGTGGCACGTGGAGCCTTTTCTGTGGGCACATGAACCATCACCCAGCTCAGCTCCACCATGCATGCATATGTTCCTGCCGCTGGCCAGCTGATTTTCAGGTTTCTGCGGGGTCCCCTCCATGTCTCATTTTTGGTCCCAGGAGGCTTCAGGGAGGCCTGCTAGGTGGCCTGGGTGCAAGAAGGGGACACGCGCATGCATAGGGGGAGTATAGGGGGTTGTGTGTGCATGTGCAGGGGGCGGGGTGCATTGCATTATGGGTGTGTGCACAGGTGTGCACACGACAACGTGCACACAATTTCAGCACGCAAGGACAAAAAGGTTAGCCATCACTGTTTTAACTGGATAAAGAGACCCGACTCCAGGTAGACTTTCTCTGACGTTTAATTACGTCAAAGCCGAGATGTGCTTATTCATTTTCCTCCCATTGGAAGCAATGATGGAAAACAGTTTTTAAAATGGAGGAGAAATTATATCTCATCTCTTTCTTTTATTGCAAGGCCTTTGAATAAGATTTTTTTAAAATATTTATATTTCCTTTTCCATTATACTAAATATTTCAGTAGGATAAAAGTAAACTAGTATCTTAAAGTTATTGTATTGCTTTTTTAATGATAATCCAGATAGTACTGTGTCACCATAGGGAAGTATTTTGTTGTTTTATGCCTAATGCAGTAGAAGAAATATGACTTAGGTGAAAGAGGCCCCTTAGCCGAGTTTTATTCCCAGTTTCTCCTACACAACAACATATTCCATTTTATCAGGATTCCTAATTTCATGAAGTTTTGCGTGCATGCAAATGAATGCAAATAGACACCTTCTATGAAATAGAAGCTCACTAGAACATGGAAAAGCCAAAGATTGGATATGTGGAATAGTGTTTCCAAGAACTGGTATTCTTTCATTTAAGTTTCCTCAAATTGTTGGTTTGAACATTAATGGAGACTACATGTTGACTTTCACCAAATTCTCCACAATCAGCAGTATTTTATTGATTCCTTCTGCTGCCATTATTTGAAGCACGTTCTGATTCATTTATGTAACATTTTTTTTTGGCGGGGGAAAGATAGCAATACATGACTATATATCATGAGATGTTTAACTGGAATGCAGACCAGTTAAAGTAATACTTTAGGCATAATACAACAAAGTACTTCCCTATGGTGACACAGTACCATCTGTATTATCATTAATACTTTACTAGTAAGGTAAACTACTATATTACTTGTAATGTACTACTAGTATAAACCAAAGGTGGGATTCAATTTTGTTTTATTACCAATTCTATGGGTGTAGCTTGATGGGTCTGGCATGGGAAGGATACTGTAAAATCTCCATTCCCTCCACACTCCAGGGGAAGGTTACTGCAAAATCCCCATTCTCTCCAGATCAGCTGGAACTCAGGAGACAGAGAACAGATGGGGGCAGGGCCAGTCAGAGGTAGTATTTACTGGTTCTCCGAACTATTCAAAATTTCCGCTACCGGTTCTCCAGAACTGGTCAGAACCTGCTGAATACCACCTACTATAAACCTACTATCAATTTTATAATGCAGAGTAATTTGAGTTGAGATGAGAATACCTCTTCTTTATAAAATTACTGAATTTGAAATAATGTAATCTATGATACAGATTTTCTTCATAGCTTTTTACACTTAGACTATCCTGACCTAAAAGCACTCAATCAGAAATTCATTTGTTAAAATGATGCAAAATTAAAAAGCATTTATGAGAAGCTATCCAACATGAATATGTATTGAGCATTATATCATTTAACATTTATTTGTTTTACATTTAAATGCCCAGATGTCTTCCTATCTGAAGTGGGAGGTGAAGAGATTCTAATTTCCAAGTGATATCAGTTTTCTGACACTTATTCCCAGAAGCGAAATTAAATCTTATTTGCTAATATTGTTGTGGCCTAGATTAGACAAAAACTTTTCACACTATCAGTGCCAATTATGAAAAAGCAATTGTATAACATTGAAGCCTTAGAAATTACTGTGATTCATGTTTTCCAAACCCCTCCTTCAAAACAACCCTGCCTTACAATTACTGCAACATTTTGCCAAATATACCACGAAAGAATATATGTGAGCTGGGTGGAGGCAGGAAACAAGGAACAATCAAATTGATTCAATTTCAATTGAATTCTGTCAAAAGCACATACGCAAACGAAGTAATATATCTAGAGTGACTTTTTAAAAATCAATATTCCTAAATGATAGAAATATTCTATGTAATTAACGGCAAAGACTACTGATTTTTTTTCTGAAGGCCCATTTCAGTCCTCTGCTGATTATACGTACATATTCCTTTATGAAAATACGAAGATATCAGAAGATACTTTACAATTCAAATCAGAACTTGCGTATTATTGTAAGGAAAACCAGGTAAGATTGCTACATTGTTAAGCAAATAAAGAATTTGTAAATCTTTTTATGGAGCTTTATTAAGCTTTATATGAACAAAAGAAAGGACTGTGGGATTTAAATGCTTTTGCTATTCTTTTGGTTTAATATAATTTAACATGCATTATTAGTAACTATTATCATTTTTTTCCCCAAAAACCAACTGTAGCAAGTACTGTATTTGTGCGGGGGGTGGGAAGAGGGAAGAGAGAGGGAAAGTGTTTGTGAGGTAGCTGTGAGAAGAAATATAAAAGAAATTATTTCCAGGAATGGTTGATATTGTTATGAATAAATTTAAGCTAAATTAATATGCATGTGGTGCTTCTGCTGAAGGTAAATTTAAGGCAGAAAAAAAAGGAAATCAAGCAATTGCTGTTAGAAGGCCATTTGTTAAACACCAAAGTGTTAAAGATGCTTATAATCTGCTAATTGCTTCTATTCGACAACTAGAAATGTGGTTTTTAGAAGGTTGAATATCTGCATGGAGTATGACCTGGTGGAACAAAGTCAGGTATTTATCTTCCTTGATTTCACTCTTATAAATAGATTCTGCAAGCCCACGTGCTGAGAATGTGAAAGAGGATAGGATCTGCAGAATGGCATCACAGCCTATAATTACCAAGGATTATGGCTGTGGCAGGAATTGGTTTGTTTCTATTTATGAGCTTTTCTGCAGGGCCAGAGGGAAGGTGGAGTACCAGTTATTCTTTTATTTGGATTTCTGGCTCTGATATTGATGCTTTTATTGTGTAACTCACTTGGAATAATACATGGGTCCTCATTTAATGATCACAATTGCGACCGGCAACTTGGATGCTAAGTGGGAAATGACATGACTGTGACAGCGCTTCTCCTTTTCCTCACTTCGCAGCCTTTAGGAATGCTGATCTCAATGCTGGGATGATTAGCAAGCAAGGAATTAATGTTTGTATTAACATTCACTGGAGAGGAAGGGATTAGAAGACAGCAAGGAGGCACATAATGTGCAATGCACATTGAACACAATTGCTAGAACTGGCTTTTTGAGTAGTGCTCCTGGAGTTTCCATGATGAACATGTGATTGAGGGAAGAAACCCAGCAGGGGTGGTATTCACTTACTTTCCCTACTGGTTCACAAATGTGAACGTGAGAACTTGGCCTTACGTGCATGCACTTTGGCTTGAAAACGTGTCTAAATAGGATGGCATAGAGCCAGGGCGGGTGGGCAGGCCCACCCACAATTTCCAGTATTGGTTCAGGCAAACCAGTCTGAACCGGCTGAATACCGGCTGGAATCCAAAAGATACAGGTCCAACCAGTAAGAAACATGTAAAGTATCTCTTTTAACCAAGGGAAAGAGATACAAATTTACAGACCTTCTACTCAACCTTTCTACATTTATGGGATTTAAATAAAATATAAAGTATACCAAAAACAGATACAACAACCAACTTTACCAATGACAATGAGAATAGAATGGAGACATCGGAAAAGAAATTCAGATGCCAAGGATAGAGAGAAAGAATATTGGCACTTTTGAACATTGGCATTGGAGAAGACTCCTGAAAAAGACCATGCCCAAATTATTCTACTTTGGACATATTATACTCTTTTGCGAAGGATCTAACACTGAGAAATGAGCAAAGAAAAGAGATGTGATGATCAGCAGCAAGGTAAATAATCTCAGTTACAGTGGCAATTAGGGCACCATTGGAAGAGATGAATGACCTTGTAAGTGATAAATCATCTTGGAAAAAAATCAATCCAACATTCCAATATTATACAAAACGGAAGTTGTAAAGCCAGGAAGCCTGAATCCCATACAGGAAGAGGTGGGAGGAAACGTTTCCACGAAGACAAAAGCTTTGTTTCATTAGTAGAGAAGCCAGCTGAGTTCCAGGTATTTCTGCACTGGCATCTCCCATGCTCTCTATGAGTTGCCAGGAACTGGCATTTCTCTCCAATATTTTATTTCCTAAATTCAGTCCCACAACCTCCACATTTGACTTGAAGATCTAAATCTGTTTCCTGGAAAAAGTCCTGCTCTGCCTGGAAAATCCAAGAGCACTAGGAGAACTTTCAAAGGGCTCTGATTTTGCTTATATAGAGAAGATAAAGAATGGGATAAAAATAGTGCACACAATATCTGCAACCAAGGAAGTCATACTAGTTTTATTCATGGAAGTCACATACAACTTACCTTTTTAGGCTGTCATGAATTGATGAGAACTCTTTTAAAAAATTAATGTAAAAATATATAGCAAATTAGAAAGGTCAACTCTAAAGGCAATATGGGTGATCACAACAGTTCTCCAGGTACCATTTAGAATACATAGAAATTGATTAAATAAATTTACCGATTTACCAACAAAATCTGCTTTTTTCAGCATTCCATTTTGATCAACAAACACTTTAGTAAAATGTTTGCAAAAGCTTTCCCTTTAGGAAGGTGCATCATAAAATAATCATGGTGAATATATCTAAAATACAACTGGCATGCTAACAACTAATCCCTTAAACTTTGAGTCAGAGAGCCTCTCTCTGTTTCATATTGCAATTTCAAATGTTCTTGGTCAATATACTGATTCATACTATTACTATGTTGCTCAAGTAATGAAAAAAATGAGAAACTGGAAAAGCCTTAATGTTTTCTTTTTTAATGCTCCTGGGAAAACACAGCTGGATGAACATAGATGTGCATATCAGTCAAAATGTTATCTATGAGAATGTAATGAGGTAGCATTCAGGTATTCTTTTGTTCCAACAAATTTGTACCATTTTTAAAGCAATAGAACACAATTGACATAATTTCCCCTGGTACACCTTACAATAACCATTTCAGTGAAGTATCTTTTTTGTACAGAATTTTCTTGAATATCTGCTATCTGAAGTTCTCTATTCCTGAAAGTTGCATATTTTAGGATGCGCTTTAACTGAGAAATATTAGCTGATTATTATATTATATGCTATATATAATACTATATATTACAATATGAAATTGACATTTCTCTTTGACATGCTGCTTGAAAAAAAAATCTGTAATGGAGTTTGATTATGTCCCAAAACTGGATGATTTTTGGAAATAAGAAAGCAGCATGTAGTTGATTTGGCTGGGAACAGATATCAGGAATGGTCAAATCCAAAACAAGAGAAAGTTGGGGTTCTGAAGAAAGTATCTTATACAAATACTACTGGTGCCCAATATTTGGTGGTGAAACACTTATATCCATTTCCAAATGGTAATGGATTAAAAGATTATGACATTGATGGTAATCAGAGTGCAACCATTAATGTATCATTTTTTCTAGTTAATGCTCATTGATGGCATTGTTTTGATTTTATAAAATAAAATAAATGGCATATTGATGAATTTTACCATGGTTGCTGAAATTGCTTAGGACAAGAGTGATGGGCACCGATCCTATTCATGCAGTTCAAAAGTGTTTTCTTTATAATCCAGGAGATTTCCATGCTTGAAGAATATGCTTTGTTGTGGGTGTTTTAAGTTTGCATTGCAAGATAATGGTTTCAAAGCCTGGATTAAAGAAGACAGCAAAATGCCAGTATTGTCATTGAGTGGGAATTATGAGTCCTTTCAGGCTCAAAATAGGCTTAGCAGCAGTTAAACAGCATAATATTTTGCTTGAGCTGACAACAACAATATAACTGACAATATAGCAGAAGACTATCTCCTCTGAGTCTGACTATAAATTAACAAAATACAAGAAGTCTATTTTCCACAGAGCTATAATCCTACTTCCAACAGCAATGTGACTAAAAAGAAATACCGCAATATAAAAAGTCATACTTGCTCATGTGCATATTAAAGACCAGAAAATCAACTATGGTTTAATATAATTCTGATATCAAGTATAATTCTAATATCAAGATGTCCAAAAGTGCTTATACAATAATATGACATACCCACTTGGTATGTAATCACAACTTTGGAAATCACTTCATGGGTCATCTAGTGTAATTTGCTTCTAAGTGCAGATTACACCAGAACAATGTTTATTACCCATAGCAACTTGAGGATGTGTGAACCAACTCCCAGAATTGCTAGCCATGTGGTTGGGGAATTCTGGGAGTTGAAGTCCACACATCTTCAAGCTGCCAAAGTTGATAAACACTGCACTAGAACATCTCTGACAGATTACCATCCAGTTTCTCTTTGAAGGCCTTCCATGAAGGAGAATTTATCATTTCATGTGACAGCCATGGACTAACAGCTCATACCTTCACATGAAATATAGTCAGACGTAGGAAGTCAGACTGACTTGGTTGTCATTCAACATACATGAAACACACGCTATCTTTTTTTAGATGACATATGTACTTCATAGTCTGTAATATTTTAGATTTACACTTGCATAGGTAATTAATGTATGACTCGCAGTGTATATCAAATTGTATATGTTATTTTATCTTTGTTATGCTAGTATGTTATCTCATCCTTTTGATTTTACTTTGGTATTTTGTTTTACTAGTTATTGACCAAATAAACTACTGGATATAGATATAAATTATGAAAGATGTAGATAGAGATAACGAGGAGATATAGATATAGATGTAGCTATAGATACAGATATATCAAAAAACGCAGTTTGGTCTAGTGGTTAAAAAAGTACGCTAGAAACCAGGAGCCTGTGAGTTCTAGTCCCACTTGATTCATGAAAGCCAGCCGGGTAACTTTGAACCATTGTCTTTCCCTGAACCCCTGTCATCATCAGGCTTCAACACAAAGCTGGTCAGTTAATGACTGTTGCAACCAATGAAATAAGTAGATCTTGTGTTTACAGAAAAATGCTGATAGGAATATATACACCCTCAGGATTTATTTCCCAGTTTTGATAGTACTGCTGTGGAAGGATCTGGAAGCTACAAAGAAAAGACTGAGAAGTCTGCATATGATTTAAAAGTTGTCAGTTGCCTAGTTCTGATTTGTGTAGTATCAGTACTATTCCCCTTGTGGTTTGACTCTATGCAAGTTTAGTTTAGTTCAGTGTTTAGTTTAGTTTAGTTTGGTTTATTATAGTATATTAAGATGTGTGGTACATTGCACTTGAAGGCCAAAAGGTGCTCTGAAGCAAACAGGCACCTGTCTGTAACTCTTTAAAGCAGGGGTGTCAAACTCATGGCCAGCAGGCCAAATGTATCACATGCTCACCACGTCCACACCCAGTTTAGCAAAGGAGAAAAGAGTCATGATGCGTCACATGATGACAATGTGACATTGAGAGTTTGACACCTGTGCTTTAAAGCAACTGCATCTTTGACACTGGTGCTTTTAAAAGTTGCATACAATTGTTCTGTGTGTGGTTCTGTGCTCTCTAAAGCACTTTTTTGCTTTCAAATCCAGTGTGTTACAGGCCCTATCAGAATACAGCTATAGCAGCACAAACCATTGCAGCCTTAAAAAAGCACATTAGAATGAAACTGCCTGTCTTGTTGTCCCTTGGTATCCCTTCAAATTCTGAAGTTCTCTGTTTCTGAACAGGAAAAAGATTTAACAGAAGTAAAAAGGACAGTGTTTTCTTTTATGTGACATTTTATTGGAAAGGTCCCTGCTGAAAACTATAGGAAATTGCATCCTTGGATCCTTCGTACATGCTCTTTTTATTTCCAAAAGGATTTCAGTACAACTGAATTCTTTGATGGCATCATTTTTTTGACAAGCTGTGTTGTGCTTCCCCTGTAGAAGGTCTGAAGCAGCCAGAGTGGTTTTTTTTATTACTCCAAGTGCTATCATGGAACAAACTTTATATTGAGTAGCAGGGGATTTTTTTTTTTTTTGCACCAGCCTTCGTTTTTCTTTCCGAATGTTTTCCATTTCACTTGGAGTGATTTCTACTCATAATTAATGGAAATGCCAGTTACATTATTCACACTATTATTTCTTCCTATTGCTGCAGAGAAAAGTTTAATCAAAGAGTAGAGACAATGGTAGTTTTAGCAATGGGAGATCGGCAAGTATATGTGCCTGCTTTGCTTTGCTGATAGCTAAATGCAGCCAGAAAAAAAAATATTTTCAATCCTGTGTAATCCAAAGGTGAATTTCAAAGGATAGACAACTGACTATCTGTGGTAGACAATCCTTTTATTGATTGTGTTAATGCCATTGCTATGCATCAGCCACCCTGTTGCGCACCCATGTGCTCTGGAGACATCAATCAATACATGATGGCAAGTGAATCAATACTCAGTCTAATCCAGTTCATATGTCTTTTCACATATTCTTCACAAGGAAAGACAGGCAGAAACCACACACATTCTCTTATTAGGAGCTAATGAGGAGAAATTGGGAAGCCAAGTCCAGCCAAACCCCAAGGGTTGGGTTTGACTTTTCCTATCTCTCCTTCCCTTTCAAAAAAGGTTTGCATGAAAAATGGTATGTATGTTTATGAATTTTCCTTAATATACCTGTTTTGCATCCATAATTTGACTTAATATGAACACATGACGTATTTAAACTTGCAAATGGACATACTGCATGTTTGCCATAGAAAACAGCACTTGTAACAAGCACATATTTTTGTGACTTCATTTTCTCATGCACTGAATATTGTGCCCATTTTCTTTGATTGGAAAACCATACTGAACATGGATATGGAAATATGACTGCTAGAGATGTTGGAAAGTGTGGAATTAGCTAAGTTTAAAATTGAAGAACCTGATTCTTACAGAATATGTAAGAAAAGGCAAGGGCAAGGAAGGGAAGTATCTATTTAATTATCCCCTCTCTTCCTCACTCCCCCCCCCCAATAATTGCCTGGATGATAATGTATTCAATACATTCTTAAAAAGATGAAGTAACAATGTTACTTATGAAAGTCATAGTAATAAAAAAAACAGCTGTGGGAAATAAAATTTTGCTCTGCAGTAATATTTCATTTCCTAGATACTTAGCTCTATTAATTACAATCCAGTTAATTATCATAATGTTGTTGTTTTATTATTATTATTAACAATATTGTTTTTTTTTATATTAACATAAGATAGGTAAACTAAGGCGAGTGCACTCCATTCTTTTATTCAGTCCAATCTTGGCAAGTAATGCAAATTAGAAGCCTGCCAATTTCAGATCATTTGGACCAAAACCCAAAAGACACAGATGCCAGAAGCCATTGAAATCAATGGAAAAAACAGGTGAAACACCAGATTAGATAATTGAAGCAAAGATGAAATGAAACAAATGCAATTAAAATGAAAGTAATATTAAATGGTTGTGGCTTTGGACACAAAAAACTAAAATGGAAATGAAAATGGACTCACTGTACACCACAAACAGTTTTCCCCCCAAACTGGAAAACATGCCACGTCCAAAGCAAAAAATTGCAACAGCCATTAATTCCATTGTTCAATGAGAAGAAAGAGACCTAAAGATAGATTTGCAAGCTAATAATTCCTCCCCAACATGTTCCATGACCCAGAACCTTCTGCAGGAGAATCAGAGGTAGTATTCAGCAGGTTCTTGTAAAATAGTAGAAGGATGAGGCAGGACTCACTCTGAGGGAACTTTAAAAGCGTTTTTATTTCAAACAGAAGCAAGCAACAAGCAAGAGGCGAAGTTCAGCACCTTCCCCGCTTGACAGCTATTTATACAGAGCTGTCAAGCAGGGCAGCCAATGGGAACAGCCTGAACAGCCCGCATTCAGCCAAGCCTCATCCTAGCCAATCAGGCGCGACTTGGCTGTTGCTAGCTGTCAGGCAGGGCAGATCGGTTGTAGGTCGAGGATAGAACACTTCTTCCCCCCAGCGAGGACGCATGCATGGAGATCGCGCAAGCGTAGTCGCGAAGATAGGCTGGGCAACGCCGGATCCGCCTAGAACGCTTCAGTTGAGGGCAAGTTGCCGGTGGAGGAGGATGTGCCTGTGGAAGCTCCTCCCCAAAGGGAATGTAGCTCCGGGAGATGTCATCGGGGCCTGGTCCAGAAGGCAGAGCCTGCAACACCGGTAGGACAGGGTGAGGGGGTGTTGCTGTTGGAGGCGGGCTTGAGAATGGCGGGCAGTGTCGGAGGAGGAGAAGCCTGACTCGGGGAAGGCCTGCAGGTAGGGAAAACCAGGAGGGGCGTGCCTGGGAAGGCCTGCCCCCCTGAGAGGAGGCCCGTAGGCGGCGTCCGGTGCTGTGAGGCCCAGATGGGGAAAGGGCTCGCCAGGAAGCACAGCCGCAGACAGCGGAATGTCAGGGGTCAATTGCGGAACGGTCGTGGCTGGCCTCGGTGGATTGGATTGAGAGGTGGTCTCCGGTGGTAGGCAGCACCTCAATTGATCCACATGGCGCCGGCATTTGTTGCTATCGGGTAGGTGGACCCTCTAAGAACAGGGACCAGTTATGGAGGTGACGGTGGCAGGCATCCACCTCGGATCCCGAAGTAAGACCTGGCCCAGACAGGGTCCCCAACCCGGAAGCTACGGGGAGGGGGTCCCAGGTTGCCAGGCTGTTCCCCTGAATAGAGTGGGTACAATCTGTCTAGGATGGTCCGCAAGTGCCGGCCCCTCAGCAGCTCCGATGGTCGACTTATAGTCAGCGCAGATGCGAACAGACCCGTCAGCCTTGACAGGGACCACAATTGGGGTCTCCCATCTGGAATAGTCAATGGGCTCTAGCACGCCCTGCACCAACAATTTGTCCAATTACTCATCAAACTTTGCCCTCAAGGCAAAAGGCACCCTGTGGGCCTTCAGCCTGATCGGGGCAACCTGGGGGTCAAGGTTTAGAGAGACTGGGATACCCTTATACCTCCCCAGCTCCCCATCGCAAACATCGGCGTAAGCGGCCAGGACGTCCTCAATGTTGGGGGGCATGTCATCGGTGTGATGCACCCCCTGCAGTGACAGGCCCAAAGCAGGGAACCAATCGAGGCCCAGCAGGGCCAACAGAGGGTTCTCTACTACAAGGACTGACAGGCATCCACTAAACCCCCCATATTCCACCTGCAGTGCATAACAACCCACGGTGGGAATGATAGTCCCCTGGTAGTCACGTAAGGTCATGTACGGAGGTGCCAGCTGGCCCCGCGTGATGCCGGGACACAGACGGGAGAAGTCAGCCCAAGAGAGAAGGGAGCGGGAGGACCCGGAGTCAACCTCCATCAAACAGGGCGACCCCTCAAGCAACATGGAGACTTTAATCTTCTTAGCATCTGCAGATACATGGCAGACCGACACTGCAGGGGTGGCAGGGAGGTCTGGCTCCACGGTAAAACAATTATCTCGGCGGCGTTGTTGGTGGCGAGGCTGCTGGAGGGACGGCTGTGTTGGCTGGTTGGACGTCTGGCCATGGACTTCCGGGCGCTGAGGCAGTGGCAAGACAGCCCAGCAGACTTGGGCCAGGTGGCCCTTCTTGTGGCAGCAACGGCACGTAGAAGTTTTGAAAGGGCAAATGGCCCTTCCATTGTTCCCTCCACAGCCAAGGCAGTCAGTCGAGTTTTGGCGGGAGGGTTGCTGCACCCGGTGCCTAGGTGTGGACCCCAGCCAGTCCACCTGGTCCTCATCCTCTGGGTCGTCCAGCGGCATGAGTTCATCGATCAAGCAGGTCCGGCTGGGTGGAAGCGACAGCTGGTAGGGGCTCATCTCTGCCATGGACAGGTCGGAGAGGTCCGTGGCTCTGGCCTCTTCCACTGCCTGCTGCAACGTGATCTCAGGGCGGGCCAGCATCCATCGCCTCAGGAGGCGGTCCTTGACCCCGCAGATGAATTGCTCCACCAAGGAGTCATCCAAGTCTGTGAATTTGCAAGGGATAGCCGCCGTTCACAACGACTGCAGGAACTGGCTGATGGACTCAGTCTCTTTTTGTATGCATTGGCAAAATGCATAACGGCGGGCGATCCTGGAGGGTACTGTGGCATAATGGTTCCTCAATTTAGCCATCAGGTTCTCCCATGTGAGGGTGTGAGCTGGCAGAGGGGTGGGGAGGGCTCTGGCTGAGTTGAACATAGCCGGCCCACAGCAACTAAGAAAAAAACTAACTTTGTGGTCTGCGGGCAGGTTTTGGTTTCCATTAGCGATCAAAAAACACTCAAATCGCTCCATGAACCCGGCCCAGGTCTCGCCGTCGGTTCTGTATGGAGCAAAAGGTAGCATGGATGCCATAGTAGCAGTTGCCGTGTCGCTGAGGCAATGGCGTGCGGAATAGGCTGCAGCCTGAGGGTTGGCTGAGGGAACTTCGTTCGCTCCCTACGTAATGCCGTTAGATGGCCTTCAGAGATCCCATCCTCGTCGCCAGTGTAAAATAGTCGAAGGATGAGGCAGGACTCACTCTGAGGGAACTTTAACAGTGTTTATTTCAAACAGAAGCAAGCAAAAGCAACAGGCGAAGTTCAGCACCTTCCTTGCTTGACAGCTATTTATACGGAGCTGTCAAGCAGGGCAGCCAATGGGAACAGCCTGAACAGCCCACATTCAGCCAAGCCGCGTCCTAGCCAATCAGGCGCGACTTGGCTGTTGCTAGCTGTCAGGCAGGTCAGACTGGTCGTAGGTCGAGGATAGAACAGTTCTGACCAGTTCTGGAGAAACGGTAGCAAGAATAATTCGGAGAACTGGAAAATACCACCATCTATGCCCCCATCTATTCTCTGCCTGCCGAGTCCCAGCTGATTGAGATGGAATAGGAATTTTGCAGTAACCTTCCCCTGGAGTGGGGAGGGAATAAAGATTTTACGTCTCCTTTCCCTGAAGTGGGGTGGAAATGGAGATTTTGCAGTATCCTTCCCCTGCCACACCCACCAAGCCATACCCACCAAGACATGCCACGCTCACCAAGCCACGGCCACAGAACCAGTAGTAAAAAAATTTGAATCCTACCACTGAGGAGAATGAATGATTTCCCCCCTAAATTCTATACACAGGATATAATATATTTGCACTAGAATCCGTAAAAGTTGATTTTTCAAAAAATGAACCATTATTTCCTATTTCTCCACTAAATTCAAGATTAGAAGTGCCTTCATATGCTCTCCTAAAAATGTGATATATTCCATCATCTGACAGTAATGCCCTGTGGAATCTACAGAGGACAAACAGGACAAACCTTTTGAAGAATTAATGGACACAAACTTGATATCAGGACACAAAATAAAGACAAAGTAATATCTAAGTGTCTCCACCTCCCAGGACACCCCATTATACATCTCAAAGTAGCCAACTGAGTGATAGGCTCTGAATTCACATACAGACAAAGATTTCAGGCCATCTCAAACAGTTTCAATAAACACAGTGGGCTTTTAATGCATTACAAGCCTTTATCAGAGTACAGAAAAATGTATGATCACAATAATAGTTCTTTAATCTGCAACACCTTCCCACCGCAGCTGTGATTAAAGGGTTCTGTTTAAAAATAAAGGTTTATCACACTGCTTTTTTTATTGTTGCACACTGAAAAGTAATCAAGTTCTTGAAAGGCTTTCATGTAGGAAACAAATTGAAGCATTTCAAACATTTTAGTATGTGGTGAAGCAATGATAGAGAACATTAATACTGGGTTTGTTGACAGCATGCACATAACACGCTTTTGGCTAGAACAAGGCTCTCTCAGGAGTAACACATTGTGCTTCCATGAAATAGCCCAATAATTTTTGGGGGGAAAGAAAAAAAAATATTTGTCTGATGCTCCAGATAAAAATCTAAGCATATTAAATAAACTAGAGTAAGGGGGTGATTATCACACCATAGCCATTTGTAATTCAAACTAGTTACTTGGCCAGCATGTTAAATGGTTCTGAAATATGGCAGTTGAAACTGAAAACAGGAACATGAGGAAGAGGAGGAAAAAGGGGGAAGGGAAAGGGAGGAACAGCAGCTTTTATTTATTATTTATTTATTTATTTCTTTAGATTTCTAAACCGCCCCCTCTCCCAAAAAGGGACTCGGGGCAGTGTACAGTCAGATAAAATACAGATAAAATACATGAATAACAATATAAATAATATAAAACAATTGAATACTAAACATTTAGGTGGAGGAGATGAGACTGTACAAGAAATAAATATGCTATGGAAACCCTAAAAAACATCCCCAATTAAAATACCCAAATCCAGTTAAAATATATCCCCGGGAGGCAAAACTAAGAGAGTGCCAGGCCAGCTAATTGAAACAGGTGAGTCTTTAATTTTTGACGGAAGGAGCGGAGGTCGGTGGTGGTTCTGATGTCGGGGGGGAGGTCATTCCAGAGGGTTGGGCCCATCACAGAGAAGGACCTACTCCTAGGTGTCGCCCGCTGGCATTGCCTAGCGGACGGCACCAGGAGGAGTCCCTCCCTGTGTGAGCGGATTGGTCGTAGGGACGTGTGTGGTAGGATGCGATCCTGCAGATAACTAGGTCCTATGCCTATGATTGCACAAGAGGACCAAATGAAACAGGAACATGAGGAAGAGGAGGAAAAAGGGGGAAGGGAAAGGGAGGAACAGCAGCTTTTATGATTGCACAAGAGGACCAAATGAAACGTGTTGGAAAAATGCTTGACATAATAGTGGTCATAGGAAAATAAGCAAGATAAAACACCATCATCTACTTGTTATCTTATAAATGTAAGGAGGATACTTCCTGCAGAAGAAAGAAAAAAGCCAGCAGCAGTTTGATCATGGAGGGGTGTAAGAACAATAAATAAATAAGTAATATATAGAAATAATTGAAATAACTATAATTTGAATTAAATAGCTCATAAAGTGGGGCTCCAATCAGCCCTAAGAATTAGAAGTCTCATCCTAGTTATTACAGTAGCAAAATAGGTAAAGGTAAAGGTTCCCCTCACACATATGTGCTAGTCGCTCCCGACTCTAGGAGGCCGTGCTCATCTCCACTCTTCAAAGCTGAAAAGCCAGCACTGTCCGAAGATGTATCCATGGTCATGTGGCTAGCATGAATGCCGAAGGCACATGGAAAGCTGTTACCTTCCCACCAAAGGCGGTTGCTATTTTTTTACTTGCATTTTTACATGCTGTCCAACTGCTAGGTTTGCAGAAGCTGGGACAATTAACGTGAGCTCACTCCGTTATGCGGCACTAGGGATTTGAACTGTCAAACTGCTGACCTTTCTGATCTACAAGCTCAGCGTCTTAGCCACTGAGTCACCATGTCCTCTGTAGCAAAATCTTCAACATTACAGCTGTGTGAAAAAGTCCAGCACACTTTCAGTTTTAAGCTGTACATGTTTAATCAACTTTTCACTCATAGAAACCACGCAAAATTAGTACTTTGATGAAAATTTCTGTAGTCGGCTTGAGATGCATAATTTTTATTAATATAACCAAAGTCTTTTGAAGGTTTTGAGTGAGTTTATGTGCTAAAACAAACACAATTTGAATTTTCGAGAATGTTAGGATCGAAAGTAGCCAATCAGCAGTGAGCTTTGGCTGACAAATCAAAATGCACAGAGGGTAAATCTATGAGCCAATGAATGTTGTCATATTCTCTGACTATAAACAGGCATGAAAAGCATCAAGAAATTTAATTTAGCTCTGGCTGCGGGCAAGTTGAAGGCCTTTGCTTTCACCAGTACTGAGCAGCGGCATCGCATCATTGTGCTTCATGAAGAGGGTTACTCCTATACAGAAATAGCCAACAGAGTGAAATGCCATCGCACCACAGTGAGCAGAGTGGTTGAAAAATACCAAATAACTGGTTCAGTTGATGACAGGCTCCACTCTGGAAGACCAAGAAAGTTGACAAAGCAGCAAGATCGGGCTCTGCAATGCATTTCTATGGCTGACAGGAAGCTCCCCTCACCTCAGATTACAAGAATTTTAAGTGAAACATGTGATGTAAAAGTGTGCACAAGCACAGTGCATTGCAGACTGCTTGCCAGAGAGCTTAAAGGCTGCAGGCCTCAAAGTAAATCTTTGCTCACAGACGCTCACTGCTTTCGTCGACGTGCCAAGAATTATGCCAAGTGGACCAATGAACAGTGGGCCAAGGTCATATTCAGTGATGAGAACAATTTTTACTTGACTGGGAATCAGTGCAATAAGATTTTCAGCTGAAGAATTTAGGATGTACTGCCTGAATCTATCTGTGAAACATCCATTGCATGTGATGATGTGGGACTGTATCGCTGCTTCCAGTATTGGTCGGATACAAATTGTGCAGGAAATCATGAATTGCAAGCAGTATGTTGAAGTCCTAGAAAAGACCATGCTTCCTTCAGCTCAGCAACTTGTAGGAAAGGACTTTTACTTCCAGGATGACAATGCTCCTTGTCATCGAACCAAGTCCATCCAGCAGTGAATGAAGAAGCATGGTGTTCGACTCCTGGATTGGCCAGCTCAGAGCCCTGATTTGAACCCAATTGAGAATCCAATTACAAAATAAGCAAGAAGCATCCGAAGACCAAGCAGGAGCTGATTGAATCCAATATTGCAGCCTGGCACCACATTGTCACCAAAGATCACATGCAAAGGCTTAAAAAGTCTATGCTGAAGCGATGCCACCTGGTGATAAGCAGTAAGTGTTGGCCAATTTCATATTAGTAACTATGTTTGGTTATCTAAATGGTCTTTTTCAGGGCCACAAACAATAAAAATGTTAACAAAACACTAGCATTGGCCTTAGTAATTGCAACATGTAAGCCACTGAGTATGCATCAGTTAATCTGTTTTCATAGCCGTTGTAAGCATGCATTGTAAGCATGCAAGAAAATTCACAATCCCCATCAAAACAGCACCAAATTGCAAAAAGCTTATGCTTTTCACTTAAAAACCACCAGTATTTATTTAAATATAACAATATTTGCATAGAAGTTAGCATAAAATATCATAAAATCAATAGCCTATCCAAAAAATGTCGTAAACCGTAAAAAGCATGCAGGACTTTTTCACACAGCTGTAAATCATATTTTTAATACAGCCAAGTTTAAGGTAAGCTGTATATTTTATTCTTGGTGTATTTCACCCTTGCCAGCTTGAAAAACATGCCACAATGAACAACATTTTCAATCCAAAATATGCTATAATTTTGAATTGCCCTTTCTGCTATAAAAGGCTTTGTTAGAGTCAAGCAAAGCAAGTATTTATCTATTTATTAGATTTTAATCCCACGTTTAATATTTTTATAAATAATTCAAGATGGCAAACTTACACAATACTTTTCCCTTTTCCCATTTCATCTATACCAACAACCTTATAAAGTGAGTTGGACTGAGAGAGTGACTGGCCCAAGGCCATCCAGCTAGCTTTCATATCTAAGGCCGGAATAGAATTCCTGGTTTCTAGCCAGGTACCTTAATTACTAGATCAACCTGGGTCTCTGTTTCTCTCCTTTGAAATTTAAAATTAAATGGATCATGATGATGGGTTAAGAAGAGAATCTTAATGCTGGAAGAGGCCACAGTCGTTCAAGACCAACTCCATCCATTTATCCATGTATATGTTGAAACAAGCAAGTTCACTGGATTGCAAGTCCAAAATTTGAAACAGTTTAATTGAAAAATTAAGCAGGTTTTTTTCCAGGAGTGAGTTGCCTGGTCATAACAATTAGGGTGGATAAACAGATGATTCCTAATTTAAAGGGTTATTTTATTCTACTACCATTTAATCTGGGTTGTTTTTTAAATGAATATTTGTTTTCTGGTTAAATGGATGTCTTATATACACATTTTATCACACACATTTACAAATATTTTTTTCTAAGAATTACTTATTTGGAGAAATTAAGTATTTATAGAAAAAGGCTATAGTAATCTGGAAAATGTGCATTTTCTTAGTTACAAATGCAATTGTAACAATGTTGTTTCATATTTATAACAAATAAAGAAGATATAATAATTCAAATTTATAAACCCAGAAATATTTTTTCTGCTAACTTTGTGAAGCTATTTTACTCATTTTGTCTCAGTTATGACATGTCCCTTTTTGTCCAGATCCCCATGGATTGGAATAATGCCCATTATAGTTAATTACAGGCATAAATCACAAAACTGCACAGATTTCACCTTATCCTGCAAAAATGTACTAAACAGGTTGCACACGTAAGCGTGATAGCTTTGAGACTAAGTAAATATCAAAGGAAATAAAAGAAACATATGAAATCTGCGGAAAGGGCAATATCAAATTACTGAAGAAAATCCAAATTAAGCTCCCTCACACCATCCACCTCATTACATTAGAATCCAAATTAAAATGTAATTTAGAAGTCGAAATTAAAAAAAAGCTCACTTAATTCCTTCAATTTGCAGAACAATTCCATGCCATTAGGCAACTAATTTCTACCTGTCAAATACAGAATGGAAGGGGTTCCTCTCAGGAGGAAACTTTTTATTTAAAGTAATTAGACACGAGGAATCTAGGAAGATGCCTATGTTCCTCTCAGAATAAATGAAAACCAAATGTTAGCTTCAAGTATTCCATAGAAAGTTCAACTGTGCTTAGATGTTTCAAAATTAAGTAACAGCATGGCTTGCCGTTTTTATTTGGGAATCAAAAAATTTACCTGAGTGAAATTCCAGTACATAAACCTCTTTTGTTCATCTGTTATTCTAATGAGTTCTAAGAATCAATATGAAGAGATTTTGATTACATTCAGAAGATAAGAGCCAAGAGAGTACAAGTAATGAAGCCCATCATGGTTATAATAAAGATGGAACAGTAGACCTCTATAGGCAACATAGAATAGCTTCTTTCACAGTTTCCTTTAATTAGTTCTTCAGTTTATCTATTTGCTCCTTTCCCAAGAGCATGCACTACATTTTATAAGGAGGGAGAGACAGATTCACTAATCTACAATGAAACATTACACTTGTCAGTTAAAATCCCTTGTCCTTTATTTTCTAAAAGATCACCATTCAGAAGCACAGGACATCTATTTATTACTCACATTTTACAGTGACATGCAAATGTAGATATATAGCCTAAGGGGCATGGATTGATGTTTCTATGTTCTATCTGTTCTGAATTAATTGTAGCATGGTTGGCAACTAAAAGTAAAATAAAAATAAATTGTTTACAAATATTCAGAAACTGATAAGATTGCAAAGTCTCATGAAAAATGGCATTGTTTCCAGAATCTCACAAAATTCCATATGAAAACCCAAGAGCCCCTAGATTTTGAAATCTCACAAGATGTCAATAATTCAAACAGTTTCAATTTTAAATGTTTTGAGGGTATAAAACTCATTTTGAATGTGGAAGAGCTGTTAGCTGTTTCATTAGATGTTTTCATATTATAACTTTATCTCATATTCTAAATGATCTCATCATAACTACCCATAACAAGGGATTTGATAGAGAGCTCAAACCAGGTTCTGTTGGCTTACCATAGACTTCAACAACAGTGATCTATATTGTACTGCCTGGAGGCACTAGCCTTTTGGAATAAATATATATTTCATTAATCTGCTGCTATTTCCCAGAACCTCTAATAATACTGATGGAATTTCTCCTGGCCTTAATGATTCTTCAAGAACCACAAGATGATGAAACAAAACTAGAATATAAATTCTGAAATGTTGGGGGAAAAAAAAAACCCCACCGATGGGATCCCAGAGAGGAACAGTGCTCTTAATTGCTCTACCTAGCTTTAACAGAAGAATGTGAACTTTCTGAAGATCAATTTACTCCAGAAGAGCTTATTTAGAAGCAAAGTGACCTGTGTTTTAAAGCTTGAGGAGTCCACTATAGCTTGTGTAGGAGCAGTAAAGCAGCATTAAAAACTCTAAAATACAGCTGCTTTGACAGAATACTTTTTGTTGGAAAAAAATGTAGCTTATGCCTTCAAGAAATGTTTTCAGGGTAAGATGGTTGGAAGGAGTTCAAGTGCAACCAAACCTCTGAAAGTATTTTGGCTTTTGTGAATATCAAATATGGACTTATGAAATTTGGATTTTGATACAACCAATACATCTTTCTTTGAGTTCAATGATGTTTAAAGTAAGTTTGTGCAATTGAATTGGGCATCTACATCCCTTTAGATTTTGTTAAACTATACAGCAACTTCCAGAGAATGAAGTCTACAAGGGCAAAGTTTAATAATATTTGAAATGATTGTGTAGTAGCTTTGGCATTAAGCATGATGTCTAATGCATACCATTGCTTGGCCCTACTCTAATAGTCTTACATTACTGTATAGCTAGGATGGAAGGAAATAAAGAATCACATTATAATAAAAGGTAATCTTTTTATTAAAGTTACAAGAAATCATTTTTAGATAATTATGGACTCAACCATTCATACTTTCTCAGTTAAGAGAAGTACTGGGAATGAAGAAAGGAATGTAATTAAGAAAAGGAGATTAAAACTGTTACATGATTACTAGTGAGTAATACTATGTATAATGGGATTTACTTTTGACTATACATATAAAGGATTTCACTTCTAATGATAGCAGTACTGCTGGATTATTGTAAAAAGCAGGTAGATGAAGGTACAATGTAATTGAGTCTCTGATGAGAATGTACAGAACAGAATGTGCACCTCCATTATACAGCAGCATAAATACTTCTGTCACATAAATAGCCAGTAGAATGTGTCCTCATCAAAAACTGCAGATACCAATGAGAGAATATTTGTAGCTCACAGTTAAAATATACAATCCTTGCACTGATGTGCTAGTCCCAGCACTGATGATATTACCTAGTTTGGTAATAAAATGCCTGCAAGAAAACAACCAAGCTCAGAGGGCACCAAGGACCCCACAGGACTGGGCTGAGAGAAAGTGATTGGCCCAAGATCACCTTGCTGACTTTCATGGCTAAAATAGGACTTACAGTCTCCCACTTTCTGGTCTGGTTCCTTAACCATACATTCTATAGGAAAAAGCACCACATTTTCTCTACAATTACAGACAATACATGTGTTCATTTCCTATGTTCTGACTTGCAATTGTTAATTGTAAATAGGACATACAGTAGAGATAAATCACATGGTTTTACATTTGCATTTGTTTGTTTTATTCTTTGGTTGTTTATCCCATCTTTTTTTCTGGGGGTGGGGGTGGGGAATAGTATTTATAGCTGTTCCAACTCCAGATTTCCCCTGAAAAAACAACCCTAAGAGATGATTTGAGCTGAGAGTTGGGATTATATTTCTATGGCTAGCATGCCCTTGATCTCCAGATCTTAGTACAGCAAAGGCATGTTACAACTTCTATCATATTTATGGTTTATTCCTTGAACTTCAATATTTGGCTGTAATCATGTGCAATCATGAAATGTTAAAAAAGGTCAATAAACATTATGCCCTGATATAAATTTAAAACTCACTACCTTCATTGCTTGCAATTAATCAACAGCATTCTACATATGAATCAACTGCTCACAAGCCAAACATCCTTTTATTATGTATTTATTTATTTTGTCCCACTCAGTAGCATCCTTTGTACCACCCAAGCTTGAATTGTGTTGTAATGACACTTTTGTCTCTCTGCTCAGCCCTGCAATGGAAATCCTTCCATCAAGTTAAAACTTTGCCACTTGAAAAGCAAAATTGGCCCAACAGGTTCAAAAAGCCCGTTATTTCAATCACAAAATATGGAAATCTTAATCTAGACCTAAGACCTTATCAAATTCAGAAATTTGATTTTAAAAAACTATTCTAGCTTTGGAGGCCTCCTTTACCATTTTTTCATTCATTTGAGATATTACTTTTTACATGTTACTTTTCCAAGTATCTTTTCTCTCAATTGCAGCCATTCTGGGCAGATAATCTCTGAATTCCACCTTCCCTGCAGTTACTAAACAGTATTAACTTGCTTGTTCCTTTGTGAATGCAGATCTATTCATGTGCATGAAATATATAAGCACCTAGGGAGATGACAACAGCTGAAGAAAATGATCAACAGCTAAAGTAGTCAGAAGGAATAGTTAGAATTTTGTTCATATAATTTATATTGACAAACTTTTTCTTGATCGGAGAATAGCTCATATACATTTATCATCGACAGCCACAAACTGAATAAACATCCATTTATCCTTCCTGTTTTTCCCACCTTCCTTGACAGGAAAATAATAGGATGGAACTTTTGGATCTTGGCAGAATTTGTGAGCCTGGTATTACGATACATGATAAGAATTGCATTTAAAGTACAGGTATAAATGGGAACATCCTTAAAAGCAGTAAGCTTGGCAATTTCTTAAAATCAACAACTGCAAAAAAAAAAAAAAAAGTCAGGAAAGGTATTTCTTTACTCCTCTGATTCCATCAGATATACTATTTTTAATCCTGATATTTAGAATTTACTAGAATGGATTTCCATAATCTTATAAATGCATTTCTAGACTGAAAACCTTGAATAATTTATCTACAGAAAGTTTGAAAATGTTTCTGTATGTGTCTTTTTCTTCTTAAATTTAACAGATCTTTACTAATCATTTCAATCTCCTGTGTAATTATTTATGGTTAAAAAAATCATCATAAAAAAAGCATAGGTAAAGTTCTGTGGCATATGTAGAGGAAATTTTCAGATAACCTATCCATAACTAAATGTAGATTTACTTCTTTAAATAAAATTAATCATGTACAAAATAAAATATAATAAAATCATACGCATGATTTATTTCATATCACATGCCTTAAAAAATCAAACTATTTTGAACTCCATAATATAACAAATGTTCCTGTTCTTTGGGAGAGTTTACATAATCAAAGACTACAATAAATCAATTTCCCTCATCTTTTTAAAGAACATATTAATTTTGTTGTTTTCTTAAATTAAAGATTAGAGTAGGATTCTATTTTAATTGTATTCAATTTACGAACTCTTCATTTCATTTATTGAATTTATTTCATTTTCATTTATTGAATTTATAGACCGCCCCCTCTCCCCGAGGGGACTCGGGGCGGTGTACAAATAAAGGCTAAAACAGTATATACAATAGCAATATTAAATACCCCTTATTAAAAACAAATTAAATATAGGGTCTGTACAGTGATAATAAAAATTAAAACAGGTTAAAAGGACAACCCCTTAAAATTTAAAATGCCGGTCAGGAGGATTGAAAATTGAAACTACGGTTGGGCCAGGCCAGCTAGTTGGAACAGGTGGGTCTTGAGTTTCTTGCGGAAGGAGCGGAGATCGATAGTAGTTCTGATGTCAGGAGGGAGGTCATTCCAGAGGGTCGGGCCCATCACAGAGAAGGCCCTACCCCTGGGCACCGCCCGCTGGCATTGCCTAGTGGACGGCACCCGGAGGAGTCCCTCCCTGTGAGAGCGAATGGGACGCAGGGATGTGTGGGGTAGGATGCGATCCCGCAGGTAGCTAGGTCCTGTGCCATGGAGCGCTTTAAAGGTAATAACCAACACCTTGAAACGCACCCGAAAAGCCACAGGAAAACCTTTACAGGTTTTCAGAATAGAATTTTCATCTATGTCTGATGCAAGGTTACTGCATTCTACCATAGATAAAGACATTTTGTAGGTCTAAGTAATATTATAAGAATATGAAATAGCACAATATAGGGAAAAGGATATTTTTTGAATGCTAGCAAACAGGTGCAAGTAAACAGGAACAGAAGTTTAGTTCAAATCACTTCAAGTTTATTACATGCTACCTCTACAGAAATATGTGATCTATTAATGGTCAAGGCAAACTGATGCTAGATAAGAATCCATGAAATTCAAGTGAGACTGAATTTAGATCTCTTGTGGGAACTTGGCAACTCCTAACTGATGATGCATTTCACCCTCAGGCTCATTCTGGTCATCTTCTACAAACATAGTCAGTGAGGTTACTGGCCTATAACACTGAGTTAATTTTCTTTTTCTCTTTGCATTTATTGCTACCAGGGTTTGGTGAAAATTCTGAAGGAAATTACTTCAGAAATCATTGATTACCATGGCCATCCAACTTGAATTGGAAACAATTTCCATTGCTAAGCGGTGCAGTCAATGACCTCATGCTTTATGAATGCATCATTTAACAATGAAAATTCTGGTCTAAATTACCATCATGAAGTAAGGATTTACCTATAGTTTGTCTGACCATAATGCAGTAATATGGCTGCTCTTTGTAGTGGATGACTGATAAACCTCTGAAGAAGAACCAAAGTATTGTCAGAGAATCCTTTATGGTTGTCTTTTAAAGCAACATTCCCTTTAACAAGTTTATTATATGTAAACACAAATTCCTACAATTCCCCAACTAGCATGAGAAGCTGAATTCCACACATCTTAAAGTTGCCAGTGTTCGGGAATACTGTTCTTGTCATGCCCCAGCATATCACTTTTATATACTGTTGTTGCTCTCTAGCCCCATCTAGTGGCCGGAGGGACAAATATGCCTCAACATATGATCTTTATATACTGGTGTTGCGCTCTAGTCCCATCTAATGGCCGGAGAGACAAATACCAAGTATATTGTTTGAAGCTGATCCCACCTCATTACCCATCAGCCCATACTCTCAAAATAAGTGCACGCTGGAAAGCTAGATTTCACTTCCTTTAGCATTTGTGGAAGGCAGAAACCCAAAGAAGAATCCATCTTATTCTGTGGCACATGGTTATTCAAGGACAAATCCACATCCCACAAACAGGGCTGGTGAGTATTAATTAATTGTTATGATCAGCAGTAACTCAATAATGTCTACCTTGTATTTGGTTCTCATTGTGGCATCCCTATTTTCCCCAGTTTCACCATATCCTTTCAATAAAGCATTCAGATCTACACACACGGTCTGTTTTATTGGAGGATAGGTGGGTTTAACTGCATGTCAAGCTGCACAGAGACTAATGGACAGAACAGTTCTAAAGTAAGATATTTTGGTTAGGAATCATATCTGCTTTCTTCTTTCTTTCTGTCAGTAAATTAAAACATACATTTTAAGAAAAGACTGTGACTTCCATTTTCCCTACTTATTCTTACTGAAAAATGCACATCTCAACATGTGTAATATTTATTATAATCTGCTCTAAAAACTAAATTGCCTTCTCCTTGCAAAAAAAACCCCTAATGAAAAAATGAAAAGCCCCAAAGAATTTTAAAATATCAGTATTATCAGCATCTCCTATTCTGCTTGTTGTATAATTATCTGTATAGCTTTCAAAGAAAAGCTGTACTTTGCAATGGCATCATATCGAAAGTCCATGTTCTGATTATGTTCAGAACATAGAAGAAAGTATTTCAATTTACACGTTTCTTTTTCTTTTTTTCCCTATCAGATTAATGTCTACATTCTATTTATGCTGTAAATAGAATCTTATATTTGTTCAGACCTAAATTTAATCATGTCAAAATTAATGATCTAAAATGATCCAGCAATTATGTTAAAGGCGGAAGTCATGCACATCAGGTGATAAGGATGCCAGGGATTAAACTACACATAAATTTGCTCATACAGTAAAGGGTCAGTGGCTGAGATTACTGAAATTTGATTAGATATAGAACTTCGTGCTTAAAATCAATGTTTACTTGACTTTGGCATTTCTGCTCTGAGTCAGACATTCTCCTGGGGCCTTGGCTTTAATCATGGGATGTAGCAATGTAACATCTCTTCCAGAGCACAAAAATAGCTAGAAATTAGAAAGGATTTACAGGTCAAAGCAGAGTAACTTCAGCAATTGGTACAAGTGAAGTAGACTGCAAAGCTGAAGGGGAAGTCAGTAGTAGCAATTGTGAAGACAAAGCAGCTATCAGGATGGTTAAAAGCCATGGGAAAGCTAAAAGAAAGGCTAGTGATTTTTACAGCTCTCAAATTGTTTTCAAGAGCCCTCTAATCAAAATGGCTAACTCTCTCTGTCTCCCTCCCTGGATTTTGCACGGACTTCGGACCATGGCTACAAAGTGATAACAAAAATGGAACTTAAGACAATAATTTAATGGTACTTTTTTAAAAAAAATAAAAAATCCAAAGTAGGATTTAAACATACAACTTTTCTAGAATGTGAAACTAATAGATAAGGGAAAACAATAAAAGTTCCTTAACAACTTAATTCGTCTCTCTGTTGGTTTGAATTTAACATCTGCTCTAAAAGATGTTTAGTTTTATTCATTCTCCTCATCAATAAAGTCCAATTCCTGCTCCCTCCTCCTGCCTGCCTCATCTCAGCATTTCAGTTGGGACAAAAAAAGAGAGGCAGATACAGAATCCAAAAAATGCTGAAAATGGCTTTCTCTGCTTTGTGGATTAAACAGTTTTAAAATTCTAAAATCTGCTGCATGGTGGATAAAAATCTTTTTATTAATTGGTGCCAGATTTTTTTTTAAAAAATATTACTGAATTAACAAGGCAATCTTAATTGTTAAAGTGGTAATGTTAGACATTATTACTTGGTGCTTAAAATGTACTAAGAGCATCCATTATAAGCAGTGCTTGTGAACTATCTGGAAAACAGGAAACAGTTATACATTGTGTGCCATGTATGTATTTGGTGTTAATTTCTCTTGATCTGCAAGCATCCACTGGACTCAGGAAAAGTCAAAATAACAGCCCCATAACAGGGTTGAAGTCTCTCAGTTTTTAACATGCAATGCATATTCAAAACATATGACAAAGGGGTGGGGATTTGATGACATGATTGTGATTGCCATTTTGCACAGATAACATTTGTGGATACCTCTGGTGGGATTTCCAAAGAATTTTACTTAAGTATTATTAGTTTTGCTTTGGATTCGTTTAGGTTTACTTGAGAACAAAGTGGAGCTTACTAAATTCTTCATTCACTCGAACTAGTGAATGCATGTTCAGATCTTCTCTTTAATAGTAGCCTCATTCTTGAGAGGTCTACTGGGACAGTGTAATTCTTCTCATTCTGAATTATCCCAAAACCTAGAATGTTTTAACTTCTTGAATATATTCACACAATTTGCTTAACTTGCAAGAGTCTCACAAAACAGTTTTCCTTCCTCTCTTCTGGATTCCATTTTATCCTTCGTTGGCCTCCTCATTGCTGGTCCTGATTCAAATCCCAGTTTGGCTTCTCATAAGTTCTTCCAACCATGATTGATTACTCTGCTTCAATCCTTTCACCAGCTGATACCTTGCCTCCTTGGAATTCTGGCTGAAGACAGGTCTGCCATCAGTGCATACAGCAAGGAAAAAGCTTTGGTCATTCTCTCTTTTCCTCTTATTCAATAGCAAACCTTTGTCACGTTTCTCCTTATTCTTTTGCCTATATTGCCATGCTGTCTTCTTAAACTACCTCACTAAAATAGTATCTTTCTTCCTTTCCCTATAATATCCCACTTTAAATATAACTCCTTTTATTTCTGCAAGTTGCTTTCCTAAACTGCTTCCTTTTCTTTTTTCTAGCTGTATCTCCAGGGTTGATTTGTGTCTTTATGTCAGCAGAACACATATATCTCTGTCTTCTTGGTTGTCAGTGTACTGTTGCACCACAATACCACACCTTTAATATCCTTTCCTCGAAATTCGATTTCATTTCTTCCTCTTACATTATATAGTGTGATCTTCCTATTTCACTCTGAAGGATCCTTGTTTTCCCCTTCCCCCACAGATTCCACTTTGGCTGCTAAGAAGCCCACCATCTCATTTTGTGACTTAATCTACTTATTTTATTCTGGCAATACTAACTATTAATACTGGGCCTCCAGATTCTTAAAATCCTAATTATTTTTCTACTTTTCAAGAGAGACAAATTTGCATCAGCTTTGCTCATTTTTCCAACTTCATTGCAACTTCCTGGGGAGGAGAAGATAGAGAAGAAGAAATTTAAGATATAAACATTGTTCTTCAGAGATAAATTCTGAGATATGCTCAGCACAGAAATTCGTGTACTCAACCTAGGAACTAAGAGAAGAGGAAAACTGCAAACAAATGCTGTGATCAGTGTGCTTGTAGAAGGTAGATATCAAGGCACGAGTACTGCACTCAGTGGTGGCACAAGGACACAGAGAAAGGCAAAGGCACCTTGACTTGTCTTTTCAGGAGAGTGCATTATGATAAAGAATCAGCTACTCTTCTTTTTTTTTCCGTCTTTATAAATATTCTTATGCTGATGTGAACAAAATTGGCCACAATTCTTCTTTTTTCCAAACTGCAACTATGAAAGGCCACTCTAAATTATCTAAAGCTTTTTCTGCATCAAGAAAGATCAGAACCACTTTCAGGCTTTTAATTGTTTTATTTATCTCATCAATAACATTCAAAATAAATATGTCATTGTTTCTATTATTTGGAATACTAGTTAACAAATTGCCTTTGTTGTAGGAACCTTTTGGATTTTATCCCAAATATTTGTTGCCTGCTTCTTGTACAATTAATTGGCCAACAATTTATCTGCTTTATTGCCTTTTTCAAAGTATTTATGTTTGGTAAAATCAGCTTTTTGTATGTTTTGTTCACACTCACGATATAATGATTCTGTGTTTATCTCATGTAATAAAACTGCAATTGTGCTGAGTTTATTCCTGGATTCTAATTGTTTCAGGTTATTCAGTAATGTATTGTTATGTTTTTTACATGGCTATTCTTTCTATTTCATCTGAGAGAAATAATTTAACCTCTTATAAATGCTTTATTACCATCCCATACTGTAGATAAGGAGAGATCAGAGGTTTAGTTTATTGAGAAGAAGCTGATTAATTACTAGTAACATTTCAGTTTGATATACTATTATAATAATGTTAGTTTATTGAGTCTCTATCCTTTTGATCTAGAAGTTCCTCTATTCAATCTTATAATTATTAGATTATGATCTGTAGAAGCAAGAGTTGCCATCTCTGTGTCTATAAAACTGATTAACAGTGAATTAGAAATCTAATCCATATATATCCTTCAAGTTTTATAAATGGAAAGAAAATTATAAGTGTATTATCTCTCTATTTCTATGCATCCAGGAAGATAATTGTAATGGAATGTGTGAATGACCACAGGGAAAAGGGGAAGAGATGTTGCATAGGAGACAATTAGTTAAGAGTGGTTTAATGTTCAGCTAAAGAAATTTAGGTAGGACCTGCCCTAATGGATCAAACAGTTAAAAGAGGCAGCAGGGGATTTCTGTGTTCAAACCTGCAAGATTCTCTTCATGTAGCCTTACAATAAATTAGAATTCATTCATCTAATCCTGTTTTCTTTCTGGATCATCTGGGAGGACTGATAATATCAGTAACATATACGTTAAAATATTTTAAATATTTGTATAGTGCTTCTATTAGATAAAATAATTTTACCATGCGTGGGAAAAACTCACATTCAGATCTCTAAGGATTAGCATATCTCCCTCAAGTAGTGACTAAAAAGATCTTGTCATACAAGTTTGTGTTGTTATCATTTGGAACATAAATTGACATAACTATTATTTTTTCCAGTTTCTTCTGAACCTGTACTAATATGAATCTTTGTTCATCATCCTGAATTTGTTTCTCCAGAATCTGTGGCAATATTTTTACACTTAAATTTTTCTCCATCTATCCAAAGCAACATAGCTTAAATTAATGATTTCATTTCAACTGATTTATATAATCACTTTAATGTGTCTTTTGAAAGATATATGTATTTTCCCCAATATTTTGATCTGATCCAAGTTAACAATTCATAATTAATTTGTGAAGAGTTACCAGCTCATTAATCCAGTTATTGAACTTCTATCTGTTCTCTGCATTTTATCTGTATTCTTCTGTGCTGTTACAGATAAGGATTCAAGATATCTCTTAGCATGTTCAACAGAGGTTTATAAATTTAATAAGAAAAGATAATAAGAGTAAGAGTACACAAAAGTTTGGCCTGCATCTACAAAGTTAATAAAGTAGCCCATCTGTTTCTAAACTTTTATCTGAAAGAACTGTTGTAAAACATCTCAGGTTTCTTCTCTTCCTAAGTATACCTGGCAAAATCTCAGTTATAATAACCAAAGATTTTAAAGGAATTTCACTTATTTTTATTTTATTACATTTTCTTAAAATATGAGAGTTAACAAGTATATACTGTGACAATTTTCTCCATCAAATTGCTCAAGACTTTATTTTGTAAATTTTCTAAATTTCCAAAACTTATCATCTATGTCGGGTCATGATCAGTCTTAATAAATGTTCCATTTCTGTTAACAGATTGTCTTAGTCCAAAATCCTCAGGCATAGCTTTAATTAAACAACTTTCAAATAGTTTTGCATAATTCTTTTTTACTAGTCCTATTTTAGCTTCCAAATTATTCAATTCTCTTTGTGGAGACTTCTAAACTAAAGATCAGATGTTCTAGCTATAATTATTTAATAACTTCAACCTGATGGTATTCTTGAGTCATTAATTTGTCATATTGGTCATAAATATCAGATTTTAGAAAGTAGACATTTGTTTCCAGATTTTGATATGGGCATTAATAAATTAAATTAAATTAAATAATTAAATTAAATTAAAAATTAAATTAAATTAAATTAAATTCGTATTAATTTATAAATGTAAAAAAATGTTTTCCATTCTGCTACATTTCAAAATGGAATGGAGTTGGGAAGTGTCATGCTTTTTGTTCATTTAGGTAATTATATTTTCTCCCTGACATACGTGAGCCGTGGTCCCCTTCATGTTGGCTCAGGAAGGAGGGGAATGGGACCGCGGCTCGTGCTGATCTGAGGCTAGTGCTGAGGAGCCTCCTGCACACGCGATCCCATTCCCTTCCTTCCTGAGCCAACATGAACGGGACCGCGGGTCGCACTGATCTGAGGCTAGCGCTGAGGAGCCTCCTGCACAGCATGGCTCTTCTCTGCAGCGCAGCGGAAAGAGTTGCTGTCCCCACCACCGTGATCCTGCGGTATTTTGCTTACATGCTTGCAAAAATCAAAGTTGTCACAGTCCTCCCTTCATGATGATCATTTGATGATGTCAGTGCCTCACCAGCCATAAACCTCACCGCATGTCACTGCTCAGCTGTAGCCCAAACATTATTTTTGTTTTACTGCAGGATAAATATACAGTGGCTGCTCTGGGTAATAAGCAGGATAATACTACATTATCTACTTTTATTCTAAAAAAGAATTTCACCTAAAAATTTTAAAAGGTATAAATCCTCAATTTACATTAATGTTTGATTGGGGGGGGGGAATCATTTCCTTCTCCAATTGAGATGACATGGTTCTGAACCAAGATTGGGTCAGTTTTCTGAACCAACATTGGGTCAATGTCTTACATATGTAACGTATATTAGGCTGTAAGATAAGATAGGGACCTTGGAGGTTTTCTAGTCTAACCCCCTGCCTAGGCAGGAAACCCTATACCATTCCAGACAAATGGCTATCCAACATCTTCTTAAAGACTTCCAGTATTGGGGCATTCACAACTTCTGGAGGCAAGCTGTTCCACTGATTAATTGTTCTAACTGTCAGGAAGTTTCTCCTCAGTTCTAAGTTGCTTCTCTCCTTGATTAGTTTCCACCCATTGCTTCTTGTTCTGTCCACAGGTGCCTTGGAGAATAGCTTGACTCTCTCTTCTTTGTGGCAACCCCTGAGATATTGGAACACTGCTATCATGTCTCCCCTAGTCCTTTTTTCTCTTAAGCTAGACATACCCAGTTCCTGCAACCGTTCTTCATATGTTTTAGTCTCCAGTCCCCTAATCATCTTTGTTGCTCTTCTCTGCACTCTTTCTAGAGTCTCCACATCTTTTTTACATCGTGGCGACCAGAACTGAATGCAGTATTCCAAGTGTGGCCTTACCAAGGCATTATAAAGTGGTATTAACACTTCACGTGATCTTGATTCTATCCCTCTGTTGATGCAGCCTAGAACTGTGTTGGCTTTTTTGGCAGCTGCTGCACACTGCTGGCTCATATTTAAATGGTTGTCCACTAGAACTCCAAGATCCCTCTCACAGTTACTACTATTGAGCACGGTACCACCTATACTGTACCTGTGCATTCCGTTTTTGTTGCCTAAATGTAGAACCTTACTCTTTTCACCATTGAATTTCATTTTATTAGATAGTGCCCAATGTTCAAGTTTGTCAAGATCCTTCTGTATCTTAAGCCTATCTTCTGGAGTGTTGGCTATTCCTGCCAGCTTGGTGTCATCTGCAAATTTGATGAGTTCCCCATTTATTCCCTCATCCAAATCATTGATGAAGATGTTGAAGAGTACTGGGCCTAAAACAGAGCCTTGGGGTACTCCACTGCATACTTCCCTCCATGTAGATGCAGTCCCATTGAGGACTACACGTTGAGTGCGGTTGGTCAGCCAGTTACGAATCCATCTGGTGGTGATGCTGTCTAACCCACATTCTTCTACTTTATCTAGTAGTAGGTTATGGTCTACCTTATCAAAAGCCTTACTGAAGTCCAAGTAAACTATATCAACGGCATTCTTCTGATCCACTAATTTTGTCACATTATCAAAGAATGCAATAAGATTAGTCTGGCATGATCTGTTTTTGACAAATTCATGTTGACTTTTGGCTATTACCTTCCCTGCTGGTTTGCAAATGTGAGCACTCCGCCTTCTGTGCATGTGCTTTGCCTAAAAAAGGGCCTAAATGGGATGCCGTAGAACCGGGGTGGGTGCGTAGAGCCACCCATGAGTTCTGCTACCAGTTTGGTCAGAACTAGCAGAATACCACCTCTGGTCATAGGGAGACAGAGGAGATATAATTCATTTATTTCATGAACCACAGGTTACTTTCTTCCAAAGTATTTCACATGACTCGATATACGAAGCATTTCTAATTATATTGATTTTATGCAGCAGGTTGAATGCCATAAGCCTTACAAGTCAAAGGAATTTATTCACAATAAATACCCATGCTCTATATAAACATTTAAATCTAGGGAAAAAATATGACATAATTCATAGACAGAAATAAACCCTTGCAAATTAATGTGATTTATTCCATACTCCCAAACCCAAATGCTGCAGAGAAGTCCACTCTTCTTGCTTCAGGAATTTTAAATGAGCTGTGGGTTTGTGTGACACATTAAACCCTACTGCAGTTGTGCATATAGTGACCTGTAAAGGAGACAGTAGGTACAATGGGAAGTTTTGTGCTTGGTTAAACAATGTATCTGATCTAATGGTTGGTGTATGTTTAAGCAAGCATTAGTTTGCCAGAAAAATGATGTTAAATTCTAAAGTGGTCACAAAAGGGACCTGCTCCTGAAAGAGTGTTTTAGCTGCTTCACCCTTTATGGAGAGACATGTCTTTTAGAAAGCAAAGACGTTGTAGCCAGGATGGATTCAGGGTGGTCCTAATTTAAATAGGCCACTGTGAGTTTGTGCTTTATGCTGAAACAGCAAACAACTAAACATTTGAAAGTGCTGAGTGATACAAAGATGGTCCTATGTCATCTTGTTTTCCAGATTGCCATTTATTATACTTATTTATTCACTTATCACAAGGACTTCTATACCACCCAGATCCAACAGCTCTTAGAAGCTCAAAATAATAAAATAAAAAAGGAGGTTAAAATGATGTAGATAGCTTCTGAATAAACCTATGTTTATTCTATAAAAAAGACCTCTTCAAAGGACAGGCAATAAACATATCTCACATATATTGAAGCAGAACTGAAAAATAACTTCCTTCTGTATTTTAAGAGAAGTGAATCTGGCAATCTACAGTATATCTGAGTCTTCTTGGCATACTATAAGGGTAGATTATCCATTTCTTTTACAGCTAGTTGCACCAATAAGCTCTATGTTACAGCAAAAATTGATATTTATAGATTCCATTTGCAATTCCTCCATGGAAAAAGATTGTAACATATTCCAAATAAGACAATGTTAGAGGTTAAAGCGAGGAAGAAGAGAAGGAAAAAGAAATGTAGTATACTGTATGTGATAAAAATACAAGCATTCTGACATTGGGTTCACTTTTCAGAGTCAACATATTGTCACCAATTCTGCATGTTAATCTACTGATTTACGTGTGTCTGTAGACAAAGAAAGTACTATTTTAATAATTTATTACTCATTTTTCAAAATAGTTAACCTTGTAAATACTCTTTCTCTTAAAATATTATTTTTCTTTCTCATTAATCTAGGTTACAACTTCCCAAACTACCAAACTCTCCCACATTGTTTAAAACACTCTAATTCTCCTATGTAATAAATTCCATTGAGTTTGCTGTTTCTAACTCATTTGACAGAGGGAGGTTTTTTTCCCCAAGCAGTGATGTAGCCTCATTACAGCTGAGAAGGTATCTTGAAAGGGCTGCTCTTCTCACTTGCTCCAACAAGCAAAACTAAAATATTAGTAGCAACTGTAGGGCGGTAGATAGCCTCCCCTTCCAATTATGTACCTATTTCATTCTAATGTGAGAACTTTATGAGGTTATCCTTGTTTTTTCTTGATCTCATCAGTTCAATAAAAAAAATGATGAAAACCCAGTGCTTTCTCTGTATATTACTAATGATCTGTGGTTCTTTCTCTTTATTACCATAGCAGCATCAGTACCCATGGCTCATTCTAGCCAGTGAAGTATCAGCTGCAGAGTAGCCCTAAACATGAGTAGATGCAACATCTGTTCTCAGTATAATTAGATCTTTACAAGAATAACTACCTGCTATAGCAAGCTTACTTTCCTTCAGAGAGTAGGAGGAAGGATGTCAATGCATAGAGCCTAAGGTGTCCAATATTCTACAAAGTGGTCCAGATATAACATATGTTTCTCCAATTCCTTTGGGGAACAGACAGCCCAGAAACTATTTTCTTTGGCAACATACTCAATACTTCATGTATCTGGACATGCAGTTTATATCACATAAGCTAATATTATTAGGATATTGGGCAGAAAAAAAAGACATACTGTAGCCCTCTAAAAAGACCTCATGATATGTTTGAGATAGCTAGGTGTGTTATTGTGTCTGTTGTTGCTGATAGACAAAGGTTTTGTCTTAGGGATTTTCAGAAAATCTTGAACTGTTTCTCATTGATCAAAACCAGTTAATAAACCAGCAGAATAAATATATTCTGATAAATAAATATTGATTATGTAATGTAAATGAAATCATGTATGGAAACTCGGCATCACTTTCAAGTTTGTGTTTGTTCAATTTTTCAGATCAAAACTTTAATTTTTTAAATATTCATAGTATTGTTTATTTCAGTAGAAGTTGAGAATGAGTTTTCTACTGGATTCGAAATTTACAAAAACTTCTGGATGTAATTTGTTCTCAAGCATCTTCTAAATCTAAATATTGCATATATATGGCTGGGTTCAAAATAGCTTAATTAATTATATTTATTTATTTATATTAGTAAATAAATGGTTGACAATCAACATTTCATAGATAACAGTCAACATTTAGGAGGTGGTCCATGAAAAAGGACATCTTAGTATATACACAATTGAAAGGGCAGATAGAAAATGAGAGATCAGAATTGCAGAGAAAATTAGAGAGATAATGAGCATAAATAAACTGCAGAAGTTCTTGTTCTAGAAGAGTTAGTAACATGAATCATTAGTATGGATCTGTCTGGTGTTTTAGTTAATTACTTTATAAATTATGTTGTAGTCTATTCTAGTGGATGTTTGATTGTAGGTTTGCGTAATAGAGTAGTCTCAATTTAGTATCTATCTTGCCCTCTAAGTTCATGTTAAAACAGAAGAAATCTACATTATTATATATACTTCTTTGCAATTCTGCTTCAAATATGGGAAATCTATGGCCTTTCAGATATTTCTGAACACCCAATACTCCTATTCAACTTGATCAATGGTAAGGAATCTACATAAGCATAGTTTCCCCATCAGTGGCTTAATGAGGTCATGGCTCTTCTCTGTATAAATAGGATCATAATGATTACCACAAGAATAAGATATTTTAGTATGAAGAGAGTTAAAGATTTCCTGCTAACATCCAACACAATCAAGTGGCACAAGCAATCATTAATATATATAAAGAGAAAACTTATGAGCCTCCATTTTTTAGAGAAAACTTTTAATAGAACTGGAATTTATTTTTTTCTATTGTAACCCAGTATCTCCTAATTTTACATGGCAACTGTAAATTTTGATTAAAAATGATATATATGAAATGTTTAAGACAATCCTTTCAATGAAATTAAATTTAGCTTTTACTTTAGTGGAAGTAAATGCCACCATTCATTGAACATAATTTTACAACAGTTGTTTTCAAAATCATGAGTTTCCTTTATCTGTATAACAATGGGGCTATTTGCATAAAGATCTAAACCATGGAATCTCACTGTTAATTGGTAATTGAATACTTATGATTAAAATTTTAATCCTTGAAAGTAATTACCATTTCATCCGAAACATTATCTTATCCCCTCATTTCACAAACTCTTTGGAAATCATATGAAACATGCAAACTAGTTTTCTGATGAAATGATTCATCGTTTTCAAGTAAATAGGTAATGAATGGCACTACATATGGATAGACATAAATGGCACTACATATGGATAGACATAAATATTAATGCAAACTAAAGGAAGAGCAACCAGCTGAATAGTGCAGTAACACCATAGGGTGTAGGTTGCTAAAATTAGTTAAATTTGGAAATTTTTTGTGTTACTTTCTTTAGTGGATAAATCTATGCAAGTATATTTGTGAAGTTTAAATTTGGAATATAGTGTTGTACTCTTAAACCTGGTCTCATGTTACCTTTGCCATTATTACTACTTCTTTATATCTTTTAGTCTCCAGTCCCCTAATCATCTTTGTGCAGAGAAGAACAACAAAGATGATTAGGGGACTAGAGGCTAAAACATATAAAGAATGGTTTCTGGAATTGGTTTTGTCTAGTTTAATGAAAAGAAGGACTAGGGGGTGACATGATAGCAGTGTTCAATGTCTAGGGGACTGCCACAAAGAAGAGGGGATCAACCTATTTCTCCAAAGCAGGACAAGAAGCAATAGATGGAAACTAATCAAGGAGAGGAACAACTTAGAACTAAGGAGAAATTTCCTGAAAGTAGAACAATTAATCAGTGGAACAACTTGCCTCCAGAAGTGGTGTTTAAAACACTGGAAGTTTTAAAGATGACATTGGATAACCATTTGTCTGAAATGATATAGGGTTTCCTGTCTGAGCAAGTGGTTGGACTAGAAGACTTCCAAGGTCTGTTCTGTTCTGTTCTACTTGCTAAGAGAAGTCTTCTTCCATCTCACTCCTCCACAAAAGGATATATCTCATCTCTAAAATTACAGAGCCTCTCACTATTCCTCTTTGAAGTTATTGATATTTCTAAGATCTCCTGATTGTCTTCATCTCAGAACTTGCAAAAAGAGACTGAAATGAAAAGAAGTAAAGGGAAACAGAAGTTTCAAGTAGTAGTACTAAATAATGAGTGCAGTCCTTTTTCATAATCCGCCCATTCTGTTCCTCTCCTTGTTTATTTCTTTTTTGAATTCCACTTATCATAGCAACAACTTCATGCTTTCATTGGCTCCTTATCTCCTTTTTTGTTTCATAAATATAATTACTCCAAATTTCTGAAATCTTAATATTTTTTATGTTTCAAGTTTCCTTCCATTTTCCCATAATACCTATTTGACTCTTGCTATTTCATCTTAATTTTTAGCAACTCTTTTGACTTTAAGATTTAGCTAGCTTGACTGCTGCTTATTAATCTTTAGAACTTAAGGTTTAAATAGCCTTACTACTGCTTACTAACTTTTTGAACTGATGATTTAATTAGCAACTGGTTGTCTCTGTAAGACTTCTCTATTTATAATTCATTAAATTACTTATTGCAAGTTCAAGAAACTATTCAACAAGATATTTATATATGATTTTTCTCAACAATATAAACTTTAGAACTCTTGATAAAAGAGCACATTATAAAAGGACAGTAAAATGATACATAAAGACATCCATGGATGGGCAAATAAAGGATGTGTTACAATTATATAAGGTAACTGCTGTAAATTATGAACTTAAATTAGATGTTAGAATTCATGGATGTAACATCTGAATGCATATATTTATTGTCATTCTGGAATCATTATAGTTCTATATGAATGCTGTTGGATGGATGGTAAATGTACCTGTAATGATTGACTAGGTTATGTAAAAATTTGACTTGTGTAGATAGAAATAAAATATTATGCATCTTTAGATATAATTTCCTTAGATGGAGTACTCCTGACCATTTATCATTTTTATCTTATAGTCCTGTCTAATGGTGCTCTGGAAGAGGTCATGTTTATTTGAAAAGACCAGGTAAAGATAAGGAGCCATAAGGGTGAATTCTTGGCTTTAATTCTGGTCATCAAATTTTCATCTAGAAAGCAAATACAATAAGTATTGAGATTCACAGTCTTATTATTGTGAAAAGCATTATAACTCTGCTTAAGTTAAAATAATTATTTTAAAATTTGCATCCATTTATCTGACATAGATTCATGTTTGCATAAATACACAGACTTTTCTTTAAGAAGGAAAATGAAGGTTGCATGCATGTAATTATCTCATTTTATCTTTTCAATTTTAGGGAAATTGAACTGAAAAATAATGATTGTCTTAAAGTTAACTCAGTCATTGTTGACTGGGGAAATGTGTCTTCTTGGGTTTAGTCCAACACTCCAATTAAGGTATTACATTGCCTGTTTCCAAATAAATTAAAACATTTAAAAACACCCAGAGAATAAGTTAAAATAGAGATGATCCTCTACAATCATCTCTACAAACATATGATCACAATTGGGACCCCACTGACAAATGGACGAAAAGAAAGACCTCCTTACTGTTTAACTTTCTTGGCATCTGTGTTCCAAAAATCACCTTGAAAAACCACATAAAAATATACTTAGGCCTATGTGTATATGAAATTACTTTTTCCGCATCAGAAAGACTTGTTTTTCGATTGCAAGAATGTACTAAATCCTAGGCAAAAGTCTTTGGCATGTAACTGATTAAGGTCTTATCAATTTCAGGCAGCAGGGCAATCTGGCTGCAGGATAATAATCAACTAATTAAGGTCACGGAGCTGAGCTTGTTTTACTTCTGGTTTACACTTATTAAGAAAGTGCTGGGCTGCTGGGGAAAAAAGTTGCTCAGGAAAGATACTTGAAAATTCAGACCATATTTTATTTTAAGGCTATCCCTGAAGAAGGACAGAAGGCCGAAAATGAAGTCACGTCCTCCTTTGGGTGTCTGATAACCCTAGGTACAAGATAACAAAAAATTTGGATGTTTAAAAAGAAAGCCAGGTGAGGGGGTCTTGCATGATGTTCTTTCTTGGAAATTTAACTGGGCAGGTTAAGAGGTAGTCAAGGAGGCCACAGACCCTGTCTTCTAAGTGCCACACAAAATTTATCCCTGTACATTTTGGAAAATGTTTACCTGCTCTTATAGGAAAAAAAAATCTTATTAGGCTTAGTGAAAACATAAAAAAAAGTTGGCACAGAATTAGGTTTTATTAATGTTATATCTGCACTTTGAATTTAAAACCTAGTGACACAGTCTGAACACAGAATACTCATTTATTCAGGTCACAGAGCAAAAGCCTCATCTTAATCTTTTATATTTCATTTGAGAATAACATACCATCATACAGTATGCAGCTACTAAAGGAACAATGGTTATATTTACATAATTGATGTCTGTTTGACAATGAATCATTTTTAATATGTGTATATGCATTGCTTGTTATTACAGGTAGCTCTCCTAAGTTAAATAATTCTTTGTTGGGGAAATATTATGTTACAATAGGGAGTGCAAGCATGTTTGTAGAACATAATTAATATCTTACTTGGAAATAAATCCTACCTCTCAGTTTCATGGTATAAAAAGATCGGACAGCCATGTGTCCAGGATGACACAAGGTCTTCTGCCATAGGCAGGAGGTTGGACTAGAAGATCTCCAAGATCCCATTTTGGCCCTATGATTCTATTGTCTTATATTCAGCATTTTTGCACTACTGTATTTTAATGGTTGATTATGTCCCTGGCAATACACATGGAGGTAATTCAATAAATCTGGTTTATTCCCCAAAGGGCAGAAACAATTGCACAAGTGCCACTGTGTTTGTCTCCTATTCCAAATTGCCCCAAATTAAATTGTTTTAAAAGTTTTTTAAAAAAGACCAACATTTCCCAAGCTCACACAGACTTGATTCACTTAAAGTGTTAGAACATAAGCCATCACTTACAAATGACAAAAAACTGGGTTGAATAGTAAAACATCATAAAACCCAAAGTGCTATTATATGGCTTAGTGTGCTGTACAACCAAGTTATGACTAATACAGTGGTGGGGTTCTGCCGGTTCGCACCGGCTCGGGAGAACTGATTGGTGAAATTTACCAATCCGGTGAGAGGAGGTTCGACTGGTGGACCCGGAAGTAACTTCTGGAATGCCTGCCCCAGCCCTGTTGCTCGCTCGCCCTGGCCATCCCAATACAGATCGCTCATTCCCCCACCTGTCTGCACTAAACTAGCCCAGCCTGCCACTCACTGATTGGCTGGAGGCGACCCGTTTAAAAGTGTGGTGCTCGTTCCTGAGCTGCTGTCGCATTGCGCTTGCTGATTGGTCCTCCCTTTGTATCGATTCACCCTCCAGCAGCTTGCTGCTTCCCTCAGGTAAGCAACTAAGCTTGAGAGGGGCGGCGGGAGGCTACCTTACGCTACCTCACGGCTTTCGTGAAGGAAGGCTGAAGGCCACAAGCTGGTGTACATCACGTGGCCGAAAGTGGGTGGGCGGTGGTGGTGGCGGTGGCAGGCTAGCTTTCGTGAGGGAAGGCCTTCAGGCCTTCCCTCATGAAAACTGTGAGCTGGCGTACACCATGCAGCCGAAAGCCCCCCGCACCCCCTCTCCAGCCTCGCCTGGCTGGCTAGGCCTGCCAGGTGGCGTGCCTAGCTAATCGACAAACCTTGTCCCTCCAGTCTGGTAAGTTTACTTGTCCTGCTGCCTCATTGCTTGCCTGCTCCCTGCTGCATCCATTGCATCAGTGAGCTGCTGATTCTACCTGCTGGTAAGTGACCAGGTTTTTTTAAATTCTTTTAATGTTTTTTAAAAGAATATTTTATTTATTGTCCATAGAATTTTTTAAAATTGTTTTACTTAAAAGGATTGAGTGTAGAATATTTTAAAATGGTTTACTTCAATTTATTGTTTGTAGAATACCTTGAGTTATTGCATTGTTGGCTTAGTGTCTCTAAAATGTTTTCTAGTTCGGATACTACATGTTCAAAAGATTTTCTCTTTTCTAATAGAAATGAATTTGAGTTTATGGAGTTTTTTGAGTTTATTATTTTAAGGATAACCATCATTCATGGGGGGGGGGGAGAATTTTAATGGAGGAAACTACCTTCTAACTCCATAGGACAGGCACCAACCTCCAAGTTGGAACATAACCATGTTAGCGATGGGTTTTAATTTATTTTACTACTGGTTCAATTGTGTGTGTGTATGACGCTTCTGCGCATGCACAGAAGTATCCATGTAGGTGGGCAGAGCATCCCACCACTGCCACGACGGGTTCACCCACCTCTGAACCATGTCCATCTTCTTTAGACTGGTCGCGACTGGAGCACATGCTTAGCAGGAATGCCCCAACCCTTCCTTTCTAGTAAAGAGAAAAAAGGCTGCTTGTTTCAATCTGAATATTATAATGTTGCTTCTGGAACCTCTGATTAAAGGTTATAATGCTGTCAGAATTTAGGCATTCTTTGATTCTGGAAATTTATTTATCTCTAAGGAATAGATTAAATAAATTTAGCTAGAAATCTGTGTTAGAATGCCTTATTTGAATCTCAGTGTTTATGTCTACAGTACTTTATGATCTTTGATATGTATTGCCTTTGATAGATATTTTCCTTTTGCAAGCTAAGTGACTGTACGTCTTAAAAAACAACCCCATGCCATTTTATGATACACTCAGAGAATCAACTTTTCCTATGTATTTTGAAGATCTTAAAGATATTTCAATATTCAGATGAAACCAGAGCCTTTCCTTTTGGTATTGATAGACAGACAGTTGGGAAAAAAATCATGGAACTTTGTTTTTATATATGATAATTACAGTGAGATTGCTCAAAAGTGTAACGACTCAGCCCTATGCACAATAGAGAAATCGTTGGTGAAGATGATGGAACTTGCAGAAATGGCTAACCTAATTTCCTTGATGGAGAAAAGATACTACGTATCTACTTTATTGCTGATTGGAATCCCCTAGAGGCTTTTTGCATGAAACAGAAAAAAATGAACGTATGATTTAGGGCTCTGATGATTAGAAAAAAAATAGATAATAGATAAAAGCTTTTTTTAAAAAGAATAAAAGATACTTTGTATTTGCATTTGCTGCAAAGAAAATCGGAAGCTACTTTTTTTCTATTTCTTTTCTTTTTCTTTTTGCACTTTTTGCAATTTTTGTCTTTTTCTTTTTTCTCTTTCCTTTTGTTTACTTTATGTTAGTTCTTGTTAGTTACAATAGGATCTCTCTGTTGCCTTTGATCTTCTATAAACAGAGATTTGGCTTGAAGGGGATGATGTCAATCATTTAGTTGATATTGGCAAAATTCCATCTGTTTCTGTTTTGCAGCATTTTGGAAATATCCATTGTCACTCCCAGGAGCAGAGAATTCTATCATACCCATAGCAAACAGTGACATCCTGAACAGTTGCCACTCTTCTCACCTCAGTGTAGATCTATATTACTGCTGTCACTATCTATAAATCAAAGGATAGCTGTTAAGTATCTTGGTTACAGACCCTTGGAGTTGGACTATGATGTAAACCAGGGGTGTCCAACTCAGGGTTGTGTTTGACCGGGGGGGGGAGGTGAGGCCAGCTCAACATCACTTATGCCGGGGGTGCCTGTGGCGTCCCGAGTGCTCTGCCAGTGAAAATGGGCTCCTTAGCTCTCTTTTCAACCGTGACAACCTCCTTCAACCCTCTGCCAGTGAAAACCTAGCTTGGAAGAGCTGCAAGCAACCCTCCCAAGTTCTGTTTTTGCTGGCAGCGGCACATGGACCAGTTTTTCGCTGTTTGCAGGGTGAATCCGCAGGCCACAGCTAAGTACCCTGTGGGCTGGATCTGGCTGCCGGGCCTTGAGTTTGATACCCCTGATGTAAACCATGGGAATCCCTAACAGTTTAGATGATATATACAGTAAATGTAACACACACACACACACACACACACACACACACACACACACACACAGCTCACATCTAATCTTCAGCACATCGTAGATCATACTTTATGTGGACTGAATACAACAATGCAATTTTTTAAACTTTGTATGGAGTTCATAGTACAGAGTATAGTACAGTATTCCGAACGAGGGTACAACATGTGTATCTGTGTTGGGGCTTAAATAGCTTTGGGGTGGAGGGGCTAAATATTTAGCTTATTCTCATTTGGAAACTACTAGGGAGAAAAATTGATACCTTAAGTTTTGCAGAGAGTGAATACAACCATTTCTTCTTTTAAATCCCTCCTACCCCTCTCTATCTAAAACCCTGACCCTGTATGTGTAAACTATAACTATGCATGTATTTACACTATAAACTATAAATAGACTTGTTTTTAGGTATTTCACCCACTGAATATCTTGAGAGACTGTCTGTGATTCTTACACTATTATATATTATTCATTGTGTGGAAAATAATCTCTAGAAAAAAGAAAGGCATAATCATATTACAGGCCTAGGAGATATCTCTAGAATTTAATTCATTTTTTAAAACTATAGAATTGTTTCACGTTTTTATCATCCTTTTACTTTGCACTTGCTAGTAAGGTACATATGCTATGAAGGGGCTCTTATCTCTCTCTTTTTTTTTGCATTCTAGAATTAAAGGGAAGACATCAGGTAAGTCACCTGCCTGGAAGATAAGCAGAGGTAGCTGTAACAACAAAGCAGGTACATCAGAGCTGGAAGCAAGACTACAGGGCACTTCCAACCTTTAACTCTGCTACTGGAATATGGCTTGACACATACGTGACACAAAGGTTATCTGAGAAGAAGTTCTGCACTTTAAAGTGCTTTCTCCCATGAAATATTCAGGGACTGAACACAATGCTTGGTTCGTCATACTGCACTGAAGGCTTACTCCTCCAGGAAACATTTGTGCCTTTTTCTGTGGTCCCTCTGGGTCAATATAAAGAGATGGTAAGGGCTGGAGAAAAAGGGAACACTGCAACAAGTAAACAGAAAATATTCAGTAATTACCCATTAAGATCATCACTATAAGCTCTGAGCTTTGTAATAATGTATTCCATATTCTAAAAGGGAGAAAGGCAGAAAAGATGGCAACTGTCCAACAACTATGAATTAATCTCATGGGCAGAGTATTATTGCAATTATAACATCTTAACCAATGTTTGCAAATTCTCCCAAGTCACTAGAAATTCATTATCATAATCAGTCTATGATTCTGCACTTTGTAAGGAATGCTTCTATTTTCCCAGAGGTTATGGAAGTCATGGCTCCTATATGCATTGATGAATGAAAAGAATTATAAAAAAATATATAGCACAACTCTTATTAAAGCAACATACGTATTCATAGGTGACTAAAAGTGGTGATTTCCTGTATTTTATGTAAAACTTTGCTATACAATTATAGCAAAGAAACCACCATATTTCTTTGCTATAATTGTAACTTGTTCCCTAGTTTTTCTCAAAGAGAAAATTCTTTGAATCTGTCAGACTTTTGAACAATTCTATTCTCTATTCCAATGTTTTTGAATCTCTGCAACCTTAAGATGTGTGGACTTCAACTATTGGAATTCCCCTGGCCAGTATGTTGACTGGGGAATTTTGAGAATTGAAGTCTACATATCTTGAACTTGCAAAGGAACACTGCTCTATTCTATTCTCAATTCTTTTTCAATGCGGAGGCAGACAGCTTCCATTATCCATATCTATATTTGAAAGCTGCCAAGATTGATGAAGACTGATTTCTATCAGTATTAAGGAAATAGTTTTATATTAAGAACATTTTTGCTTACTTATTTCAAAGTCATATAAACCATGCAGTGGGAAAAATAAACCCTAGTTGCTGAAATATATGACACATATGCTTCAGTGATTTTTCAACAGTTTCAGATCTACTGAGGAACACAGAATTTATAATGAAAATAAAATTGGATCCAATGGTATAATTCCAACACATATAAGGCAACAATCGACCTAACTATCAAGAGCAACAATATGAATTTAGTGTATGAATCATTCTTATATGCAGAGGAAATTTAGAAAGTTCAGGTCCCAGCAACTAGTGGAAGATGTAACCAAATTCTGAACCAAAGTCTCCTCTGCTCAGTGTACTGAAATATCAAGCATCAGCTTACTTATTTCCAAATAAAGATCCACAGGGAGGAAAGACAGAAAAATATTTGTCCTATGGGGAAGCTGAGATCATATGGGCTATTTGTGAATAGCCTCGTATGGGAATCAGGGGTGACTGGAAGTAGCTGAGATTAAATGAAAGCCAGGAACTCTGTTTAATAAATCATCTATAATAAGGATGGTGCTATAGTGTCTTTATTTCTCCTTAAGCCAATTCTTGGATATTAACATCATGTCCTTGAACTTCTTCCCAATAAGAACTTGGTTCCATTTGAACTTGTATTGGAAGAAAAAAATTATGGCTCTGCCCAATTTATGTTGGATTTCCATCATGAACTATTTGTTATCTGACTGTATGGTAGCTGACAGTCTGGTAAACAGCTCACTGGAATTCCGTCCTATATATTTACATTCTTTGTAACTGGAATTTCCTTGAAAAAGAATACATGCTTTTAAGTCAGACATCACCTAGAAATACTATCACTTCTGGGTGGGTGGAAGACACAAAGTTGAAATTATGTCATAGTAACATAAACTGAGTTGTGGCAGGAGATGAAATGAACACTGACTTACCAAATAAAAAATGAGTAGGGTGTCAAGAAGAATTTAGAATTCCTTCATTGATTTAACTTGTAGTCTGAAGAATTTTACATTGTAGAACTTAAGAACAGAGACTATGTACTATACTATGCATATCATTGTGAGGCATCAATTATGGAGCCCCTCCTGAAAGCCAGATTGTCAGGCTTTGATTTTGATTGCTTGAAAACAGAAGAATTTAAACCCTCTGCAAATATATATATATATATATATATATATATATATATATATATATATATATATATATATATATATATATATATATATATATATATATATATATATATATATATATATATATATATATATATATAATTGAACATGTATATAGCTTTATCCAATCAGCTTCTGCCTGTTAAAAACTTAAAAAAACAAAAACATGTAATAAAAGGGGGTAATTTCTTTCTCGCTGCGGGAATGAGCCTATTGGAATCTGTTGGAATCTTATTTTGCAGACTGTGAACTGTGTATGAATTGCTTGACATTCAACAAGCATTTTATTTTTGGACTGTGACTGGCTGGATATTATTTTTGAAAACTGGGCATGTATACCTTGACCTCCGTTTAATAGTTTTAAGGTGGGGCTTTCATATTGCCAACCTTTTTTTAAATGTAATTTTAGTTTGCTGAAGATGATTTTAATCAATTATTTGCTATCACAAAAAGTGTATATCTGTTTTTCTGCAATATTTTGAATTTTAAGTAGTGCCATATAATGGAACACATTGTTCTGCAATATATTCTGTTATAAGTTGACTACAACGTTTTTTGAGATAAATGAAGATCCTGATTCTCACTGGTTTCCTCAGAGTTCATGCTTTATTTCTGACAATACAGACCTGATAAAATGATGTGTTGAGGAAAATTTAGCACCATCTAGAATACAAATGCTCTTTGTGTAAGTGGCATTACAGAGTCCTTGTATTGGCTAAGCAGGGACGTGTGGTCAGGGGAGGCAGGGGAGGCAGAGCCTCACCGCTCTCATCATGAAAAAAAAAGGGAAAAGGCACTGAGGAGCCTTGGGGAATGTGACTGCGCGAGCCGTGGTCCCCTTCATGTTGACTCAGGAGGGTGGGGAATGGGACCATGTGTGCAGGACTGAGGGAGGTACAGGAGGCTCCTCTAGTCTCAGCCTCCCTCCTGCCCACGTGGTCCCATTCCCCGCCGTTCTGAGTCAACATGAAGGTGACCACGGCTCGCTCTCGCGAGCCGCAGTCCCCTTCATGTTGACTCAGGAAGGCGGTGTGCAGGACAGAGGGAGGTGCAGGAGGCTCCTCTAGCCTCAGCCTCCCTCCTGCACATGTGGTCCCATTCCCCGCCTTATGTCGGGTTCTGACGCTGGAGCTCATGGTTCCAGAGTGAATGCGCATGTGCGAGTGGCTCCCTTCTTCGCACTGAGCAACGGCAAGTTTGCAGGAAGTTGCTTGCAAAAGGGCGGACTTTTCGGACCGTCGGCTACCGTTTCCCTGCCAGCTCGCTCACGAAAGGACCCTGGAAAGCGAGTTGTGGCCAGCGCCTTGCTAAGAATTGCCCGCCTTCCTGATGACGTCACCAGCCTCACCAGCCATAAACCTCACCGCACGTCACTGTGGCTAAGTATCCATTCTCTAGATACCTTTAGATAATTTTGCACAAAATGTTCTCCACCATCATTTTTCTGTTTTTCCTTCCATAGAAGAAGGAAGAAATAAGTCCTTTAGGACTAGAGTAAGGTTGAGCAACAAAAATGCTGACTTTTCAACTCAACTTCTGTCCTGGTTTGGCTTTTACTGAGAAGTAAAATATAAAAGCTCCATTGAGAACCCTGGCATTTCAGCAGGAAACTGACATGCCCATTATGCTATTCTTGCAAAGTATTTTAAAAAAGAAAAGCTGGATTTGTTTTTCTCTCACAATACTAAGTCTCTAATATAGTTGTAATTTATACAGTGTATCTGCTCTATATATTTAATCAGCTGGCACACAGTTGTAATTGAATCACTTATTGCTTAAAACATACACTCTTGCAAGCAAAACAAAATTACAAATACTACACTATACTTCATGCATGAGTGGTGTTCACTTTGTTTCTTGAAGATTCCAGTAGCAGAACACCAATTCTTTTCCAAAGACAAACATTTCGAGTATTTAGCCTTGAAATAAAGCACCATCTTCTTTCAAGTGTTCTGTCTGTTCCAAATGCTAGAATTGAGATACTAAGTATAGCAGTAGGGATCAAATATATCCTGCCACTATTGATTTAAACTAGCTAAGGTGATGTGGGAATAAAGTGCTAGGAGCAGTGAAGAATATGGTCAAACAGAAGACTGCTTTTTGCTGAGTACTTAGCTTACATGTTACTGTATTTAGAAAAGATATTTTTATTAAAGGGAAAATAGAGTCAATAATCTTGTGGGGTCATTGTGGAACTGCTTATTTTCAATTATCTCTGCCTGTCCTACAAGCTCTGACAGAATAGGCATACTCCAGGTCTATTGAATAATGCCATTTAAGGAGATCCAGGAAAAGTGCCTTTTTGTTGTAGCCCTTCCCGTGTACCACACCAGACTCCTGAGTGGCCCTGAACCTGCTATTTTTTAGTAAAGCACTGAAGATCTGATTTTTCTTCTGTGGTTCTTGATGTAAGTATTGACTTCCCCTGGATGCCTTGGATGTTTAAAGGTAAAGGTAAAGGTTCCCCTCACACATATGTGCTAGTCGTTCCAGACTCTAGGGGGCAGTGCTCCTCTCTGTTTCAAAGTCGAACAGCCAGCACTGTCCGAAGACATCTTTGTGGTCCTGTGGCCGGCATGACTAAACTCCAAAGGTGCACGAAATGCTGTTACCTTCCCACCAAAGGTGGTTCCTATTTTTCTACTTGCATTTTTACATGCTTTCTCACTGCTAGGTTGGCAGAAGCTGGGAAAGTAATGGCTGCTCACTCCGTTATGCGGCGCTAGGGATTTGAACTGCTGAACTGCCGACCTTTCTGGTCAACAAACTCAACATCTCAGCCACTGAGCCATTGAGTCCTTTGCCTTGGATATTTACTTGCTATCAAATAGATGATTATGAATATGATTATGATTAACTATCAGTTGTTTTTCAGCCAACCAGAGTTGGGTATTGAATGGGCAACCATGTAACTTTAACAAAGAAACAACTAAATAAAATGAATTTCACATTATTCTGTGAGCAGTTAATGTAAAAAAAACCATGCACTTGTGTTAACATACACAAATAGTTTTTTTAATTTTTTAAATTTTTAAACAAACATAAAACAAACATAGACACACAATACACAAATTCTCATATCATCAATCCAAATGTGTGTGTGTGTGTGTGTATATGTGTGTGTGTGTGTGTGTGTTGTGTTTGTACTGATAAATAAATACAACACAAATACAACACAAAGATAAAAAAGGCAACATTAAAAATAAAAATATGGTTTTCTGCCTGCATGGTCTTCTGTGATAAGCCCAAGGACAGAAAGAGGGAGTAGTGACCTTCCTCCCATATTTAGGCATACTAGGGGTTGTAACACACACACACACACACACACACACACACACACACATATACATACATACATACATACATACATACACACAGACACACACACACACACATTCATTTGGCTATAACTGTTATTACATCCTTTTATATAAAATATTATAAATTTAAAGTAAATCTATATTATGGCATTTCATTACATCATCCTAAAATCATCCAATGTTATTACATCTTTATACCATATTCTATATAAAAATTGTTTATATTTAATAACAAGGCTTTTAAACATTGTCTCCATAGTCCTCAATTACAATTTGTATAAAGTTTCATATTATCAATTTGGTGTATATAGGCATTATTATCATTGTTACTCATTTATTTGACTATAAATATTATCATTCCATTTTATACATAATACTCTAAACTTAACTAAATTTAACTTAGTTTTTATTATGACCTTTCATTACATCATCTGTGTCCTCCCAGTAGTAGTGCAATCTTATATCTCTTACCATTTATATGGATTTCTTTTAGCAATTTGTTGCTCATTGCATATCTTGTAAAGACTTGAAACCGTCCATCTGTTCCTTCCATCAGCTTGCTGATGCTTATCACCAATGCTTCTGCCAAAATTTCTCTCATTAATTCTGTCAACCTTTCTCCCTTTTCTTCTATATTTTGAGGTCTGAGATAGAGTTCCAATCCATAGATCTCCCCTTTCCATATTCCACTCTTGCCATTTCCAACCACGCTCAGTTTACTGTCAATATCAACAATTTTCTTATCTCTTTGTCCATCTGTTTCTTCAATTTTTAGAACTCTGTCCTCAATTTCATCATGGTTTGATAAGTATCCTCAATTTTTCCATCTGTTTTTCCTGTTCTGTGTTCTATATTCTCCATTCTCTTCTCAATGTTCTCTGTTGTTACTAGTATTTTTTGAATTTATTGCATAATAATTTGCAATATTAATGTTTCTTTTTCATGTTGCACCATTCTTCCAACTTATAAACACTGCCACTATAACATCCAAGGCTTTTTTGTTAAATTTCAAGAAAGTTCATTATAATCTTTCAAGTCAAGGCTTTCTCTTCACTCCAGTCCAGCTACTGATAGTACTCCAGAAGAGCACCTGTATAAACAACCTGTGCTCTTCCCACTATCACTTTCAATAAACAAACTCAAAAGCCTTGCGATATAAGCCAAATGTTCAAAAAGAAAAGAGAAAAACAATGTTTCCAAACCTCCAGCCTCTAAGTGTTGCTTCTTTTCCCTCTGTTTTTACATCCCTCTTTGTATTCCAAACTTAAGGAGAAAAGTTCTTAAAAGAAAAACAATTCAATCAAGCATTGTAAAAAAATATATATTAATCCATAAGTATGAAAAAAAAAGAAAAATAGAAGAAGAAAAATTAACCAATCCAATTTAAAAAGTAGGAAAGATTTGTAAAAATTCCATCCATAAAAAGAAAAAATTAAAAAAAGATAACACACTAAGTTTAATTCTGGCTTAATCTCGCCACTTACTCTCTTCTGTCTTCAATTTTAATTTAACTTTTGGTTTTTTTGGGTGATCTCTTCTCTAATAATAAAATTTATCTCACCAATTCGATACACTTTCTCTCCTGCTTTCCTTCTGTTCTAGAGCTGTCCCAACTTCAGCAGCTTCAATGGCTGCTTCTCTGTCGCCAGAAAAAAACAGCTTCTCTTGGATCAATCAGGGACTTTGCGATGTCCCTGAAATCAGCAGGATGTGCACTTCTCTATCACCATCTCTACGGGACAGCATAGGTCCAAAAGGACCGTCCAGCGGCAGAGATATCAATGGCATGTCGTATCATCGTGATGTCAGCCCCGCCCTTCCATACACAAATAGTTTTAATGTTGTTGAGGTTGCAATGATGTTTAGGCTTCTTTTGCTGAGCTTTAAAATACAGTTGGACTCTGTGGGAAGTTTTATTGTTTCCTTATTGATATATTAGGTTCTCAGGTCCTCTTGACGTGGAACTTTAGAATATATTTCAAATTGCAGTTATGCTATTTTTAGTTGACATTGTATATGAATAATCTCTCTGCAAGTTTGTGTTTATTTGAGCTATATGTTTATTAATGTTATTTTTGCAGTGAATAAATGCAGACTACCCTCCTGTCCCTCCCCAAAGATTAAGTTTAGATTAAGGCTTGTCAAAGTCTTTTAAGACATCCCTTAAAGCAGGGGTGTCAATCTCAAGGCCTGCAGGTCAGATCCGGCCTGCAGAGTGCTTAGATCTGGCCTGCAGGGCTGCCCTGGAATCAGTGAAGGAGTGGCCCATGGTGCCTCTGTCAGCAAAAACCGGCTTTATTTTTTGCTGGCAGAGGGCTGCAGGAAACCATCGCAACCAAAAATGGAGTGAGTGATATTAAGTTGGCCACACCCACCCTGCAATGCCCCCTGTCTCCCTGAGGTCAAACACAAACCTAATGAGGCCCTTAATGAAATCAAGTTTGACACCCTTGCCTTAAAGCAATTTTTCTGCAAACTAGCTTGCAATGAGCAGACAGCATAAAACCACCATTTCACTTTCTCTTGTGATCTGTGTGTGTGTGTGTGTGTGTGTGTGTGTGTGTGTGTGTGTTGGGGGGGGGGAAGAGAACAAGGCCCTTGTTCCGTGTTCTCATTCTTTCAGAAAAATCGAAAGCATACTGATTTCAGTTTGATCACAAGTCAGCTGACTGTAAACATCTCAATAGAATATTTTAATTTGAGAGTTTGAGCTTTGGATATATATGTATTTATTAAGCCTCCTACAATACACACATAATAATGTCTATCCTGATTTGCAAGGCTTGTTGCTGCAGATTTGTGACAACATGACACATATTGTTCTGGTTTCACCTGTGGGTATCCATTTATAGCTTTCCTAAAGTGGTTTGATGTTGCCTGCAGTGAAATCATGATACCAAGTACCAATGATTTCAGCTAAAGGCAGACTTGGCATTATTGAAAGCTTATTGAAGCTTATTGAAAGTAGCAAGCATAATTGAACACTAATGCTGCTAAAAGTTTTCTCACAGATGGGAATGAAGTCTATTGATCTTTATCCTTGGTTTCAAGTATTTTCGGAACAACAAAATGAAATTTAATTCATGTGAGCGATTTGAGTAATTTATTAATCTTTATGCATTAGAATATTGATCTCAATATTCCTGCAGAAGGAAAGTTGAAGAAATACAAATGCAGCAAAATATTGAACAATATATTGCTTTTTTGCAATAATCTGGTGAAGTTTATAATAATCCCATTTAGCAGTAAGGTTATTTGAGACTGGGTTGTAAATTCTATCTTATTCTCATTTGTTTGTATGATGCATAAAATAGTTTTTGGCGTAACACAATTAATTACGTGACACAATTAAACTGAAGAATTTGAAATTAAAAGATTTAAACCATGATTTTACACACATTAGTTTAGAAGTAAATTCCATTGCTTGATTTCAACAGAGAAATGTTACTATGAACTGCTTTTAACTAGCAGGGATTTTAAATGTAATTTGCATTTAAAATAGGAAATCGAAGGAATCAAACATAGTACATTATCCAAGTGCCAGGGAAAAAGAGAAGGAAAACAAAAACAGAAAAAAAGATCAGTGCATGTCAATGCTGGATAACGTATCTAGAACTGCTTACCAGTATATACTGTCAGTTCTCTTCTTTTGATATGCTATTCTCAGAAAGAAACACATTTAAACAGAACTTTACTTCAAAAACACCTTGCCATTTTAAAAGTAAACAAGCTTACTACAACTGATTGAATAATTTCAAGTATCATGACATGAGACTATACATGATGGTACTTGGGAAATTTTACTACATATATAGGAAAAGATTTTTCTTATCTTACTGGAATGTTTTTTTCAAAGATAAAACAATGACAAGACAAAGTCCCTCTTTAGATAATGTAGAACAGAATGTCCTCTTCTATGTCCAGATGTTTGAAGTCCCTGCCCCCTTTAAAATGTTGTCATGGATCAGACCTCTCCCCCTCAGAGAAGAGGTCTGCAGAGGAAAGTGTGGAACTGAATATTTATTTATTTATTTATTTATTATTTATTTATTTATTTATTTATTCATTCATTCATTCATTCATTCATTCATTCATTCATTCATTCACTCACTCACTCACTCACTCACTCACTCACTCACTCATTTATTTATTTATTTATTTATTTATTTATTTAGAAGGGAAAGGACTCCTATATCTGCACAGATTCTACCATAATCTAGATTAGAAGAGATCCAGTGAGTCTACTTAGACCAAAAGTTACCCCTTTCAAAGTATAAAGAATGTATAAGTGACATTCTGTGCTTTCTGATCTACCCACTACTCTTTTATGTACCCTACCTGGAACAAAATTTGATTATATAGTCATATTTTTCAAGACTATTACATCTCTAAGGTTTGCCCTGCTTGTAGAATCCAGAGTCTCATTTTTTTTGCTGTTTATAAATAATTTCTATATCTAACACCACCTGAGGGTAGCATTTTCTCTATCTGACAAGGTGGACATATTGACAGCGTGATTATATGGATATTTATTTGAAAGAAAGTGAGATTTATTTTCAGAGAATAATTCTACAAATGTGCATAAGAAGGTAATTTCAACCTAACAGTCTTTAAGCTGCCATTGCCATTCATGGTTTCTTTTTAATACAATACAATAGTAAAGTTGGAAGGGACCTTGGAGGTCTTCTAGTCCAACCCCCTGCCTAGGCAGGAAACCCTATACCGTTTCAGACAAATAGCTATCCAACATCTTCTTAAAGACTTCCAGTGTTGGGGCATTCACAACTTCTGGAGGCAAGCTGTTCCACTGATTAATTGTTCTCACTGTCAGGAAATTTCTCCTCAGTTCTAAGTTGCTTCTCTCCTTGATTAGTTTCCACCCATTGCTTCTTGTTCTACCCTCAGGTGCTTTGGAGAATAGTTTGACTCCCTCTTCTTTGTGGCAACCTCTGAGATATTGGAATAATGCTATCATGTCTCCCCTAGTCCTTCTTTCTCTTAAGCTAAACATACCCAGTTCCTGCAACCGTTCTTCATATGTTTTAGTCTCCAGTCCCCTAATCATCTTTGTTGCTCTTCTCTGCACTCTTTCTAGAGTCTCCACATCTTTTTTACATCGTGGCGACCAGAACTGAATGCAGTATTCCAAGTGTGGCCTTACCAAGGCATTATAAAGTGGTATTAACACTTCACGTGATCTTGATTCTATCCCTCTGTTGATGCAGCCTAGAACTGTGTTGGCTTTTTTGGCAGCTGCTGCACACTGCTGGCTCATATTTAAATGGTTGTCCACTAGGACTCCAAGATCCCTTTCACAGTTACTACTACTGAGTAAGGTATCACCTATACTGTACCTGTGCATTCCGTTTTTGTTGCCTAAATGTAGAACCTTACTCTTTTCACCATTGAATTTCATTTTATTAGATAGTGCCCAATGTTCAAGTTTGTCAAGATCCTTCTGTATCTTAAGCCTATCTTCTGGAGTGTTGGCTATTCCTGCCAGCTTGGTATCATCTGCAAATTTGATGAGTTCCCCATTTATTCCCTCATCCAAATCATTGATGAAGATGTTGAAGAGTACTGGGCCTAAAACAGAGCCTTGGGGTACTCCACTGCATACTTCCCTCCATGTAGATGCAGTTCCATTGAGAACTACACGTTGAGTGCGGTTGGTCAGCCAGTTACCAATCCATCTGGTGGTGATGCTGTCTAACCCACATTCTTCTACTTTATCTAGTAGTAGGTTATGGTCTACCTTATCAAAAGCCTTACTGAAGTCCAAGTAAACTATATCAACGGCATTCCTCTGGTCCACTAATTTTGTCACATTATCAAAGAATGCAATAAGATTAGTCTGGCATGATCTGTTTTTGACAAATCCATGTTGGCTTTTGGCTATTACTTTGTTTGCTTCTAGGTGTTCGCAAATTCGTTGCTTGATTATTTTTTCCAGAATCTTTCCTGGTATTGAGGTTAGGCTGATAGGTCTGTAGTTTCCTGGATCTAATTTTTTCCCTTTTTTGAAGATGGGAACCACATCAGCTCTTTTCCAGTCCTCTGGTAGTTCCCCGGTGTTCCAGGATCTCTGAAAGATATAATTCAGTGGTTCTGAGATCTCGTCTGCTAGTTCCTTCAGAACTCTGGGGTGTAATCCATCCGGTCCTGGTGATTTGAACTCATCTAGGGTAGACAGGTGCTCACTTACCATTTTCTTCCCTATTTCAATTTGTGTTCCTAATTTTGTGGTGCTGCTTTTGATAGGTTGGACTGTTTTATCCCTTTGTGTAAAGACAGATGCAAAACATGAGTTAAATAGTTCTGTTTTCTCCCTGTTGCTTGTCACCTTCTTGCCACTTTCTCCTAGCAATGGACCAATTGTTTCCTTAACTTTTTTCTTGTTTTTAACATGTTGGAAGAAGCTTTTTTTGTTAATTTTTACTTTTGTGGCAAGCCTTTCTTCATTGTGAGCCTTAGCTTTCCTCACTTCATCTTTACAGGCTCGGGCTATTTGCTGATATTCTGCCTTAGTTATGTCCCCCTCCTTCCACTTTTTATACTTACTTTTTTTGTCTTTCAGTTTGTCAGATAGTTGTTTATGCAGCCATGCTGGTTTCTTTTGGGAGCTGTTGTTTTTCTTCTTCATTGGTATTGTGTTAGACTGGGCTTTTCTAATCTCATTTTTCAAAATTTCCCAAGCTTCTTGAGTTGTTTTCCCCTCGAGGATTCTCATCCATGGAATTTTTCCCAAGCTCTCTCTAAGTTTATTGAAATTAGCTTTCTTAAAGTCCAAGACTCTAGTTTGACTTTGTTCTACTACTTGTGTTTGGATAATGTTGAATTCTAATATTGCATGGTCACTTGCCCCCAGGGTTCCTATGACTTCAACACCTTCTATCATTTCCTCTCTGTTAGTGAGAATTAAGTCCAGTATGGCTGATCCCCTTGTTTCCTTCTCTACTTTTTGGAAAACAAAGTTGTCTGCTAGGTTTGTTAGGAACCTGTTGGATCTTCCACTTGGTGCAGAGTTTGTTTCCCAGTTGATGTCAGGGTAGTTAAAATCTCCCATTACTATTGTGGTGTGCTTCCTACATACCTTAGTTAGCTGACTAGCAAAAAGTTCATCTTCTTCCTCTGCTTGGTTGGGTGGCCTGTAGTATAGACCTATGGCAATGTCATTTCCCCCACAACCTTTAATATTGACCCAAATGCATTCAAGATAGTTCTCATTATTGTTGTGCTCTATTTCTGTAGAGACATAGTTATTTCTTATATATAGTGCAACTCCACCTCCTCTTTTATTTGGTCTATTTCTTTTAAATAATTTAAATCCTTCTAGCTGTATGTTCCATTTGTCAGTTTCATCCCACCAAGTTTCTGTAATGGCAATAATATCATATCTGCCCTCTTTTACTTGAATTTCTAATTCTCCCTGTTTATTCCTCATGCTCTGTGCATTGGTATATAGACATTTGAGTCCATTTTGATTGACCTTGTGTTTACTGTCTACATAACCTGTATTATGCCTGACTGCCCCTATTTTCTTGCCACTTGTGTGATTCATGCACATGGTATGACAATCACTATTACATGCTTGGTTTTGCTTGACAGCAGGAGTGATAATCTTACCCACACACACATCTATGTTACATGCATTTATAACCCTATGAATTTTAGTTTGCTGGGGACAGAGATGTTCTGTATCTATTAATTCTCTGTCCCCGCTCTTCAGTTTAAATGTTTATCAAGAAAATCTGTGAATTTAATGCCAAGTAACTCAGTTCCTTTCTTGGATGGGTGCAACCCATCTCTTTTGTACAGTTTTTCATTGGACCAGCTACAGGCTTCATGACTAATAAAACCAAAGCCTTCCCTTTTACACCACTCCTTTAGCCAAACATTAAACTCTGCTACACGCTGGCCCTTCCCTTTTTGTTCCTTATATACAGGTAAAACCTCTGAAAAGATAAGCCTACAACCTATACTATTAAGTTCATACCCCAAGTTCTGGAAATCATTCTGCACAGAAAGTACATCTTTCTGGGATAGATCATTAGTGCCAAGATGTATAATAGCATCAACGTCACAGTCCTTACTTGCATTCTTGACTATCTTAAGAATACGCCTCTTGTCTCTGCTGGCAGTAGCACCTGGCAGACACCTGACCTCTTTTAAAACCTCCGTATCCTCTCCTAAATTAACATCTCTTACGATTGAATCACCAACCAGAAGGTGACTTCTCTTTTTACATACCTTGATCTTCTTCTGCGACTGATGTGTGATACCTGGTTCCCCTTTTCGCCTTTCCGAAGAAAGTTCTTCGTTTTGGACCACGATCCCCTGCTTATTTGAGTCATCATTATCACAACTGCCTTGACCTATCTCTTTAGTGTCCCCATTAAGGTCAGCAAGGGCACTATATCTGTTTTGCTGGGTCACAGCAAAAGCTTTGGGTTTATGGTTCACAGCTCTCAACCTGCCAGATCCCACAGTTGTCCAGACAGCTCTTCTCCTGCAAGATCTTTGTGGTAGAGGGGGCTGATAGTGTGGCTTCACCATAGAGTGGAATGGCTGACGTAGACACCTAGTTTCTGCTTGGAGAGCACAGATTACAGATTCTAGATAGGTAATCTGCCTATGTAGACTCGTAATTTGTTTACAAAGGGGACAGTATCCAAATTTGAAAAGAGTACTGCGAAAGACAGGTGCAAAACAGCTATTACATTGAACTAAGCCAGTCATTTTGAAATAAATAAAATCACAATCTCAAACACACTAATCCAGAATGTATTATTGCTATTTTGGTTTATAGATATATGATTCGCGCGCCGTTAGGCGCGCGGGCCCCCACCTCAGTGTCTTTGTCTTGTGACTCACCCCCTCCTTCTCTCCAGCAGCTCCAATCCTAGCTTCAGGAAGATTCAAATTTTGATGCAACTGGGTTAATTCTAGTTGACCTACTTTTTGCCTTCAGTAATCACCCATAAAATATTGATTTTGATATTATTCATTGCATTTTGCAATTCTCTTTCGCCCTTTTACAAATGTGGAAATAAAGCTGACTTCAGCTATTTAATTCCTCAACAATGAATATAGTCAGATACTATAAAACTACCATAACAATAAAAATCACCATAATTTCCTAAAGAAGGTAACTAGATGTTCATAACTTCTAGTGCATTAATGTGCAGCAGGGCTATATTGTCAACCTTCAAGAGAAAATGGGGACAAAGGGACATCATGGAGAAAGATAGCTTAAATGTTGCCTTGCTATATTATTTCCAGCATAATACATTTTATCACATGTAAAATATAACTCATCTATATGTACTGACTTCAAGTTTAGCCAAAAATAGCAAATTGCATGTATTGGGGACCTGTTTCTGATGTTTGTATATTTTTTAAAAAGCAGTTTGTTTATCAGCAGTTTAGTCAGTATGGCATGCCTACATTTCTTCTTTGGGGTGCTAAAGGGTATTTTAATAACGTGTTTATCTACAGCTAACAACCATAATTAGCTTAAGTTATGGAAAGCCCCAAATGAATGAAGAACAGTTTAGAGTTGTTTTGAGGAACATTTTGTGCTATTGCTGATTTGTTAAATATTTGCAGGAAACATGATTTGCATCATTTGGAAGTTACACAAACCTTTAGTAATTATGGCCCAAGGTATTACCCCTAAGTAATTCCCAGAGTGCTTCTTGATATACCATGCATTAATCATCTTTTGTGAGTATTATGAATGCAAAAGTAGTTGAGACTATCTGCCATGAGAATATGTTATTGCAAGGTGGGGGGGAGGAAGAAGGTATCCCCCCCCCCTTACAGCAATGATTTTTATAACAAGGAAAAGCAGAGCATTATGTAATAATGCCTGAGGTCATTAAAATGCAGGCAAACAAATAATGCAATGTTAGCCATATATGCCATAAACTTTGCATATTAATTTAATGTAATATATATTTATGAGAGATTGCAAGAAGTTGACAAAGAACAAACATACAATGCAAATAAGGAACATCCCCAGAATGACTAAGGTAATATATTTTCCATCTAATCTAGATTTCTATAGAGGGTTTGCTGAGATCTTCAGTTCTTAAGATTCATAGGGTGTGAGTGTAGATGATAGAGTTTTTCAAACCATACATTTTTTGGAATATTTTCACACTGGAGGTATAGATAGTTTCCATTCTACCTGTATTTTACAAAAAAAAGTGAAAAATGTATTAGTCAAGAAGGGTTTCAGCTCTTAGAGATTCTTGGGGCTTTGTCATGTGCTATTCTATTTCATGGTTTTTTTAAAAAATTCTGTCTTTTATTCTACTATTACTTGTCTAGGGACCATGTAGGAAATATTGTTGAAAATAAAACAAGCAAGAGTTATCTAATTTGAAAATACACTGCATATGCACGTTACACTTACCCTAGAAAATTCTGGATACTTGCTCAGCTGATAATGAAGGCAATAGAGTGGTTTTAGGTAAATTTCAATGTAAAAAAATCTCATAAGGATTGCAAGAGAATAAAACATAGGCTAACATATATTTCACCTTGAAGTAATTGAAAGAAGGATTTGATAAACATGTATTCAAAGAGTTCCTTGCTCTTTCCTAATTATTTTCTAAAATTTCAATTAAGGGTAGAGTTCTTCATATGAAAATGTTTTTTTTTAAAAAATAGGCCCACTAGTTTACCTATATTTCCTTTGTTATAACTCTTTTCCAATGGCTTGTTATTCACAGTACTTAATTAGCCATTTTTATAAGAGCCTTTATTCAAGATCACTAAATACCAGTTTTGTCAATAAAGTGAAAGAACTATTGACCTGCTTGAGAGTTTCCTAATTAGCTCTGCACAAGACAAACCTAGGAACAGTAAATGATCAGGGGAGGTTGTTCTTACAAGAACTTAGTAAATTTCTGGATATTTTCTTTTACAAAGAAATGAAAATAATTTCATGAGATCTTAACTGACAGGAGGAAGAAAGTAGGTATTGAAAGCTCAACAGATCTTTCAGTGCTGGTGTGCTGCTTTCAATACTAACATTGTGGAAGAGAAGGACAATAGAGCTCCAAGCGTTGCTGAACCATTTTCATGTTACCAGTAGGCACATGGACGTTGATGAAATGCTTGATGGGAAACAATGTGGCTTTTTGCTTAGTGTTTGTCAGAATAAAAGACCAGGACCAAACATAAGTTCAAATTAAATAGATTTATTGCTCATGACTATGCATCAGAACCTATTCAACTAACAGTTACCACTATTTTGTTACTGGTAATGGTTAACAGAATTCGAGAGGGATTGGGTCTAATCCATTTGTGACTACATAGAAATTCCAGGCTGATTTCTCTTTTGACTCTATCCCCAGGCTCTATCACTCTTTTTTCTATAGAAGATCATCCATTGGCACAAGGTCAGGAATGTTAATATGTGGATGGCACCCATTTATATATCTGAACCCCAAACTTAATAAAGGTGTAACAAAGGTATTTTCTGCTGCCTGGGGGTTATTAGAATGGGAAAAAAATAGGCTCAGGATTAATTCTTAGGGGGTATGGTAACCTTTTGATTCTAGAGATATCCCACAATTACCATATTTTTCGGAGTATAAGATGCACTGGAGTATAAGACGCAACAAGGTTTTGAATAGGCAAATTAAAAAAAGTAGGTAGGTAGATAGAGCGAGAGAAAGACACAGTAGGTAGAGAGGGAGAGAGAGAGATTAGGTAGGTAGGTACATAGATAAAGGGATAGATTTTTGCACCCAGATTTTCAGCCTCTTTTTTGAGGAAAAAAGGTGCATCTTATACTCCAAAAATACGGTAGTTATTCATGGGGTCACACTTCCTTATGTAGAACTGGACCACATGTGGGAATCTATTTGGACTCATTCCTGCTCAAAAACAAAGGAATATCTGGGGCCAAATGAGCCTTTCCCCCCAATTAAACTTGGATTGCAATTTGCAACCATTGTTCAACTAGAGGCCTTGGTTAATTAATCGCCTGCCTGCCTGCCTGCCTGTCTGTCTGTTTATGAAGTTTCTCAGTCATCCAGATAGAGTGGTCTAGAAGTTGTGTCATGACAATTGGACTTTCTTGTTTGTTTGTTTGTTTGAAATATTTTGCTGCTTATATAAGTAACTGAAGAAGCTGTTTGGTAAGCAGCAAAGTGTTTCAAACAACTTCCAGACAACTCTATCAGAATGCTCCATTTGCAATTCAGGGTGCCTTTTGTCACTTTTAAAATCTTACATGGTTTACCACCTGGATATGGATAGGACTGGCTTCCCCAGGACTGTCTGTCTACTCACACATTAAGCTTAATAAGGGTAGTCTTTTTTAATTTTTTTTTAAAAATTTTCTTCAAAACAAACAGAACACATCCTTCTTTACATACTGTAGAAAGTGTAGCAGTTGGTTACAAAAAGGCTTTTGTGCATCTCTTCCACAGACAACAAACATAATTCATATCAGCTCAAGTATTTTAACTCAGATATTTATACATGGTACCATCATCATACCTCCATTTTCATTTGACTATAATTGTTTAAACATCCTTCATCATAAAATATACCAAGATTTAATATATAACCAAATACCGGCATTTCATTTACTATTTCTAAAATCCTCCAATAACACTAAATCCTTATGTCCTATTCTAGCTAAAAATTCATAATATTTAATAAAAAAGTTTTATAATCCTCTTTTCTAAATCACTGTTTACAATTTACATCCAGTTTCCTTATGTTGTACCCATACCTGTATATACATTGTTATCATTATCCCTCCTTTATTTAACTATATCATGCATCATAACATTTCCCCCCTAATAATCAAGACTTAACTGTATCTAACTTAGTTCTTTTTTATTAACCTTTATATATAATCCAAAAGGATTTCTAATCTTCCTTTCATGGGTACCATTCAATATTCATATCCAATTATTACTTATCATAACACTACACATAGTATACATTATTATCATTATCAATTATTAATTTAACTATATTGTCACTAAATTTCACTAAGTTTAACTAGCTTTAAATTATACTCTTCCATCTATCAACCTGTATCTTTCCAGTAGAAAAACAGCATCATATCTTCTGCCATTTGTGGCATCAGTCCTCTAATTATCTCCTTAATCAACTTTGTATGGACTCCTCGTAGCAACTCCTTGCTTGTAAAATCTCTCATGTAATTTCGATGCCCTTCTTCTGTTTCCTTAATCAGCTTATCTTTGATTGTCGGTAGTGTTATCAATAATATTGCTAATAAAATTTCTCTCTTTAAATCCATAAATTCTTTTGTTTCTTCTTCTTCTATATCTCGCCATCTGGGGTAGGTTTTGTTAGGGTGTAACCAACAAGTTGGGTAGACAATATATTGCACCAGGCATGTTATGTATCTTTAAGAGAGGAACTCTGTTAATTAGTAGATTACAGCATTTAAATTGCAGCTGATGTTGTTGCTCTCTCTCTCTCTCTCTCTCTCTTGATGTATGATAACTGCTGTCTAACTGTTACTACTGTTGCTACTACTTACTGTGTGTAAGTTATTTGCTACTTGTATCCAAGTTATCTTGGTAGTATTGGACTGTTTTTTCTGTGTATGACTTTTTGGCTGTGTTTATGGATTTTGCTATATTCTTCAAAAAGTAAAGTTTATTTTGTTACTTTACTATCCATTATTCAGTGTGGTTGCTTTATCTATCGCACGCTGCGTATACTTTACAGGGTTGCTCTGTTATAACCTCGACCTGGGGTTCATTGCTAGTGCTTAATCGCACCAGTACCTAACATTGGTTATGGGCCCAGACGCCCTGCCTTAACCATAATTTTTTTTTTAAGCACCACTTTTTGGATAGTTTATTTTTGTGAATATGGCACAAGAACAGTCTGCTGCACTCTCCATGATTACCCGGTTTGATGGAACCAACTATGTTTCCTGGTCCTTGAAGTGTTCCCTACTTCTGCGTAAAGAAGGACTGTGGTTTGTGGTTAAGAACCCACCAGATGTTACAGATTGGGATCCTGCTGATAATGAGGATGCGAAGAAGATTGCGCAGTTTAACAGGGACAATGAGAGAGCTCTCTGCATTATTGGACTAACACTGAATGACCAGCAACTGGTCCATAGTCGTGGCGAAGAGTCTGCTGCTAGGTGTTGGAACACATTGCGGAGAATTTATGTTCGGGACAGTGTGGGTGCTCATATTTATCTCACACGGAAACTGTTTAGAGCCCGTTTGCAAAAAGGTGGTGATATGTTGGCTCATTTAGACTTCATGAAGAAAACTTTGCAGGATTTGCAAGAAAAAGAGTTAATTTTTTCTGAGCTTCAACAGGTGTATATTATTCTATCATCGCTTGATGAAAGCTACGACTCTTTTGTTTCCTCATTGGAAGTTCTTTCACGAGATAAACTGACATTATCTGAGGTTACCGGGAGATTGCTTGAAGAGTCCAGACGAAGAGAGGATAGAGTTCAGTTCAGAGACAATCAATCACAAGAAGAAACACAGTTTTCAACTGTAAATTTTGTTAAGAAATGTTATTCTTGTGGTGGTAAGGGGCATATTGCTAAGAACTGTAAAAATAGCAAGAAAAGGAGTGTTGCTAATAGTAAAAGAAAAAGCAACAATGTTACTGTAACTGTAGCTAAGGTAGATAAGGCTGTAAACCATAGTTTCTGGGTAGTTGACAGTGGCGCATCCCATTCTATAACTAAGGTTAAAGAAAGGTTTGTTACTATGAAGGCTAGCAAACAGCACATTTCCTTAGCAAATGGTTGGAAAATTAAGGCTTCAGGTGAAGGTACAGCGTATTGTCCATGTATTAATGAAAAATTGGAAATGTTATATGTACCTAAAATGAAATTTAACCTATTATCTGTAAAAGACCTTGTGAAATGTGGGTTTACAGTAACATTTAAGAATGATAGATGCATTATTGAAAAGGAAGGTAATAGTGTTATTGCCAATTTGGAGAATAATTTATTTATTCTACATGAGAACTCTTTAAATATTGCGAGTTCTGAACCTGGTTATAAGAATAAACAGCCCCATGATAACTGTATACATCTACTTCATAGACGTTTAGGCCATGTAAATTTTAAAATGGTATGTCAAACTGTTATTCTATCTAATGGAATCAATTTGAAACCTTGTTCAAAATATCTTAACTGTAATGCCTGTAACCAGGCTAAAAGTAAGGTTACCCCTGCAAACCGGTTTCAAGGATTCAAGACATCTAAACCACTGGATGTAGTGTTTGCAGACCTAATTGGCCCTAAGAAACCTAGCTTAGGAGGTGCCTGCTATATACTCAGCATTATGGACCATTATTCTAGGTATGGTTTCTGTTATGTAATGAAATCAAAGGCAGAAACTTTCCAACATTTTACTAAATGGTTAAAGTTTGTTGAACGTAAGATGGATAAAAAGGTACTTTGCCTAGTCACTGATAATGGGTCTGAATTCACTAATCATAGGTTTACATCAATGTTGGAGAATGCTGGTATAGAACATAGGCGTTCTGCCCCCTACAGGCCAGAACATAATTCATTTATTGAAAGACGTGGTCAATCATTGCAGGCAATGACCAGAACTATGCTGGTTGATTCTGGTTTGTCAGAAAAGCTTTGGGGTGAGGCTATAATGTGTGCAAACCATATTCTGAACATAGTAGTTAACTCAACTACAGGTAAGATTCCTTATACTCTTTGGCATGGTAGGAAGCCTGATTTGAGTTATTTACACACATTTGGTGTCCCTGCTTGGGTGCATATTCCCTCACAGACTAGACGGAAGGATCAAAGCAGAGCTAGGAAGATGGTTTTTGTTGGGTACAATTCCAATCATAGATCGTTTAGGTTCTGGGAACCTGGAACTCGGAGAATTATGCACAGTGCTAGTGCTAAATTTTCAGAACATGTTGGTTGGGAGAAGCTAGAACAAGAGTTTCACAAGGTTTGTGATGATATAGATGTTGATCGTTTGGTTAATCATGATACACCAAATGAGCAGTTAGAGAATCAGGATGGTCCGTCTATTACTCTGAAAAGGGAGGAAGATGTAGATGTAGAATCTACTCGTGAGGTGGAACAGGATGATTCTGCAAGTCCTGTATTGCCTAGGAGGTCTACTAGGGACAGGCATCCACCCGACAGATACCAAGCCAGTGTAGTATTGCAAGTTAGCATAGAACCTTCTAGTTTTGCAGAGTTAAGGCTGTATCCTGAAAAGGAAAAGACATTGTGGAAAACAGCTATGGAGAAGGAGTTGAAATCCTTACAGGAATTGAAGGTTTATGAAGAAGCTAGGCTCCCTTCAGGGGAGAGTGCAATTGGCTGTAGATGGGTGTTTAAAATTAAAAATGATGCTGCTGGCAATGCCATTTATAAGGCTCGTTTAGTTGCTCAAGGGTTTTCCCAAACTGAGAGGGATTACGATGAGGTTTTTGCTCCGAGCTTGAAAGCCTCTACGTTGAGGGCAGCATTGGTGTGGTCTGCTAAGTATCGGTGTAATGTTACCCATATTGATGTTGAAACAGCGTATCTGCATGCTCCATTGCAGCATACCATTTATATGAAGATGCCACCAGGTGTGGATTCTAATGGCCAGACTGGTTGTTGGAGACTTAAAAAGAGCCTTTATGGTTTAAAACAGTCCGGTTTTGAGTGGAACAGATGCATAGTAAATGAACTAAAAGCTATGGGATTTATTCCAGGTTTGGCTGATCCTTGTTTATTTAGACGGGTGAAAAATGGTTTGATCTCGTTGTTGCTTTTGTTCACGGACGATATAGCTATTATTACTAGGTCTGAGCAGGAAGCTATTGACATTGTTTCACAATTAGGGAGTAAATTTAAAATCCGGAATTTGGGTGAAATTAAGCATTATCTGGGCTTAGACGTGGTTAGAACCAGTAAAGGTTTTAAGCTGTCGCAGGCTGGTAAAATTAATCATTTACTTAAGAAATATAGCATGGAGCTATGTAAGACTGCAAAGACACCAATGGCATTGGAGTTTAAACCTGAGGTTACTGAGGGTACTGGTTTTGATAAGGGAATCTATCAATCTTTGATAGGTAGCCTAATGTACCTAAGTAATTGGTCTAGACCAGATATATCATTTAGTGTGAACCAACTGGCTAGATTCAATGATAGTCCTTCAGAGAGGCATTGGCAAGCAGCAAAGCGTGTGCTGCGTTATTTGAAGAAAACTATCCACTATGCATTATATTTAGAACCGAATAGGGATTTAGTTTTGACTGTTTATGCTGATGCGAATTTTGCAGCTGCTATAGATAATAGGAAGTCAACTTCCGGCATAGCCTTTATGCTAGGTGGTGTACTGATTGGATGGAAGTCGATACGACAGAAACACATAAGCTTATCCACAATGGAAGCTGAGTTTTCATGTTTGTCGTTGACATGTACTGAGCTGATATATTATAAGCAGTTGCTTATAGATATGGGATTAAGTATCAATGAACCTTTTACTGTTTATGAAGATAATCAGGCAGCAATAAAAATGGCGACTAGTTTAGCTATTAAGACGAGATCGAAGTATACTGATTTGAGGTATCTTAATGTTCGACAAAGCATTAAGGATGGCCTGATAAAGTTGGAATATTGTTCAACTGAAGACAATTTAGCAGACAACTTCACTAAGGCACAAAGTTCAGTGAAACATACCTCATCATGTGAAGGTTATCATCTTACATTGTGAGTGGATATATTGATCTACCCAAAGGGGAGAATGTTAGGGTGTAACCAACAAGTTGGGTAGACAATATATTGCACCAGGCATGTTATGTATCTTTAAGAGAGGAACTCTGTTAATTAGTAGATTACAGCATTTAAATTGCAGCTGATGTTGTTGCTCTCTCTCTCTCTCTCTCTCTCTCTCTCTCTTGATTGATGTATGATAACTGCTGTCTAACTGTTACTACTGTTGCTACTACTTACTGTGTGTAAGTTATTTGCTACTTGTATCCAAGTTATCTTGGTAGTATTGGACTGTTTTTTCTGTGTATGACTTTTTGGCTGTGTTTATGGATTTTGCTATATTCTTCAAAAAGTAAAGTTTATTTTGTTACTTTACTATCCATTATTCAGTGTGGTTGCTTTATCTATCGCACGCTGCGTATACTTTACAGGGTTGCTCTGTTATAACCTCGACCTGGGGTTCATTGCTAGTGCTTAATCGCACCAGTACCTAACAGGTTTCCCCTCCATTTAATTCCTCTTTCAGTATTCCACTCTTTCCATTTTCAGAGACAAACCAATCACCATAAATATGAGTAAATTTAATTTCTTTATATTCATTTTCTTTTTCGATTTTTAGGATTTTAACGACCACTTTTTCCACTTGATAAACATTTCCAACTTCTTCATCATATTTTGCTCTTAGATGATCTAAGTCTTCCAACTTCTTCTCTATCCTCTTATATGTATTTGATAATTTCTGTATTTCTGAGAATATCTTTTGCAGACAAAGTTTCTTTCTGCTGTTGAAATTGTGCCATTATCTCCAGCTAACAAACACTCCTGCTCTAGCTTGGAAGGCTAACAAGATTAAGCATTGATTCCCAATAAAGTTTTATTTTCACTTTTCTCTGGTTAAAGATATACTTCAAAGGGACATCTGTATGCTTTTCTTCTTATCACGCTCTATAAACAAACAGTGAGACTTTGGAATGCCAAGTCAGGATAATCAGTGAGAAAAGTAAGAGTGTTTTGTTTCCAATACACAAACATCTAGCCTCCGAGTAGCAGTGTTATTGTTGTAATTTTTTTGTTTCTTTTTGTATCTTTTTTGTATTTCAAGTTTAAAAAAAATCCGATTCTTGAATGAGTTAGAAGAACACCTACAGTAGTGAAAGAGAAGAATTTTAGTCCATAAGTTACAAAGAATAATAAAAGAAAAAAAAATAGAAGAAGAAAACTTAATCTATTCATTTTAAGACTTGCATAAATTCCATCCATGAAGATAGCATTTAAAAAGTAAGATAACCCACTGTCCAAAACCATTCCAAATATAATTCCGTTGCTTATTTCTTCTGTTCTCCAATTTAAATTAATTTTAAGTTTTTTATAGGCAGTCTCTTTTAAAAAGGTAAAAATTCCTCACCAGCTGCAAACATTTTCTCTTTCCATATCCTTTCATTTTGGAGCCGTCCCTAATGGCTGGATTTTTTGTCGCCGGCTTGAAGAACTTCTCTTGGATCGATCAGGGACTTTGTGATGTCCCTGAGATCAGCAAGACATATTCTTTCTGTTCACCATCTCTGCCGGATGGTTTAGATCCGTTTGGACCACCCAGTGGCAAAAGTATTGACAGCAATCTCAGAGAATTAAGATCGCACATTGTCTCATTGTTACATTGGCTCCTCCTCTCAGTCGTTAGTCTTTTCTAAGAGATGGCCAATTTCAGAGACCACTATTTAGCTCTCCCAGTTGCAGCTGTTCGTCTTTGGAATAGCATGGTTTATGAGATCAGTCTAGTGCAGAGACCAGACTCAGCAGAAATTAGCAAACATAGATGAAACCATCTTTAAAGCATGTGGATGAGGCTGAAGCCATTTAGTTAGTTTTCCAGAGAGAACTGACCAGGAGGCAGATAAGGTCTATAAAAAGCAGATAAAGTTTGTAAACAATGCACTGTGAGGAATGAAAATAAATAATAAGAGAGTAACTGTTTTAGAGTGATCCCTATAAAAGAATAATAGTGCCTAGTCAAAGGTGAAGTTCTTCTTTTTCTGAATCATCCAGTTACTATGTGACAAGTCCTGTTTGTTCCAAATAAGGAACAAGAAGATGATGTTGCTAAACAGTTTGATAAATGTTTTTACTGGTGTGTAAATTTTGCCTTCTTCTGTAAAGGAACATCCTGTGGTCATGCTCCAACTAAAACAATGCAGCAGACTATTTGTAATTTTAATTGTTATGCTGTTTTACATTGTTACACTTCATGCCTTTTGCTTGTTTCCATAAAAGAGAGGTGTACACCTCTCAGAGACTTCCTGAATTGGAGTGACATATAAATTCTAGTTAAAAAAACCTAAGTGTCTGGAAGCTCCATTTGATACAAAAGGTAGCAATTTTGGTAGGTTAGAGCTAAAGACATTTGTCTCCGACTCAGAAGGTTGAGAGTTCAATCCTAGACAGCAATATAGGATATGCTTCTCTATCATGGTGCAAAGAGCAAAATATCTGCCGCGAACTCTGTGTAGGCATCAGGAACGGCATCCAGCCAGTAAATTCTTAGCTCCATTCAGTTACCCTGACTCCCCCCCCCCCGATGAAAGGGATTAGAGGGTTATAAAAAGAAGAAAAAGTTTGTTAATTTTAACATTGGTTTTAAATCTTTTATGTTCAGTTTTATTTAAATTTAAATGTTATTAGTTACCATGAGTGCTCACAGACCAGAATGATAGGAAATAATCATTATTAAAAGACTGTGTGATTAGAATGCAATATTGTAGGTTAACTCTGCCTACTGCCAGGAATTCAATCCTGACCAGTTGATTCAACCTTCCATCCTTCCAAGGTTGGTAAAATGAGGACCCACATTGTTGAGGGATACATGCTGACATTTGTAAACCACCCAGAAAGTACTTAAAGCAATATGGAGTAGGACGTAGTCTAAGTGCTATTGGGATTAAAAATGGTCTAAGTGCACTTTTGAATTTTATTGATGCTTTCATAATATTTACATTTCATCATCCTTTATACTTGTGTATAAAGACATTAATCAAAGCAAATAATTTTTTATAACCATAATAAATAATTATTGCATTGAATGAACTGATTCTGGTGTCCCAAAGCTTATATGAATAATGAATACATTAAATCTGAAATGCCTGAAAGCTCTTCACATTTGTGTTGCTGACCTTGCCTCCTCTGAAATGTCTCACTCTCTTATATATGCCGAAAGAAAATCTACAGTAAGAATTTATTTATGTAGAATATGATAAACAAAGTAGGTAGCTACTTTTTGGGGAACAATATTCTTTTTCTTTCTTTCAGAGGATCATCTTCATTCTTTGGAAGATGCAAGAACCAGCAACATAGATAGCACACAAAGCTGTATCTTCCTCCTTACCATACAATAACAATTCAATGGGGAAAATATACAAAGATCATATAATAGTAATAACATTACATTCAGTGTAATTTCATTACAATTTGAACAATAAAGTTGTTCATTCAGTGAAAATACACACACACACACACACATTGCTGATAAATAAATGAAGGGAGACTGATATTCAATTATTTCAATCTCTTTAGCTCTAATCAGGTAGCCATACCCTATATTTGGGGCATACCAGGTGCCTTGACAAAACATCATATATTTGAGAAATGCTGAGGTTAAGAAACAATGCTCTATACTATATATAATATTTAATATCGCCATCTTCAGGCTGGAGTTTGGGCTTAAAGACGGCAGCTCCGATCGCCCAAAACCCAGCCTGAAGATGGCAAGTGAGACCTTGTCGAAACATTGCCAAGACAATCTCAAACTTACACGGGAAAGACCTGAATACAACACGACCAGCATAGATAGATAGATAGATAGATAGATAGATAGATAGATAGATAGATAGATAGATAGATAGATAGATAGATAGATAGATAGATATAGATGATAGATAGATAGATAGATAGATAGATAGATAGATAGATAGATAGATGATAGATGATAGATAGATAGATAGATAGATAGATAGATAGATAGATAGATAGATAGATAGATAGATGACAGATAGATATTATTGAGCATTGTTTCTTAACCTCAGCAATTCTCCCAGCCAGCATGGGAAATGAAATCCTACATCTTAAAGATGCTAAAATTGAGAAAGACTGTTGTAGGGTGTGTAAAAGATAAAAATGAACAGAGAACTATTGTTTGTGTATTATTCTGAAATAACAAGTGATAATAAGGAATTTCTTATTACCGATTCATATTATTTAGATTCGTGTTAGAAAAAAAGAATAGCAAAATTCCACAGATGTTCTTGCACAGAACTCTAATTTTGTAAATTACAATTGCTATCCATCCCAAGGAAATGTGCCATGCTTTGTGACTTCTAAGCACTGGTTTCTTCCTCATGTTACTGCAGCACTCCAATAGGAGGCAAGCTAAGACAAGAAAAACTGCAAGGCCATTTCCTAGTTGAGATATTGGTGGAATTCCACCAATTTATAATTATAAGTCCCATGTGATGTACACTTTTCACTTTGATCCTTTATCTTCTATTTACCCTAGTGTTGCCTTGTAAAATCCTTTCATCTTTTGTCATGAGTTTAATCTGCAATTCAGAAAAGGGATGCTTAAGAAAAAAAACCCCTAAAACAAAAGAGCTTTTACTAGTAAACAGCACAACATTAATGAGCATTTAAATGTTTCAGAGCAACAAAGGCATGAGATATTACTCCAAAACACTTGCTTTTCACCTCCCCAGAGGCAATTTCATTCACCAGATCAACAGTTCTACAATTTGCTGTTTTCCTCTTATCCTGCTCTAATTTTCTTCTTAGTTAAAGAAAAATGGAAAACAGACTGCATCCTAATGTGATTCACCTATAAACAATATCAGTGAACGATATGTTGGTGTCTGATCTGAATGACACTTAAATGGAACAAATTCTTCTCATTTAATGGAAGTTGCCTACATATAAGAAAAAATAATATCTCTAAGCAATCTCTAAGTACTCTTTAATTTATAAGTAGAAATTGCAGCAATTATTAGCATTGGTAGATTCTGTTTAAGAAGCATTGATTTCAACTGTGATGTTGTACAACATCAAAGCATACTAGACATCAAGATATTTTCAGGAGAATAAAAGCAATAAAATGAAATATGGAGGAGGAAACATTAAATTAATAGATTATAAAGCCTATTCCTGATTTTTAATTCTCCTTAAAAAAAAAGATTTATGATGACATTAAGAAGCTCACTTTCTTACTTCCTGGAAATCACTTTTGCTCTGGGTTTCTCTCTCTCTCTCTCTTTCTCCCCTCCCTTCCCTTCCTCCATCTCTCTTTCTATTGTTAGACTCAATATACCAAATTAGCATAAATACATAAATACAGTTCTAAATACAGTATAAAAACAGTTTTTCTTGTAGAAGACATAACTTCTATGAACTGAATAATGATAAATATTTTATGCCTGTAAATGCTTCACTAAATCAGAATATTATATTGTGTTAGAAAACTGATCCTGATTTTTCAATGACCATTCCTAATTGTGAAGACTAACTGACTGGAACAATTTAAATCGCAAATAGACAACCTTAGACAAAACTGAAAAAAAAAATGGAACAAAAGTTTCTGTTTGCCATTCCCAAAGCCCCTTTTCCATCTGAAGAAATGAAACTGCTGACAGAAGAGAACTATTATAATATTCAGAACAGCTATGCAGATGCCACAGATAAAAGTCCAACAGAAATCTTAGAAAACAAACTTTCAAAAGTCATTTCGAACCCTGAAAGAGTTTAATATTTTTTTTACTTCCGAAGCATAAATTTAATGGAACAACAGTAAAAGCTATGAATTTGAAGCTAGAAAGTATCTCATGATGAAGGGCAATGCTCAATATCACAAGTTTGAAGTTAATGAGAAAACTTGTGGAAACTTACAGCTAAACAAGATCGTTGAATACTGATATTATATTAAAAGTGTTAATGAAAACTTAACTACATGTAATAAATAATAACTGTATAACATCACCCGTGAGTGACATAGATAGAGCTCCAGGATAATCTGCCCCCAATTCAGCCTTCAATATCTCCCAGTGTTGTACCAATCACTTCTGCAATTAAGCTCCACTCATTTTGCTGAAGGTTATTTTCTTTCCACTTTTCTCAGTATTATGAACTTACTAAGGTATTTATTTATTTATTTTATTTATTTAATTAAACTTATTAGTCGCCCCCTCTCCCCACAGGGACTCGGGGCGACGTGCACAAGCAACAGTCAACACAGTGTCATACAGGGGAGGTAAAAAATAAATAAATAATTACAATACTGAAAAAGGTTAAAACCTCAATAACATTAATAGTTTAAAAACTAAAATTAACAATTAAAAATGACCTAGGGGTGGATAGGTTGTCAAGTTATGCCAGGCCGGCTAGCCGAAACAGGTGGGTCTTCAGTTTACTGCGGAAGGAGCGGAGATCGGTTGTTGTTCTAATGTCTGGGGGGAGGTCGTTCCAAAGGGTAGGGCCCGCCACAGAGAAGGACCTACTCCTGGGCACCGCCCTCTGACAATCTCTAGAGGACGGCACCCGGAGGAGACCCTCTCTGTGTGAGCGAATGGGCCGCAGGGATGTATGGGGCAGGACACGATCCCGCAGGTAGCTAGGCCCTATGCCATGGAGCGCTTTGAAGATGGTAACTAACACCTTGAAGCGCACCCGGTAGGCCACAGGAAGCCAGTGCAGCTCACGCAGGAGCGGTGTTATATGGGAGAACCTCGATCTCCCCATAATTACCCGCGCGGCTGCATTCTGGACCAACTGCAGCCTCCGGGTGCACCTCAAGGGGAGCCCCATGTAGAGAGCATTACAGTAGTCCAGGCGAGACGTCACCAGCGCGTGAGTGACTGTGCGCAAGGCCTCCCGGTCCAAAAGGGGTCGCAATTGGCGCACCAGGCGAACCTGGTGGAACGTCCCCCTCGGGTCGTTCTGGGTCTTCATATAATGTCTACAAAACACAATTATTTAGCTTGATCATTTCTGCCTCAGATATAAGCTCTGGATTGATTGGTTCTGAATTGTTTGTTTTCTTGACTGTCCATGGTTTTCTCACGAGTTTTCTTGGATACCAGTGTTCAAAAGGTCAAAACTCTTCCTATACCATTGATATACAACTCAAATGGGCAAGTTTGAATAATTGAAATGAATGTTTGGTTCCGTACGCTTGATTACTATTGTAAAGTAATCAATTGTCCAAAAGCGATTGATCATGTGATTCCTTTTATTTATATTTAGCCATTTGTTTTTATAGTTTAGAAAATGATTATACAAAATTATATGGTAAGCAATAGTTATAATCAGTCTTTCCCTCTTGGCTACGTGGCAATATTAATTTTTTATCATTATCAAAATGTAAACTATGGTTTTTATCCTTTCAGTGTGAGCACACATAATCCAAAACGTATTGAAATCATACTAAATAAAATTGTATTCAATTTTAAGAGATAAATGAGGAATTGATCAAGTTTCCTTTTCTGAATTTCAATAAAGGTAGTCCTCGACAACTGAATCCCAAAATTTCTGTTGTTAGGTGATACATTTGTTAAGTGAGTTTTGCCCCATTTTAAGACCTTCCTTGCCACATTTGCTAAGTGAATCACAGCAGTTGATAAGTTAGTAACCTGATGGTTAAATGAATCTGGTTTTACCATTGACTATGCTTGATCATTTGTTCCGGGGACCCAGCTACAGTCATAAATAGGAACTAGCTGCCTAGCATCTGAATTTTGATCAGATAATCAATGGTTGTAAATGTGAAAAATAGTCATAGGTTACTTTTTCCGTGCTGTTGTAACTTTGAACAGTGAGTAAACGAACTGCTGCAAGTTGAGGATTACTTGTATTCTCTTTGATAATATTGTCAGGCCTGTAATTCTGTTCCTTTTAGGATCTTTGGCCTGCCACATATTTATATATATGTTTTAAGGATAACTTTGCCTTGGACAATGATTTAATTCTGCATGATATTTGGAACGCTGACAAATATTTTATAATAACTATTAAAAACTATGTAAAAATTTTAAGCAACCCTGGAATAGGTTTTATTAGAATTATTTAGATTTATAACTAACAATGCAAATATAAGTGATTCTTTATTAAGAGATATGGCTATTTTCCCCCAAATGATGAAATTCACTCAGGGACATAATATTAAAAATCGCAACAATTGCTGTGTTATTTAAAAGCAAAATATTTAAAAAATCTTAACAAATGCAGTGGGTTTTTAAAATTGTTAAATGGCAAGCTACTTATAATCTGTCTTACATGGAACCTGTATCTGCATTATCTCCCTTTCTAATGCCCCATCTCCATTTTCCTTCTGCTTCATCCCTATTTAAAATCAAATCAATTTAGCCATCTCATGCATCTGATGAAGTCAGCTGTCATTCATATAAACTTACATTTTTTTTTAAAAAAAGGGTAAGTCTGTAAAGGTCCTGCCAGACTCCTTCTGATTTTGAACAGTTTATTAATATGTTATAACTTACTACTGTTAAAATCAGGATTATAAAGGATATTTCAAAAATGTAGATATAATTCAGAATAATTGAATTGGTTTAAACCAGGGGTGTCCAAACTTGGGAACTTTAAGACTTGTGGACTTCAACTCCCAGAATTCCCCAGCCAGCCATGCTGGCTGGGGAATTCTGGGAGTCGAAGTCCACAAGTCTTAAAGTTCCCAAGTTTGGACACCCCTGGTTTAAGGGGACAAAATGACTAATTTTCGTTTGAACTACAGGGGAACTGGCCATTATGGTACTATTAGGGTGAAAAATCCTCTAGAGGAATTTCCCTCTTATTATGTTCAGATGTTTATTATTGCTCTATGATTAGTAGAATATGGATGGTTTTAAAACATATGCTATGAAAATTGGTGTTTTCTGAGGGAGAAAAGCTTTTATTGAAAGTGCTCTTTTTTCTTTCTTTCTCTCTTTAGTAGAAAAGAATGTAATAGGAAAGAAATTCTGTTGAGTATTTCTCAACTATGAATATTATGAATCATATTTTTAAACTTAACATATGCAAATTGTATACATATGCACCTGCAGATATAGAATTATAGTTCCAATATGTATCCAAAGACAGAATTGCATTTAGCAATTCACTCTAGAGTGTTTGGAATCTGCAGGAAGTGAACGTAAAAAGAAACCCATAAATTACTAGCATAGCATAAATAGAAAGGATGACATATTTAAATGCTATGTTTAATTAAATTGTAACTACAATAGAATGTTCTATATCATACTGAGCTAATACAAAAATGAGGGTTCCCAAATTGACTATAAATTGTTCTTTTTTGGGGAGGGAGTTTGATGATAATAGAAAATGCATTGGAAATGGACAAATATGCAACAGACACCAGAAAAATATGGATGATTTTGAAAATTAGCTGTAGCTTAGAACTGGCTGTCTGCCTGGTGTATTTAACCCTCTCTGTAAAGCTTAAACAGAATTATTTCTTTCCTTTTCAGTTACTTATTTTCTTATTGTATCTCCATCCTCTTTGTCTCAGTGTTCTATTTTCTCTCCTTTTCTTGTGACTTTACTTTTCTCCTTACTCAACCCATCGTGTACTGATATTTTTCTTTCTTTTTCCTCCTTTCAGCTGAAACAAAGGAAGGGGTGCATGTGTGCATCTCTGTAGTATTAGAAGTATGAATCGCTATTGAGAAAGAATTATTGTGTAAAGAGATCAGGATCAGTTACTGATATAAATAGGCTGTATCATTTCATAGGGAATTAATTTTAATTAGTTGTTATTAATTCATTTTATATAAATGTTCATACTGGCGGAAGGGAAAGTTTCTAGGATTGCTTTTAACATTAATTAGCAACTATGTGTTTAAAGGTAAAGGTTCCCCTTGCACATATGTGCTAGTTGTTCCCGACTCTAGGGGGCGATACTCATCTCTGTTTCTAAGCCGAAGAGCCAGCCGAAGACATCTCTGTGGTCATGTGACCGGCATGACTAAACACCAAAGGTGCACGGAACTGGGAATTATACAGGATTTTTATTTGTAGTTTTAATTATTTTCTATCTACTCTTTTTTTCATAGAGACTAATTGTCAATTAACATATTCTACCTCTATTATTCTATGTATTTTATAAATATCGATGCAATTTATCTCAGTGTGAGTTCTAGGCAGTTTACAGATAATAAAAATAATTAATAGTACATATTATATTTGATAATTAAAGCTAAGATAAGAAATACATATATTTCAGCGACTCTAAACATTTCTGGGGGGAAAAACCAAGTATTTACCAGCTTCTAGAAAACCATGAAATCAGGGTCATCATTCAGGGTTTTCAATTCTATAGAAAAGGAGTTGACTAAAAATATGCCTACTGATGGGACGCTCTACAGACTGGTTGCAGATTAGCAAAGAGTGAGACAAGGCTGTATATTTCAACCTTATTTATTCAACCTATATGCTGAATGTATATTAAGGGAAGCTGTTGTGGAAGAAGGTGAGTGTAGTTTTAAAATAGGAGGAAGAAAAATCATAGCCTGCATTATATCAACATCATATTCTGATGCTGAAAATGCAAAGGATCTGTAACAAAAATAATAAAAATCAAAGAACGGTGAAAAATAGGACTAACATTAGCTGTAAAGAAGACCAAACTGATGTCAACAGAAAAAAACAACCAGTCTTAGAAATGACAAGGAAGATATTGAAGTAGCAGATATCTCTGTCATTTAAGATCAGCTATCAATAATAAAAGAACACTAAGTCAAGAAATATATTGCAGACTAGCACTTGGAAAAGGTACTCCAGTGCCTTGATGTTTCTGCAGCTATAAAGAGCAAAATTATGCAAACCATGGTATTGCTTGTACTCCATGGAAGCAAAAATTGAACTTTGAACAAAGAAGACAGGAAGACTAGTAATGCTTTTGAACTTGGGGTCAAAGAAGATTCCTGAGAATATTACGGACATTGGTTGAACATTGAGGAAGCTGTCTTTCTTAAGGAAGTAGGGTATATTCTCTTTGAGATTGTGATAGGTTTTTTTTTTTTAAAAAAAAAACTTCATTAGCTTCTTCTATTATTGATAATTTAAATAAGAGTCTAAGTTCACCAATCAAACAATCTATTTTTATTACACTCATAGACCAGCATTACAAATAAAAGCATTGAAAACAATAATAATATTTGAAAATTATTAGAAAGAATACTGCATTGTGATTGGTGGCGGTTTATCAGTGGGTAATTACAGTCTGCCTAATTTTGCATGCAGCACAACAGCATTTGGTCACATTCAGAGAAACTGCTTCATACTGATCTGATAACAGTACTGAACGTAAAAGAGATCAGTATCTCCCAGATATTTTATTAGGTAAGATGTTATAAATTGAATCTGTGAGTCCTTATAGAAGACACAGTATAGCAGGATGTGATCTATAGTTTCAATGGCTCCTTGTCCATTGAGTCTCAGTTCATATGATACATCTTTACCCTCCAAAGCTGCTGTGGGAAGTGCACTGCAACATGCTAAGTTTAATGTCTTTTGGATGTTTGGGATGGTTATTCAATATAAATATCTCAAATATCATTGCTTTAAAGGGGATTGCTAAAATAAATATTCTTGGTAAGAGCCCAATCTTGTTGGATTTCTAGATATTTAGCACATTGTTTAAATGCACTAAGTGCATGCTCATATCCCATTATTAAAAGCACTTACCGACAGAAACCAAGAAACTGGAATTTTGGTGGGATGGTTCTGGACCATATTAATTCAAAATTGTCTTCTATAAGGAGAGAACTCAAACCTGCAGAAATTCTAAGCTTGTATAAGTTTCAGCCTCATACAGCCTCAAAAATCCTTAGTGTTATTTTTTTTCCTAAATTCATAAAATAAACCAGAGATTTCCAGACTTTAGCAACTTTTTGAGACATTAATTTGGAATTTTTGTCTTGATTTAAGTGTATGGACCTTGTAAATATATAATGAAATTCAGATTAAGCAATCACTTTTTAAACTTCTTTTACATGCCCAAATATCCTCTCATTCAAACAGAAAGAAAAGAAAATAATTACGGTAAAAAGGCTTGAAAACTTGCCAAATAACCAATGCTATAAAAATGAGACCCAAACTTGAAATATCTGGTGCAGAGGCAGATTCTAGCATTTTCACAATTTTCACAATTTTAACTTATGGCTAGTTTTAAGAGTAGATGACCTAGGAGCCTGCCAAGATCACTAGGTTCAAGATGTACTGTCATGATACTTCATGATCTGTATACTTCATGATCTACTCAATGGCTAACACAATCTCCACTTGAAGTGGATAATAGAACTGAAGTGAAGTGACCATCAACATACATAATTATTATCCAAAGATTATTACTGAATTGTATATTTGACAAAGGGGAAAAGTTATTAAATATTCAGACAGTAAATTCTATTAAACAGTGTTTAAAATTAAAAAAAAATAAAGGTAAACTATAATGAATCATTTTTCATCTACCGTTTTCTTGGAGTATTAGCCCTGGCATGCCACACAAAAGTCAAGTGTAGCCCATGCTTAAAAATATTATGCATCATTGCTTAATAGAAAAAAGAACATATGCTAGTGATAACTCTGGGTAACTTAGAGCAAAATGTTTGGTAATAGGACAAAGAGGTCCCAAAGTATTTTAGCCATCTAAGGCAATAGGATGCATAAAAATATGACATATTTCCTACAACAATTGCACCTTCCTTGGCATGAAGTAAGTTACATGTCTTTTTGTATTGGCAAGTCCTTTATGATTTGTAACAGTTTTGAACAAAACTGAAAAACAGTTCAGTTTTTAAAAAAATCAAATCAAATGTTTGATAATTTGTTTCTGTCCATCTATTTATATTAAACTAGAGTAATCATGCTCATTTAGGCCTTGGCTTGGGTCCCCATGCGCTGAGATATATATTAATATAACTTTTTTTGGCAGTATAAATTGCATGGCCTGCTGATTACTATGATTTTTTTAGCAGGATCTTAGGCTCTTTGAGTTGAATACAGTAGTCCTTGTTAAGCAATCACATTAGGACCTTATGCCATGAAAAAAGTGAGTGGCATTATAATAATATGCATATATGGTATTTTCCCCCAATATTTCATTTCATCAGGAATTAGATTACATTTGAAGATTTATATTCTTCTTATGATATTAGTGATGATCATTGGATAGTGGCCAGATTAGCACTTCAGCTTCCATTTCCTTTTAGGGCAATATTGGATCTCCATCATTACTTGTTTCTTGAAATCTTTGACATCACATTAGATATTGGTATGTTTGGAACATGGATTTAGTCTATTTTTATGCACTACCTTGATATTTTTATGCACTACCTTGATACATCCTTGGTTGTCTTCCAGTATAGGCTTATGTACATTAAATCCAGCATTAGCAAATGTGCCAACCACATTGATTTTAGTTTGTATGAGGCTCCAACAATGTTCTCTGCTTCTGTTGAGGATAAGGCAAGCCCAGATAATGATTCTTTTTCTGAGCTGAAAACAGGTATCATGTGGTGGATTTATAGTCCTTTGTGACACCAGCTCAATTTGAGCATAAAACCAATTAGTCTCAGGTCTGTGTGCACTACCATAGTATTCTTGGCTTCTTGTGAAGCATGACCTTCAGGTATCTCATTATTTTCTTTATTACTTGCCAGTCTCGTTTTTGTAGACTGATATCTTTCTGCCTGTTATTCTGAGTACAGCTACAATATTTGGTCTTCTAGTGTTGATGATATTCAGTACCTTTTATAGCCTTTCTAAGTTGTTTTTGTGTTGTATGTGTGTATTTGTGTTATTTGGGCATACCAGGGGTTGTAACACAAATACATGCCTATTTCCCTGGATCAGCTGATAAGGAGAAGAGCCTGTGGCTTAGTGGCTAAGACTCCTGCCTAATATGTAATACAGCACAGGTTCAAATCCCAGTAAGTATATGACTAGCTGATGAGAGCTAAATAGCTTGAAATAGATCTATACTAGTCTCCCTTTATTTATTTATCAGCACAAATACAACACAAATATAAAAAGGCAACATTAAAAATAAAAATATGGTTTTCTGCCTGGATGGTTTCAGCAAGGTCTCACTCGCCATCTTCAGGCTGGTGTTTTTGGCTTCGTGTTTGTGTGAGTAAAGCGTGGTTGGAGCTGCCGTCTTTCTATAAATCCTGGTGTGTGTGTGTGGAGTGCTAGCTTCATCTATAATGGACAAAGATACAAACAGATAGAAGAAGCATCCATGGGATCACCCTTCTCACCCATCATCACAAACTTATACATGGAACATTTTGAAACGTAGTGAGAAACGTCGTGAAGATACTTCCAATTCTACGCGGGAGAAAACCCGAACAACCAAAGACATACATACAAACACCCGCGAAAACCTCAGAAAACAAATATCGTACCTCTACGGGGAGGAAATCCACCATCTGACCAGGACCTACGAAAAACTCGAAGTCCAAAGAGCTTCCATTTTATGTGACCTCACATTCCTACGCAACTGCCGAGATCAAAATTTAACCCCCACATGCTTCCAATTAAAATTCCACTCCAACTCTACAGCCACCAAACGCATCCTGAAAAGAACAGAAATGGCCCTAATCAGAAATGAACTTCACACAAAAAGATTCCACCTAGACCGAATCAACAAAAATCTCCTTACACTTCACCTCAAACTCAGCAACAAGATCCATCCCACACTTTGGGACAAATCCAAACAACTCGCCACCTGGAGAGCCGAAACACAGACCACCCTCAAGACAGACACACATACCAATAAACTCCGAAGACTAAAAGAACGCCAGAAACAAACCCCTCCCCCCTCACAGCCACACATGAAACAAACAGTGCATAACATCTCAGATAAGATCCTCACCAAAGCTGAAACCAATGTCCTTGCCAGAGGATTCAACTTTGCAGTCGCTCCCAAACACATCCCCACTGAAACCATTATATGCGGAGTTGAAACCAGCCTGACCAAAATCAACCCCGATGACGCTAACAGAATCAGACTCGAAATTACCAACATCCTCTGCACCAGCAAGCCCCCCAAAAGCAACTTACCCAAAGAGGAACAGACAGCACTACTTAACCTAAAAGAAGACACTAGCATAATAATCCTTCCAACAGACAAGGGGAACTCCACGGTGGTCATGAACACATCTGACTACCAAACCAAATTAACCAACCTACTCCAAGACTCCACTTACAAACCCCTAAGCACGGATCCCACCACCTACTTAGAAAAAACCACCAGATCCAAAATAAAAGCCTCCCCCATCAGCGAAGAGATTCAGCAAAGAATCATTCCCAGAGAAAAATCATCCAGATGCCCTAAGCTCTATGGTCTCCCCAAGATACACAAAGAAGGAACCCCACTCAGACCCATAGTCAGCTCCATAGGCTCACCTCTACAAAACCTAGCCAAATTTCTCGCCAAACAACTACAGCCCTATGCAGAATCCATCACCTCACACGTAAAAAACTCATTCCAGTTCATAGAGATCATAAAGAAACAAAACTTACAGCCCAGCGACCTACTCGTGAGCTTCGATGTTGTATCCCTCTTCACCCAAGTACCAATCAAAGAAGCCCTGACAGCTATCCAAAATAAATACAACCCCTCCAAACATATCCTAGATCTGACCAACCACTGCCTATCCAACACATACTTCATCTATAATGGACAAAAATACAAACAAATAGAAGGAGCACCCATGGGATCACCCCTCTCACCTGTCATTGCTAACCTCTTCATGGAACACTTTGAAACCCAAGCTCTAGAAAAATCCGATCACAAACCCAAACTCTGGCTCAGATATGTAGACGACACCTTCATAATCTGGCCACACGGGAAAGATAAACTGGACAACTTCCTCACACACCTCAACAGCCTACACCCCAAAATACAGTTCACCATGGAAACAGAAGCCAATAACCAACTCCCCTTCCTGGATGTCTTAGTCTATAAGAAATCCGATGGATCCCTAGGACACACCATCTACCAGAAGAAAACACACACAAACCGCTATTTGCACGCACTCTCACACCACCACCCAGCACAGATCAACTCTGTAGCCAAGACACTCATCTCCAGAACAAAACGCTTAGCAGACGAACAACACCTCAAAACCGAACTACACACTCTCACCAACGTACTAACAGCCAACGGATTCCAAAGAAACAATATCACTAACCTAATCCAAAAAGAAAACCCCACTAAAATCCAAGACAGTGAACAAGAAAACGGCAAAGCCCTCCTCCCATACATAAAAGGCACCACAGACAGAATCAGCAAGATCCTCCACAAACACAACATCAAGACAGCATTCTACACAAACCGAAAAATATCCACCATCCTAAGAAACCCCAAAGACAAAATAGAGTTAGAAAATCAAGGAGTATATGAAATCCCATGCACCACCTGCACCACCACATACATCGGACAAACCAACAGAAGAATAAAGGCACACATTGAAGAACACAAAAACTCAGTCAGAAAGGAGGAACCAACTTCTTCCCTGGTCCAACACCTCAAAGCCACAGGACATGATATAGACTTTAAAAAGACCAGAACTATTGCCAAAATTGAACACTTTAACAACAGAATAATCAGAGAAGCTATTGAGATAGAAAAACGACCACACAGCATGAATAAACGAGATGATACCTCCCGCCTACCAGCCATTTGGAAACCCGCCCTCACTGACAAACGAGTCCCTAACACAAAGAATGATACCAGACCCACACTCGCGAAAACCACACAGGATGTCACTATCACACATCCACGCAAAAAGCAAGCCCAAACCCACACCGATAAAGACCACAAACCAGAAGCCGGACCACAAACCAGAAGCCAGACCACAGCTGCATTATTAGCCACTTTAAACCCCTCAGATCCATACATTAAGCAAACTGATGCCCACCACGGAGATGTGGCACGACCACAAACGCGAAGCCAAACAACAGTAAAGCTGCTCACCAGCTCAAATCCCTCTGCAACTCAGACTAACACAAGCACAACCAGGCCCCCACCCAAACAGAACACGCCCCCATCCAATCAGAGCACAGCCAAACTCCCATCCAATCAGAACACAGCCAAGCCCCCTACCAATCAGAATACACCTCCACCCAATCAGAATGCAGCCAAGCTCCCACCCAATCAGCACAAACCCCCACTGGCAGTTAAAAGGAGGAACCGGCTGAGATCTCACATTGCTCCTGGAAGCACCAAGCCGGAAGCACCAGCCTGAAGATGATGAATGAGACTTCATCGAAACGTCGTGAAGATACTTCCAATTCTACGCGGGAGAAAACCCGAACAACCAAAGACATACATACAAACACCCGCGAAAACCTCAGAAAACATATATATATATATATATATATATATATATATATATATATATATATATATATATATATATATATATATATATATATATATATATATATATATATATATATATATATATATATATATATATATGTACGCATTATGGGGTGGTATACAAGTCTAACTGCTAATGCTATTTCTTTTATTTCAAATATTATCAACATGTCACTATTCACTAACCATTTTGCTAAGGAAGAAGCCTTTTCTTATCTTTTAGCTTGCATCCAAAAATAATATGTCATATTTTCCAGTTACTTAATTTTAAAGTTCTACTTAACTACAATTTTGAAATGGTGCTCCCTTCGTTCATAAAAATCTTGCTTGGAGTAGACACTCAGAACACTTGCTACTTGTGAATCTTCCATAGGTGAAAAACTGAATAATTTCAATTTCAGATTTCTACTGCCTGCTTGTGTCCATAAATGCTTCCTCCTCTCCCTCCATACTTGTTGTCTATATTTGGCTAAACTTTTCTATTGACCTCCAAACAAACCAGGCTGCTAGCTTTGTTGATAAGGAGTGTAAAGATACCTTGTATGTATGGGAAAGGAAAGAAAGACCATAGATAGGTTACTTTTAGAAGATAGGGTTATCTGAAGAATAATACAGAAGATTGAAGTGGCTGGCAACTAAAATGGATTAAACACCTCCAACGCCAATCCAAGATATATGGCTTTAATAAAGAACAATATGGATCAGTAAACAGACATGAGTTGAATTGGGTATCATCAGCAAAGTATTGATGATTTGAGGGTGACTTTGAAGAAGGACATTGTTGGGCATGATTCCTAGGGTTGTGTTACAGTTAAAAAAATGACGCTATAGAGATATTTTTACTTAATGTAGAAAGTTTTTGAAGATGACATGAGATGAGGATTATCAAAGGTTTTGCAGCCAAGGAGAAGCCATCACCCAGCCTAACTATGAGAGACAACTGTCTTTAATCTATACGAGTCCTTCTTTAACTCTAAAATTAGGAAATAGCTGATGTTACAAATGAAACAATGGACACACAAATTAAGCTCACTTCATAATGTGTAAATATGTTTAGAAGTATTTTAGACTGAAATCTTGAGCACAGAAGAAGAGAAGCTCTCATCTCGCAGATTTAAAAGGCAAATGGCTTAGCTGTGTTATCTGCTCTTGGGACAAGGGAGGAATTCACAATGGAATGCCATGCAATTAGTCTGCTTGCCACATGAGGCTAAAAAATTGAAACTGTTCATGTTTCTCACTTTAATGTACTTCTTAATTAAAAAAAAAGGAGGGGGGCTGAAGTAGTATTTTGCATTGCATATCTATTAAATCATAAGAACTCACAGGCATCTGCAGTCACCCTGTTCTTGGCACTAATCTGTCTTTGTATAATTAACCTTGAACTTCAGCATTGTAGTGGACCTTACACCTAATGGTTTTTCGCTATGGCATTATACATAGCAGTTTCCAGGATCCATTTTTGTTCACAGTTCCTAGTTTTTATTTCTTAGCTTTGAGCATTGTTGTCTTGGAACTGGGCTCAAGCTTTGCTTCCAAAAAACTATTAAGTGATTTATTCTTGGCTTGGTCTTAATCTCAAATGTTTTTGATGGCAGTGATTTTTTTTCAGGTAGGTGGCTCTCATCACTTCTTCCGCTACGAATCTGTACAGTAACTTGCTGTTTCTGGCAAACTACAGTTCTTTCCATCTGTCCCACCATTCTGTTTTGAAGTAGAAAGGACTATGGCTTGATATATGCGATGCCTGTCTCTCTGAAGGAGGTTTTAGCTTTGTTATTACACCCACAGATTTATTGTCATTATTAATGCAAATAGTGTTTGTTTAATATTAGAACTTTTTGCTAGCTAACGCTATTAATTGCTTCTGTTCAATGCTTCACCTTTGCGGGATGACCCTGATATTTAACTCATATTTCTTGTGTCGAATCTCCTTGATAGCTGTTGAAGAAAGAGAAAAGGGGGTTTAATTATGAGCAGTTCAAAACAATGATAACATATTAATGACATTTGAAAAAGAAAAGAACAACTTTTAGGGAAAAAATGTAAATACATTCTGTAATATATTTAGCACACTTCCCTGAGAGTGCTTTGTGCATTGCAAGTCATGCAAATAATGTAAAGTTTATAAAATTATGTTTAAATTGTAAATTGTAAAACCAAAATGCACCTTTAACCATATCTACAGACTACAATCAACACAAAGCTTTCTCACAATGACACAGTCATAATTTGGGGCACTGTTCCTCAGCTGCACCTTATGTACTGGTTTCTTTGCAATGAAAGGGGTTGCTGCTGTGCTCACCCACACATTTCATTCTTTATATAGCCAAGGATTAGTTGAAACAGAAATCAATCAAGTAGAGATTTTTCTTTCCTCTCCATCACATACATTTTTCCCAGAAGGGGAAAAAAAACCCCAAACGTCCTCTCAAACTCTCATGTCCAATTGAGTGAAACTTACCTACAAAGACAATGATTTTCAAGAAACAGAGAAGCAAGAGCACAAATAGATGCTTCTACTTAGTCTAGAAGATGGGCATGGAAATGATCCCCTTCCCATGCCACAGCCCCTCCTGTTTAATATTCAGTGGTAAATTGTTTTTGAAGATGTAGGTGCAATTAATTCATAATGAATTTGATCAGCCCTGCTTCAACCATGCTGGCCATCCTAGCATGGCTACTTACAACTCTCACCTTCAAATACCTGCTTTTTCTATTCTATAGTCATCTAAGTGTCTTGCTTTTTTACAGGCTGCATCTATGCTTCATTGAAACAAGCAAACATACAAGTGAGAATGAAATATTTTCTGAAAAATAAACTAAATAGAATACATGTAGCTCAGGGTTGTACGATGGAGTGCTTGAGAGCATCAAGGACTCCATCGTACAACCCTGAGCTACATGTATTTATGGAGTACCAAGGACTCCATAAAATAAACAAGCAAAGCTTAAAGGATTGTTAAGCAGTGAGGTGGAAGGTGATGAAGCTGTGCTTGTTTTCACTGGCACTCTCTGTTTTTCAGATTAAAATGCTCCGCTGTGAGTTTTCACATCCTTTGGTGAAATACAGCAGTGAGCATATAGTCCACATCATACTTCATATACACATACACACATTTTGGCAGTGTGTATTAGCTATTATTCCCCATCTACCCTGACTTTCCAAATGCAGCATTTTAAAATATATTTTCCTATTGCATTAATTTTGCATGAGAATCTGGTGATATCTTTTTGATTTGTAATTCTAATTTTCCTTTGTAGATAGCTGTATATTTATATCTTTGATTGACAGACATATACTTAAAATTAAACAAAGCATTTTAAAGAGGTGTGTTCTTTAGCCTGCATCAACAGTATGACTTAGCCACCTGACCTGTGGCAGTATTATAAAACAGCAAAAGTGGACAGTTTTCTTCTGTTTTTCACTTGATTTCAAAAAGGAATGACAATTTTCAACCTTGGCCATTTTACTACTCCTGAGTAATTCAGGGTTCACAAATTGGAGACTAGAGGCTGCATGTCTTCCAATGTGAGTTGCCTAACTTTGCTTTAAGAGATTCTGAACCCCATGTGGTTCTTGGTGCTTGGTTGCACAATGGTATGTGGGAATGATCTTGGGTGACAATAAGAGAGCTCCCAAAAAAAAAAAAAGAGCTACAACCTTAAGACAAAAGGTATCTCAGTCCACATATGGAAGAAAAGACATGGAAAGCCTCTCAGAAGGGACTCTGCAGTGGTGCAATTCATCCGGTTTTATCTGGTTTGGGCAAACAGGTAGTGGTGGCAGTGGGAGGCTCCGCCCACCCACCTGGACATAATCACACCCCGTTTTTGACACTCTGCGCATGCGCTCACATGTGTGAAGGTAAATTGATTTCACCTCTGGGACTCTGCCTATAGTCTAAAGGGAAGGAGAAATGCTTTCCAACTTGTAAGATTCTGTTATTGTAACCTTACAACAACTGCAGTATTTGTACTTAGGTTTTTTTTTTCCCCTGGACTATCTCAAAGAGCAGACAAATTGTTTGCTGCAGGTATTTCATTCCCCAACTAGATAACATCATCAGTAGGAATGATCGTGGGGTTTGCTGTCAGTTTATTTGTACTTTAGTAGCTTGCCCTGTCAGTTTTGATGGGGAAGTGGTTACCTCCTTAGCGGTTTCTTGATTAAAGTATTATTTTGTGCCTCATTGTTTGTCTGTTGTTCTTCCCTGCTTATCTGATTGCTGGCAGCTAGAGGGGATGTGCTCTAGTCTTTTTGTTTTCTTGGGTTTCCCTACTGTCACTTTTGAATCTATAAATGTGGTTTATCTCTATGGGTCATTTGATAGCTGATTTGTCTAAATGCTAAGCTTTCAGGAATTCCCTAGCTTTGTGGGATTTTGCTTCGTCTAAAATGCAAATAGTTTAGCCATTTAAACTAAGGTTCAGTCTGTCTACATGTTGTGAAATTAAGGAGTTTTTGTCATGATAAACCACATGGGTAATGAAATGTTTGCAAACAAATAACCAAGCTCAGAGAGCACAAAGAAGTCTGAGCTACAGATACTCCCTTTTATTGAATTCTGAGCATTATGCAAACTTAGAATGAAACAGCACATTACTGATCTTCCATAGCATTATAAACATCTGTTAGATATTAACATATATCGTAGCAAGTCTCCTCTCTGCTCCGCTGCTACAGCGGGAAACAGGTATCGTTCTGATTGGTCGAGGGGCGTACCCGATCCCTATAAAAGGGGAACCCTCCGACCACAGAGCAAGCTGGATCACTACTACTATTAATAAAGAGCTGTTAAGTCACTTCGTGTCCGCAGTCTGTTCTCTCGTTGCCCAGATCTAACATTGGCGACGAAGGTGGGATCGAGAGGCAGATAGGACGAAGAACGCTACCTCCAGAATCTCCGGATTTGATCCAGCCCAGGAATTCGGCAGAAATTCCAGCAGCCATCTCAGGTCACCGCAGCGCGGCAGATTCAAACGAGAGAAGATGGCGATGCACACTCCCCCCGCTCCATTCGACCCAGCGAACGACGAGTGGGAAGCCTTCATGATTTGATTCGAGTGTTTTCTCGAAGCGAACGAATACACGGGGATCACCGACGCCTGGAAGAAAAACATGTTCCTCAGCTACTGCGGGAAAGAAGTCTTCAACACGGCCAGAGACCTCACCGCGCCTACTCCGATACAGGCAGTATCATGGACGGCGTTGCAACAGGCTCTACAGACTCATTACGCGCCAAAACCTTCCCGCCATGTTTGCCGCAAGGAATTCAACACGCGGAACCAGAAAGCGGGAGAATCAATCAATCAATATGTTGCGGCCCTGCGTAAAGCAGCAACTCACTGAGAGTTCAGGGATCTGGATGAGCATATCTTAGCGCAGCTTATCTGTGGGTTAAGAGACATTTCACTACAAAAGAAGCTGTGGGCAAACCCAAATTTAACCCTACAGATAGCTCTAAACGAAGCAAGAAATCATTGGTAACCATACAACGCGGTTTCAGCGTAAACCAGCCAGTACCAAGGCAAACCAGAGTTCACTACGAGGACACAAGCCCCGACTATGAGGATCCCGAGTTCGAGGACAGTCACCTGATGCGGAGCAGTCACTTGAGGCCTGGGGGGAGACCTGGATTCCGTTTGCCGCCCTGCGCAAGCTGCGGAGGGAATCACCCCAGGTCTACCTGTAGGTTCAGGAACGTTGTTTGTTCGCACTGCAACAAACTTGGGCACATCGCACGAGTGTGCCGGAGCGAAGTCCCTGCCTCACGGCAGCCACCCATGTACCGCCAACAGAAGCCCAACCCAGGGGCTTGGCGAAATCAAAAAGGGCGCCCAGAGAGAAATCCACAAGTGTTTACCCAGAGAGAAAATTCCCAAAGAGCTGAGCGAGCGTATCCCCAGAGAGATTACACACAAGGAGCTGAGCGAGTGTATTCCCAGAGAGACTAAACACAAAGAGCTGAGAGAGCGTTCTATCAAGACGCTCAACAAGAGTATTTTCAGGATACAGATGCTGAGATAGAGTTGACCCAGAGAGAGGAATTGCGAACGTATCTCACAACAATAAGCCAGGTCCGCACCAAGCGGCCTAAAAAGCTGAAAGTCACAGTCCTCTTGGAGGGCTCACCTTGCGAGCTGGAAGTTGACACAGGATCGTCCCTGACGATCATTTCATGGGCATCCATGAAACAGGCTATCCCTAGCCTCAAAAAGAGCCAACTACGCGCTCCAGACATCCTGCTACGAGACTACCAGGGGAACCGAGTCCCCATCGTGGGCCAAGGCACGTTCCAGATCCGTTTCAAGGACATCGTAGCCCAGCTGCCCGTGACCATCGCCAGCGCACCATTACAAAACCTCCTAGGACTGGATTGGTTTGAATCCTTGGGGCTAGAAGTCACCGGAATCAACGCCGTGGAAAACAGCAGCGCTGAACAGATTTTTAAGGAGTTCGAGGATGTGTTCAGCCACGGTCTTGGTAAGTATGTGGGTAAACCGATCTCATTCAATTTAGACCCCAAAGTGGCGCCAATCTGACTTAAACCGAGACGAGTGCCTTTTGCACTCCGCCCAAAAATAGATAAGGAAATAGATAAGTTAGTGGAGCAAGGAATCCTTGAGCCGGTGGATCACGCGCGCTGGGAAACGCCCATTGTGACCCCAGTCAAACCAGATGGATCAGTCCGCATCTGCGCGGACTATAAATGCACAATTAATGTCGCGCTACAACAAAGCGCATATCCTGTGCCTGTAGTACAGCACTTATTGCACTCGTTGGGGCCAGGAAAGGTATTTGCTAAATTAGACATGGCACAAGCTTACCAGCAGCTGCCCGTAGATAGCGCCACAGCGGAGGCCCAAACTATAGTGACGCATAGAGGAGCATTCAAATGCAACCGGCTACAATTCGGTGTGAGTATTGCTCCAGGATTGTTCCAGAGCGTCATGGAACAGCTTTTGCAAGGGATACCGGGAGTTGTCCCCTATTTTGACGACATCTTGGTGTCCGCTGCAAACGAGGAGCAATTAAATAAAAGAGTCAGAACTGTTTTGGCCAGAATCAGAGAGAAGGGTCTCCGCCTCAAAAAGGAAAAAATGCCAAATTAACGTGCCTAGCGTAGAATTCCTGGGTTATAGAATCGATGGTCAGGGAATACACCCCACTTCAAAGAAAATTAAGGCGATCCAGGACGCCCCCACACCACGGAATCAGACCGAGTTGCAGGCCTTCCTCGGACTACTTAACTTCTACAGCTTCTTTCTGAGACAGAAGGCGACCGTTGCTGAGCCACTACACCGTCTACTCCAGAGGAACACACCATAGAAATGGGGACGATCCGAAGCAGCAGCTTTTGCCGGAGTAAAGCATCTGTTCACCACTGACTCGCTGTTAGTCCAATACAGCCAGACACTACCGCTGGTATTGACCTGCGACGCATCACCTTTTGGAGTCGGCGCAGTCTTCAGCCACCGGATGCCAGACGGAAAAGAAGCACCCATCGCCTTCTACTCCAGGACTCTTTCATCGGCCGAGAGGAATTACAGCCAGATGGACAGGGAAGCACTAGCTGCTGTAGCTGGAGTAAAACGTTTCCACGAATACCTCTACGGCCGCGATTTTGAACTGATCACAGATCACAAACCGCTGTTGGGACTTTTGGCAGGAAACCGCCCCACTCCAGTCTCCCTTTCTCCACGCATGACCAGGTGGACTGTTTTCCTGGCTGCGTACTCATACAAGTTAATTCATCGACCGGGCTCCACTCTAGGACACACAGACGCACTCAGCCGTTGCCCACTACCGGACCTTTTGCCAGACCCCACTCCCGAAGTACCGGTGCTGCTCATTGATTGTTTGGACTCAGGACCGGTTTCTTCCTACGATGTTGCAAGGTTTTCTTCTAAAGACAATTTAATAAAGCAAGTTCAAACTTGGGTTTGGACGGGGTGGCCGAAGGGAAACGTGGGCCCGGAATTCAAAGTGTTTTGGTCAAAACGGGACGAACTCTCAGTGTTACAAGGTTGTTTATTGTGGGGGGATCGAGTTGTTATTCCGTATGCTTTACGTAGGAATGTATTAGATGCTTTACATGTTGGTCACCCGGGGATTGTTAGGATGAAGGCGTTAGCAAGAAGTTACGTTTGGTGGCCAAACATGGACAAAGAAATAGAGGAATGGGTGGCCACTTGCGACCCATGCCAGGAATCGAGACCAGCACCCCCGGAAGCGCCCGCCACAGAATGGGAAAAGCCTAAAGAACCCTGGTCGAGAATACACATCGACTTCGCAGGGCCAGTTCAAGGTCAGACCTTCCTCATAGTTGTGGATGCATACTCCAAATGGCTAGAAGTAGTCCTAATGACTTCAACCACGGCAGAGGCAGTCATTAAGGTTCTACGGCGACTTTTCGCCACTCATGGCCTGCCCGACCTCCTGGTTTCCGATAACGGGCCCCAGTTCACGGCCATGCAATTTGAGACATATCTAGCAGGTCAGGGAATTCGGCACGCCCTCGTCGCGCCATTCCATCCGGCATCAAATGGACAGGCGGAGAGAATGGTGCGATTCGCAAAAGAGGCCCTCGCTAGGATGGGTCCAGGTGATTGGCAAACACGCATTGACCATTACCTATTGATCCAACACATTGCCCCCAGCGCAACGACGGGTAGGAGCCCCGCTGAACTACTCATGGGCCGCCGTCTACGGTCTCACCTGGACCGTCTTCACCCAAATTACTCTGCCACAGCTCCCCCAGACTCTACAAGCAAAATTCGGAGTTTTAGCATAGGGGATTCAGTATACGCCCACAACTATGCAGGGGGGACATTGTGGATGCCGGCAAAGGTCATTGGCATCACGGGTCCACGATCGTATCTATTGGAACTAGAAGATGGGCGGAACTGGAAAAGGCACATCGATCAACTACGGGGTCGCCTGGCGCACTCAGATCTACGAACAGAGAACGAGAGCTACCTGCCATTGCAAAGCCAGCCACTCGAGAGCCCCAACACAGAGAACTACGACACCTGCGAGCCAAGGACAGAACAAGAGGTCGAGCGCGAAACGGAACAACCCCCAAGCAACGAAAGCGAGCAGATCCCCGAACGCCAAAGCAACGAGAGCCTGCAAACGCCCGGAAATGAAACACAGAAAGAAACCGATCCTACAACTACTTCTGACCAACCCGAACTGCGACGCTCCACCCGAGTAAGGCAAACACCAACGTATCTTAAGGACTATATTACTAACCACAACGTTCCGTCTAAGAGGGGAGGGGTGTTAGATATTAACATATATCGTGGCAAGTCTCCTCTCTGGTCCGCTGCTACAGCGGGAAACAGGTATCATTCTGATTGGTCGAGGGGGGTACCCGATCCCTATAAAAGGGGAACCCTCCGACCACAGAGCAAGCTGGATCACTACTACTATTAATAAAGAGCTGTTAAGTCACTTCGTGTCCGTAGTCTGTTCTCTCGTTGCCCAGATCTAACAACATCCACCAGTATTTTATGCAGACAGATTTCTAACAAAAAGAAGGTTAACAGAGGAGAAAAATAGGTTTCTGCCAGTGAAAATCATCCATTTATCTTTCTGTTTGGATCAAATCGCATTTGCCTATTGAATATATATATATATATATATATATATATATATATATATATATATATATATATATATATGTGTGTGTGTGTGTGTGTGTGTGTGTGTGTGTGTGTGTGTGTGTGGTATTTGTGCTGATAAATATTTGGGCATACCAGGGGTTGTAACACAAATACATACATACATACACACACACACACACACACACACACACACACATATATATGTTGTATTTGTACTGATAAATAAATAAAGGGAGACTAGTATAGATCTATTTCGAGCTAATTAGCTCTCATCAGCTAGCCATACCCTTACTGGGATTTGAACCTGGGCTGTATTATATCTTAGGCAGGAGTCTTAGCCACCAAGCCACAGGCTCGCCTCCTTATCAGTTGACACAAATACATACATACATACATATATATGCATATGCATATGCACATGCACATGCACACGCACACGCACACGCGTGCGCGCGCACACACACACACACACACACACACACACACACACACACACACACACACAGATACGCTTTCAGGCCTTCCTATTACCTTCCAAATCTGTTCATGGACTATGCAATGAATTCTGGGGTGTTCCAGGAGGGGTAGATAGGCCAATCTCATTTTAGGAATTGAAGTATCTTAAATATCTTAGCTGTAAGCCAATAATAACCATTTATAATGCATACACAGATAAAGTGCTATCTCCTAAAGCTGTCATTTTAGCTTGAAAAAATGTTTGTTTCTATTGATAATAGTTTTGGAAACACGGTATTTTCTTTGCATAACAAAAGAGGCCTCTGAAAAGACTAAATAACTACCACACTTTAAAAATACTTCTGTTCTTTTACTGGAAGGCTCGTTTCGTTGGTTTGTTTTTGTTTTTTGGCATCTCATTGCCAGCTCTCCTTGTTCTTATTCGGCAAGCCGAAACTGGTTGAACTCTGTTCGGAAGAAGGTGGGCAGGCTTGAACCTCAGAGGAAAATGAAAACAACATACAGACATTTTGATCTTTCACCAACTAGAACTAGAATATTTAGTTTTCTGAGGAAGTGAACAGCTGACCGCTACATTTAAATCTTAGCATGGTTGATAAATCAAATTGTGAGCATGTAATAACTGCCAGAATAGACTTATATCCCCTACCCTTAAGGAAAAGAAAAGAGTGAATGACTGCAGCAGTCAAGAATAAAAATAGAAATTTATGGTAGTGACAAACACTTCCATCTGAATGCTGTGAAATCCCAGGAGTTAGAAAAATGAAATGGAAGTGTTATTTACCCATTTTTGTGCATAAATGTATATAGCAAACTATCAAATATACTGCTAGACCATTATGAATTGAACAGCTTTAATTATGGAGTACTTCAAATCTTTCTTATATTATGTTATCTGGTTTGAAGGGCTTTTAATGAATTTATAAATATAACGGAGTATGCCCTGCACATTGATAGTGTTCAAAAATGACAAGTTTATAATGCATGCATGGAGCAAAAAAAACAAAACAAAAAACTCAAAACACAACAAAACCCTGCAGTCTTTTGTTTTGGGCCATTAAAGAGTCACCCAATTGTTAACATTTTTGTAATTATTACTTAAGTAATTGGGTAGTGGGAAATGGATTTATAACTTCTTATGCAATTTCAGGAGACAAAGTTTAGTTGGCACAAGAGGGCTAATTTGTCCTAATTTTAATCCCTTTGTAGAAAAAAAATGTCTTGCTAAAATAAGTTTCTGTTGTCAATTGACCAGTTATTCCCCCCACCCTTTTATTCATATTTTTCAGTAATTAGATTGCAGAATATGGTAAGGTTTTTGGTAGAGATGTGCTAAATTGAAACTGAAAATAATGCTGCAGATAGATGAAAATAAATAAATTGCATCTCTATGTCTTATTTGAATACATATTACATCTATTTGTTTGTTTTTTTGTTTGTACCCAACATTTTTATTTTTACAAGTAGCTCAAGATGGCAAGCATACCTAATACTCCTTACTCCTTCTTTTTTCTCTGCAACAACAATCCTGTGAGTTACGTTGGACTGAGAGTGATTGGCCCAATGTCACCTAGCTTTCATGGCTAAGGCAGGATCTAAACTCATGATGCCGATTTCCAGTTTTGGTCCTTTATCTACTGCACCAATATTCAATTCTTCATAATTTCTACACATTGACTGCTTCCTTTAAACTTTAGTCTATATATGTTTATTTACTGCATTTTAATCTACTTAATTTTAAAACTTTAAAATAATAAACAAGACAAACTAAAAAGCAGCCCAGTTTTTAAAAAAATACATATATCAAAATATACAAATATATAAAGTGTGGAAATTAATTAAATTAATTCCACACCCTTTGCTAAAGAGAAGTTTCCTGAAAACAGGCTCTAGGACGGATCCGAAAGCATGGATGAGTAAATCTCTGGTCCCGGTGATTGACTCAGATTGGATCCTGCAACATTATCCTGGGATACATATATTCGTCTTCATTCCTGGCCATTAATCTTTATTTCTGAACAGCTGTGGTAAGAGCTTTTTCCTTTTATTTGAAACTTTGGAGTAAATGAAGGGATGTTTGATGGATATCAGTGCAATAGAATTGCATGGACCCCTGGAAGAGATTTGTAACTGGGAGTAAACCTCAGTAAGATCCTTGTAGTCCAGGGGGAAGATCATTCACTATATTTGATATAATATCTCCAAGGATCAATGAATCCAATGAAAAGAGATGTTTTTGGTTTGCAATAGCCCTCAATGGCATTACCTTTCTTCAGAAGCTTCAAACTTAATTGAACCAGTAGGTCATTATTGCATCTGGAATCCTGGGTAGTTACCACTACATGATTACTTATTCACCAAATCAATATTATTTCTCTATCTACAGCACTCCTATTATCACTGCTTCCCTTTTAATGTATGCTGTCCAAAAGAAAGGTCAGCCATCATTTTCATTTCAAACTAATTGTATTTCAGAGATTTCACCTTTAAATTAAGAAAAATGATTTCCCCCCCAAAGCAGCTCATAATAAACAAAGTTTTAAGAAAAATATCTTTATTATACTATATACTTTGGCACTGGGATAGATGACTTAATAATATCCTGTAGATTTATTTGATATTAAGCAGAATTTTGCCCAGGTCTTGAGGCAGTACTTCATATTGCAGACATTACGTCTCCTTGTTTAACAGTAAGGTTCTTATTGTGAAATTCAATGTTTTGTTTTCACCAGATATAATAATACACGAAAAATTATCATTCCATAGATGACAGGTGCAGTTTGGAAACTTGAGATAAGATATCATTGTACTTCTCAGTGAACCATAGACTCCATTTTGCTACCTTCCCATTAATCCAATATTATTTTTTTACAAAAATGTTCTTTTGCCGTTAAGAGTCTTGAAGATTAACTTTAGCTAAAGCAAAATAGGCCTGAAGATCTCTGGACATTGTTCTTCTGTTCTTAGTAACTTCCAGGATGATTTTGAGTGATTTTGACAGGATGGTTCTTCTTGGGAAGATTTACTGTAGTCCCAAATTTCTTTTTCAAGATGTCTTACCATAGATAGGTTAAGCCTTAGAGCATTAGAAATAGCTTTGTCACAGTTTCTAGATTGATAGACACCAATGACATTTTTTTTATCAGGATTTCAGAAATTTCTTTTGAAAGTGGCACGATGTGTCTCTACAAACTGAGTGGTGTGATAAGCAGAAGCAAAGTTTGTAAGATACAGACAGCATGGCTGGTCAAATCAATCCAGATTTTTTAATGAAGTACAATCACCTGTGGAAGATAGGCCAAATCAAGAAGCCACAAGTACTATTGGAATACTATTTTATTGTCAGTCATAATAGCAATCTTGAAAACCTGTCAAAGTTTCCCCTGGCCCCTCTCATTCCATACAGAATCAAGTGAAGCCATTTTGAATCACTTTTTCATACTCTTACTATTTCCATGACTGAATATCATTTGTGTCTCTTTTATCTGCTAATGGCTCGTGAGTTTCTTTGCTAATGCTATTCTTCTTTTCTGTGTAGGCACTCATAATAACTGCCCAAGTTACTGCTTTTAAGTAGATTGATTGAACTAGATTTTCATCTAGGAATGTTTCTTATTGGATGAAACAAACAACATTCTCTTTTTATATCAGTAAATTCCACATGATGTTCTTATAACATTCAACAGCAAAACTACACAAAAAAATCAGAAAGTCTGAAAGATGTCAAATACTTTTTCTATAGAAGTGTAATAAGCTGTAGTATCAGCTAATAACAGTTTTTCTATTCAGCTTCATAGAGGAAGAAATACTTCAACTTGCCACCAAATGATATTTCTACATAATCATGTCTATTCAACATAAACCTCTTCCAGGCCTAAAATGTTTATAAATGTCATGGTTCTCTGATCTTTTTTCTACTTCCCAAGGATCTGTGACAGATAGAGAACTACAGTTCCCTTTATTTCCAATATGCTCCTTTCAGATTCTCGCCTCTTATGATTATAAGATTTATGGTACTTCAAAGTTAAAGACGGAACAAGATATCCAGGAGGGAAGAGTAATGTGTGAGAACTGTACATTGTAAACAAAGGGAAATTATGGGATTTAGATAGGATTTATTCAACTCTATTTTCATGTTTTCGTGAGATTTCACTGGGTAAAGAGAATACAAAGATGGTGAACCACTTCAAAGACTAAAAAATGCTAAATAAAAATTCTGGAATTAAAATAGCTTATTTTCAGACATTTTTATATAGATATACAGTATGAAAGCTGTATTCTCTCTTCCTTTCTAAGTGCCAAATTATTTCCTGGGTAACCAACAAGCTTGTAATCTTTTTTTTTTAAATGTATGTGTGACTATGTGTATAATGAATGGTTAACATATTATTCATCCTAGATAAATGATTCTTTTTTTCCCTGTTTTTAAAGGCAAAGCTTCAGCAATAACTATTGCATTCAATTACCTCAGATGTGACTAGAAATGCTTCCGAATAATTATCGTGCCTCTTACTGCCCACCCAGAAAGATTGGATAGTATATTACTGTAGTCTAGCAGAATCATGGCATATAATAAAAGGATCTAGTTTTAGGGAAATAATAAAAATAACAACATAAATATTCAATACGACAGAAAGCCCCCCCCTCCCCAGCTTGGGCTATACATATTAAATTGAATATGTTAGCCTTGGCTTTTAAAGCAAGAGGAAGGAACAGGATGCTTTAGCCTAATTCAGGTAAGCCAACAACACTGAAGGACGGATAAACAAATGCCTCATTCCAATAACATCATGACATCTTTTGGCTGAAGAGAGCAGTAGAATTCAAGGGGGGAAAGGGTTTGAAATGACTCTTCCAAACTCTTCAAGCATTAACTTCATTGCCCTCAGTCACCCCATGTCTTCCACTAAAATTGCTCCAAATGGTTGATTCACATTCAGAGAAAGTTCAAGACAGCTGTAACACAAGCAGTCAGGCCAAATGTTCATTGTGACAGTTACAACCACACTCTTGTTATGAAGAATTTTAGTATCCCCGTGAACTGAAAAGCGGTCGAGTGGTCTAGAGTACAACCATAAATTAAACATTCTTCTTCCCTGCTTTAAAATCTTTAAAACAGAGTAACTTACCTGAAAGTTGTGCCAGCAGCTTAGATATTCAGAAAATGCCCTTACTTTCATGTGTGCAGGTGGGATATTCAGCCCAAGCCTTTTTCTGCTGTTTTCTCCATTTATGCATAGCTTCATAAAGATCTTATGAATCCTTGTGTTTTGCTACACCAAATTCTCGTAATCTGCAACCCATAAAGTTTAACTAAACTTTTCCCAGTAAGTCAATATTGTGTTTTCAATATTCTTATCCATTCCTTCCATAGATTTTTATTTTATTTATTTATATCCCACTTTTATTATTTTAATAAACACTCAAGGCAGTGAATATCTCTAATATTTCTTCCTCCTATTTTCCCATAACAACAACCCTGTAAGGTAAGTTAGTCAGAGAGAGACTGATTGGCCCAAATTCAGGCAATTGGCTTTCATGGCTAAGGTAGGACTAGAAACCATGGTCTTCTGCTTTCTAGCCTGATGCCTTAATCACTAGGACCAAATTGGTCTCTAAGATGCTACCAGCACAAAGAGAAACCATAGTCTTAGATTTCCTAAAATGTTTATCAGGCCTTTTTTAGAATATATTCCACATTTGTCATAATAACGAATAAAAATACAGTCTTATTGATTCTTACTTAATCCTTTGTGCTTAAGGGTTCATCAATGTCATTGAACTCTGCCCCAGAGTTTTTTCCCCAATTGCTTGAAAGTTAATTGCCACCTTTGTAATTTTCTTTGTAGGATCTCCAAAGCATTTTAAATATGGTAGGTTTCTTGTTTTTCACAGGCTATTTCTGTTTCTGAATATTAATTAGCATTTTTATTTATTTGGAACAGAACTGTCCATCACAATGTTCCTCTTATATTGCTTAGAATATTTTATTTTATTGTTTCTGACTGGAAAAATGGAGGAGATAGTCGGAATGCAAAAAAAAAAAAAACCCAAGGAGTGTGAAACTATCTATTTCTGGACTGTAAAATCTTTGAACACATTTGGACATAAGTCACTGTTTCTAAGAATTATATCAACAATGTAATGCCAGAGATGGTTTTCTATATAGTAGGCATGACCTTGAAATTTATATAAATCCTGAACCAAATAAAAGTTTTATTTTGACATACTTGGAAGATGGACAAATTGAACCAGGCCTTCTGGAAAACAGATCAAATCTGAATTCTCCCAACACTTTGTTATGGATTTGAAATGACACAGGCACAGTAAATGTGCTTAAATGGATATATTTGGCCTATTGTGCCACAGGGTTAGTATCCAATAATATATACTAAATCAGCATTTAGGAGGTAAAAATGCAGTACAAACATTAAGAATTCTGTAGTCACTGTGTTCTTTATTTTCTATTTTAAGTTTCTTTTTCTTTATCATCTGCAATAGTTTCCTTTTTTTATAGTTTTTCACTAATGAAGTCCTGAAGGACTTTGCATTTCTATCTGTTCCTTATTTTTATGAACCGAAGATTATTTTATTTCAAGTAGATGCCTTATTTTCATGAATGTCCCACCTTTCATTTGAACAGTGTATTGTTTTCTTTAATTGAGTTTGCCAAGTGTCTCATTTAAACTTATATTTAAATTTCTCTTATGGACAGATGTCTATTAGAAAGACTCTTGCTGTTCCAATTCTTTGTATATCATTTACCAAATAATGTTTAAAACTCTTGCCTATTATTGAGACAAAGTTAAGCTGAGCTCAAATTATTCATGATTTCCAAGTGTTTTTCTTAACAACAGTATAGAAGTGACTTTTTATTGTCTTCTATGATTTTTATTATTTTACTTCCAAGTGTAGTGTAGGCACCTAGAAATTCCCTAATGGCCTCCCATCCATATGCTAACATTGTCAGCTCTGCTCATTTATATGACAGTAGCTGGCTAGATGCTACCTCTTACTCAACCACAGATGAGTAATTGCACATAAAATAAACAGAAGTGAACTGTTACATTTTACAGGATTCCATAAAGGTGAAAATACCATAGGTAATATGCATTGCACATCCTCTTCCCCAAATTACGAAGATAGCCTTCAAAGACTTCCAAACATTGCTAACAATTGCAACCTTTAAAATGTCAAAATATGAAATTATTGAATGCATGATGGGAAAACAGCAGCAGTGGCTTTATTTTTCTATGTCTGGTCTTCATTTTCTTTTTTATTAAAAGAAAATCCTTATTGTCCTTTGCTTTTATGACTGCTGTGACATATAAACAACTTTCCTGGGTCCTTTGTTGCAGCATAAAAAGAGCAATTGATTACATATATTATTTTAGAAAGAATAACAAAGAAATCATGATAAACATTAATAAAATGCCACTAGATAATTGAAACTTGAATTAGAATGGTCAAAACAATAGAAAAAAGTATGGCATAGAGAAAATGTAATACTTTCCAACTTTTCTAAGGCCAGGTTAAGAATATTGATCCATGATTTTAGCTGTCATTCAGTGGTAGTATTCAGTCAGTTCTGACCGTTTCTGGCGAACCGGTAGTAGAAATTTTGAGTAATTTGGAGAACCAGCAAAGGCCACTTCTGGCTGGCTCTGCCCCCATCTATTTGCTGCCTCCCAAATCCTGCTGATTGGCTGGGTCTTTTTCTGTTGCCCTGCACAGAAAAATAGAGCTGGAAAGCAGGTTAGTGGGGTGGGGAGGGAATGGGGATTTTACAGTATCCTTGCCCTGGAATGGGTTGGAAATTGAGATTTTACAGTATCCATTCCCTGGAATGGGGTGGAAATGGACATTTTACAGTATCCTTTCCCTGGAGTGGGGTGGAAATGGAGATTTTACAGTATCCTATCCCTGGAGTGGGGTGGAAATGGAGATTTTACAGTATCCTTTCCCTGGAGTGGGGTGGAAATGGAGATTTTACAGTATCCTTTCCCAGAAGTGGGGTGGAAATGGAGATTTTATCCTTCCCTGTCACACCCAACAAGCTGCGCCCAATAAGCCAAGCCATGCCCACAGAACCGGTAGTGAAAATAATTGAATCTAACCACTGCTGTGATTGTACTTTTATTGTTATTGTTGTTGTTAAGTTTGAAAAACTGAACAATACAAAATTCATTACCATAATCTTACTTTTCTGAATGAATCTCTATGAACCAGTTCTATAAACATATTCCAATTCATTATGATACCATTGTGCCATATTAGTGGAAGATTAATCTACTGTGAGTGGGGTTTAGTCTATCACTTTTCCACTTTGTAGATTTTAAAGCTGGAATAATGCATAATTAAAAAAAAACTCACAGTGATAACGTAACAGAGGTGTTCATGAAAAAAATAATTGTATCTCTTTGCCAAATTATGATATAAGTGTGGTGCTGTTGATTGCTCTTCAGATGATATTTCCCTTTCTCTGGGACAACATTTGCATAATATCAAAATTACCAATCAATATAATATAATAATATGAGGAAAGGAGTATGAAGAACATGACATGCCAACATTTTAAAAAGAAAATCTGACTTCCTCCAGCACCATTGTGAAGCTAGTTAAAATTACTTGCTCCTCTAATTAATCATGCATTAATCAAACATATGATAATGGTGGGAATTTTGGAAACTATTTCACATAAGTTGTATGAGACTATCTCTGGGAAAAGCCTACTATGTTTTTCTTCTCTGTACCTTTTCTTCAAAGTGGTGAGGCTCTAGTAATGGAGTTCCCTAAGAGAACAGGCTGTTGGAAAACACATTGAGACAACCAGTGTATTGTGTTTTTCCTTAGTCCACAAGGTGTAACAAAAGTTTAAGTCAAACAACAGTTGCATAAATTAGTCTGTCCTACCAGCCAAGTTCTTTTCTGATTGAATAACAAGACTGACAAGTGATCAGGGCAAGCTAATGTGTACTGATCAATAATTGGGAAAACCAAGAACAATAGTAGATTTCCAAGTACTCAAAAACAAACAAGGTGATTATCAAAAGCCAGTAGGAATTTGTTAAAAATAGGTCAAAGAAATCTTATTGCATTATTTGACAATATGACTCAATAAGTGGAGCAAGGGAATGCTATGGATGTAGTTTACTTAGACTTCATTTAGGCTTTAGATAAAGAAGACCATAGCTTCAGTACATCTTCTTCAAACTGCAATAATATGGGATGGATAGTTAAATTACCAGATGGAGTCACAATTGGCTGATAATTCACATCACTTGTGATGAAGGAATAGAAGAGATGCTCCTACCATTTTTGAATTACTCAAAGCAGCCTTAAGTAGACTGGGAATAAGGATTGGAGCCAAAGTTTGCCAGAATTGTTTATTTTGTGAGATGGGAAACAACATACTTCATGCCTTATGAAGAATTAGAGTTATTCCCAAATTAGGGAGAGCACACCACTAAATGTCAATTGCAGGTAAACAATGCATTGAGAGGAATATGTTTCTGTCTGCTGCTTATAAGAATCCCAGAAGCATCTATGTATGTGACAAACAATATGAAAGACTATAAGTCAGATCCAGGCAAAAGCATTGTTGTTTTATTCTTGTTTTCTTAAAGTGTCAGTGGTCCCTTCTTTGGTACCTGTTAAACTCATTGGCCCTATGATTTTAAAGCATCCTTTTAATTAAAAGAGTGGTTGAGTATTTTATAGACCATTCTCAATTATAATCTCTTATATGGTGCCAGATATAATGATTTGCAAAACCACAAAAATTGCAGAAGCAGTCTTAGAAAATGTCATGAAGGGCTTGGCTCATTGCTTTGTTTGAAAATGACTGTTCTCTGTTTCCCAGAAAAGTAAAAGTAAGGTGAGAAGATAGAGATTGTCTTGACAGGCTAGGGGAGGATGGCATAGGATATAGGATCTAATATAGGATTTCTTGGTTATTGATCATGTCTGCCAGGACATCCATTTTGTCAGAGTACCTGCAGCATACTCTCAAAATGTCAGAAATGCTCAGAGATCCATACTAAGATAAATACTAAGAACCTGTTGTAGACTGTGAACAAGAAAGACATCATTTTCTGGATGAAGATTTAACAGCAGCTACTGAACACACTCCTATCAATAAGGGAAACATTGTCCGCCCTCTGTTTCCTAGAAAAATAATCTGCCCTACTTTATTTCACGGAAGGCTTTGATCAATGAGGATTACCTTTAAACTGTAAACTGCCTTTTATTGTACTCTAATGCACTAATGGTACTGTATCATCTTGTCTTGTCCCCAGGCACTATTGGAAGCTAGATATAAATTAGATGTGAAACTTCTGCGGCAATATTAAGAAGCAGAAAATAAAAACAAAAACCCAAACAGAAGACTGTTGAGCTCAGCCAGCTATTGTATCATAGGTTTCCAAAAGAATTCTTTCACCTTCTCTGTTTTAAACCACAGAGATTATGAATACTTCTCATATGATGGTATGAAAAATATGGTCAATTTGCCAGTCCAAAACTATCCCTAAAAAGTTTCAGCATTACTTTACAAACTGAAAGAGAGTAAACAGAAATAATCCATATACTACTAAAACTCTTGTGCTTGATTGCTTGTAGCCTTCAGTTTGGTGAAATTGGAATACATAGGGCAACAATTATTGAACCAGAATAACTCAAATAGGTGAATTTACAGATTGCCAGGACCCGTGATTCCTGTGTGAATGAAGTTTGGGAAAGTTGTGGTCACTTCAGCACCACTATGCCCCTGCTGTTCAGTGCCACTGTGTACTGCTCTGATCAGCCATGGTCATGTGATCCTAATTTCCAAAGTTCCTTGACAGCTTCCAACAAGTCAATGGAGAAATCTGAAAGAATTGATACGATTGCTAAGACTTCTTGCCACCTTCCCATTAGCATGCTTTTTACCTGCCTATGGTAATTCTGTTTCTCAGTTAGGGTAAGGAAATATCCCTGAAATGATGACACAACAGGTCATAGTTTTTTTTGTATCAAATAAATTTATATTGTACATATGCTTTTAGGGTTAGGGTTAGGGTAAGGGTTGTTTGCTTTGGGTTACATTATGTTATTGTATAATTTAATATTGGTTGAACAGCTTCTTGTACATAATCTAGTAAAGTGATTGGAGAGCAAAGAATAATTTCACAGTTGAATGTTTAACAAATTATGCCAATGATATTTTCAAATTCAGTCTAATATTGAGGCAATTCTATCTCACATGGATATCAATGTAGTATGAAAAGTAATTTGAATTAGACAAATATTTTTTTTTTCTGATTTTTTGAGTGGTTTGGCCTTAATAGCACTTATTCAGTAGCTATAATATTCTATACAACTAAGAACACTTACTCAATATTATTATACTTCATTTTTATGTTTTTACTTCCTTTTAGATATAAATTTGAAAACTACTTAGTATTAATAATTAATTTGTAAGTCTTTTTAAGAATTTGACTATCAGGAAATAATTAAGTACTGATGTTATTTTTTTTTACTCTTATCTGTAAAAGGTCTCTTCTTGAAGCCAGAAAGGTTCTTTATATAATGATTCTATTCCAAAGATCACATCACTGTTTTGAATAAATTGTCTTTCAATAGAAAATTGTCTTTCAATAGCAAAGTCTTAGAAAGTAAGTAGACATCAATTTAAAATAAGGTAAAGGTAAAGGTTCCCCTCACACATGCGTGCTAGTCGTTCCCGACTCTAGGGGTGGTGCACATTTCAGTTTCAAAGCCAAAGAGCCAGCGCTGTTCGCAGACATCTCCGTGGGCATATGGCCAGCATGACTAAACGCCAAAGGCACACGGAAAGCTGTTACCTTCCCATCAAAGGTGGTTAGTGTTAAGTCTATCCCCATTAGGAGACTAGAGTTCAGCAGCGGAATGTAGTAAAGAATAAGCCGTTGAATAGTCACTCACAACCACCAAAGGTAAAACAAAGAACAGCTTTACTTGCGTAACAAAAATAGGATAAATAGTCTCCAAACAGACTATAAGCAGTCTTGAAGTATATACAGTCTATTTACACTTCGTTGAAGTTACAGTTGCTCAACTCACAATTCACCATGTAAACAGGTAACTTAGTTACAGACTAGCCACCATCCAATACACGGTCTTCTCTCCAATACAAAGCTCAGTAACAGTCAGAAACAGTCAGGAACAATCAGGAACATCAGTAGCTATGGGAGGGTGGGAGACCGTAATAGTTCCTTCTTTCTTATATGGCTGCTTAAAGCAATTAGCATACAATTACATCTCTCTAGCATTTAAAGTAACAGATACATTTGTTAGAATCATGGCTTATATACATTGCCAAGCCAAGACAAGGGTTACATCCCTAACAGTTACTATTTTTCTACTTGCATTTTTACATGCTTTTGAACTGCTAGGTTGGCAGAAGCTGGGACAAGTAATGGGAGCTTACTCCATTACATGGCATTAGGGATTTGAACTGCCAACCTTTCTGATCAACAAGCTCAGCATCTTAGCCACTAGTCCCTGCGTCCCTCTAAAATAAGCTTACCTAGTTTGTATGTCTCACTCATCTTATTTTTAATTAATTATTTAATTAATTAATTAAAGGGACAATTCATGTCGGGACTTTTCTGGAGATAAAATGATGAGTTAGAATTATAAACTTCGGGGAAACTGATGCTATCCTATAACAGAGAGACCAAATTGAATGATGTTAAGATATTGCAATTTGGATTTGCTAGTCCTAGAGTGCCCTTTCTGCTAGCCTGAAATTCTGAAAATTTGAAATCTAACTTACTTGTTAGGTACCATATTGAAAGGGCTTACTTTTTGCCACCATGGATAAATAGCTGATAAAATTAATGTAATTGGCTGAGACAGTGAAATTAAGTACTTCGCTTAAAGAAAAGACTTTGTCTAGCTTTGCTTTTTATGTGGAAACCAATTTTGGACTTTTTGCTTGAAACCAAAAGAAATGCTGTACTATTTTTTGTATTTGATGATTAGAATTGTTTATCATTGTAAAAATATTGTGTATTACTGAGTTTAAGATTAAAAGGTTAATGTATTTTATATTTGTAACAGTATTGAAAAAAGCAGGCAATTGCTCTCTTTTTATTTTTTCTCCTTCCTTTTCTTTGCACTGTGCCTCTTCCTAATTTTTCCCCATTTTTTCTTCCCCCCTTTTTAATATTTTATTCTTTGTAAAAATTTAATAACATATATATTTTTTAAAAACAACAGAGTCTCTCCTAGATTCTACAAGATGAATTGACACCTTTCCAAGCAAAAAGCAATTCTGAAAGCATACAGGTTTGCTGTCATATATTTGTATATTAAGCCCTAAAAAGGCATAATATCCTATCTATTTGAAAGCCATAGGAGTGTCTGTCTGATGATTTATGTGTGACTTGGGTTATGATGCAGATATATAGTCCATTGTGGTACTTCAGTCTTGAAGAATAGATACTCATTACTACAGAAAGCTTTCTTGTTGTAACATGGTATATTGCACATGAGATGAAAACATTTGTCTGTGTTTACTGAAATGGGGATGCTGCACAAAGGGGTGTGATAATAAAGTACGCCAACACATTTGTGTTTCTATGGAAACACCGAAACATTCACAACTGTCCTAGTTTTTGACAGAAATTATATATACTCATCTTTTTTTCCCCAGTCATAGGCAAAGGTTTGTGTCCATGGAAACCTGAAAAGGAAAACATGAAATGACAAAATGAGTATAATCCCTTTTAGCAACACTAACAGAATATGGGCACATACCTTGTCAACTTTGGTCTTTTGTCCATGAAAAAGCCACACAATGCACAAAAAAATTCAGTCATAAGATGAATCTGGTAGCATGTAACATTTCTATTTTTTGTTACATACTTTCCTGTCATGGCACCAAATGTAAGATTAGTAGGACCAAGGGGGCACTTGAGGCTTGATCATTTTTACTCTTGTCGTTCTTGACTTGAAAATGGTCATTCTTTTTCTTGTACTTCATTGTTCTAGGGTACAAGAAACCAAAGACATATTCAGTGTTCATTGTGTAAGCCAGAAAAAAATAACAACTGAAAAACAACCCTACCTAGATTTATGTGACTGGGATCTACTTTCCAGTATTTATGTGTACTTTTGTAGTCTACAAAATGTTTAAACAAACCTGACTTGTTGCTTTCACTTGGAATTGAAATACTAGGACTTCTTGCTTATTACTTGCTAGGCTGGGAGTAAGGTATAACCCTTCACTATGCATTTGATCAAAATTAACAATATATATTTTAAAATGTCATTTGCTTGTTAACAGTAGCAAAAGACTTTTTAAGTTGTTTGGTCCAGAGGGCAGAGCTTTTTTCCAGAGTTTCCTTGCTTACAAAATTAGTTTGGCTTCATTTTTCATTAGCCTGAGGGAGTCTTTAAAGTGATTTTGTTATATCTGGTTTTTGATGGGCCTGAATTTACTTTTACATTTGTTATATAATTTTCTCTGTCCTGCTTGTATCTTACCTATTTTAATGTAACTCTCTTAATGTTGTTTTTCAGTTTCAAAGCCCCTTGGGTAGAAAGGCAATTAATTACTATAATAAATAAGCCAAAAATGGAAGGGGAAGTTCATGTAACCTATTGGTGAAGGATAAGATAATCTCAGAATATTTTAAAATGATTTTTATTGAACATTTATCTTAATTTTTATCACAGTTTTCATTTTTACAACATTTAAGTATCAGTATACATCCAATATTTATATTTGGAGTATAAGACACACCCTTTTCCCTCAAAAAAGAGGCTGAAAATCTGGGTGCGTCTTATGCACTGAATACAGCATTTTTTGCCCCCTTCACCAAAATGGCTGTGCATAGCTTTCAGAAAGCTCCTGGGAGCTGGGGAAGGCAGAAATGAGCAAAAAACACACTGTTTGTTTGCTCAATTTTGCCTCCCCCCAGCCCCCAGTAGCACTCTATAAGCCTCCTAAAGGCTATCCATTTTTTTTGACAAAAAATGGGCCCATTTATTTGAAAAAATGGGCCGTTTTTTGGAGGTGAGCAGTGTACAAAAACTTTTTTTTAATTTGCCTCTTCAAAATCTTGGTGAGTCTTATACTCTGAAAAATATGGTAATTACTATTCTAAATATTTTTTACATTTTATAATGTATAATATATAAGAATAAGACAAAGATAATAACAAAAAATCTTACCAACAAACCGAAAAAAACCTGCAGGAAAAAATGGATATGAAGATGACTAAGAAAGTCAAATACCTGGGAATCTGACTAACAGCAAAATGTTTATCGATTAAAGAAGATAATTACAACAAGGTATTGCAGCAAATCAGAGTATATTTGTTGTTTGATATTGCTTGTTTTAAGACTTAGTTTGCCTTTGAAAGTTAACATGTTTTTCCTCCCCAAGAATGAGGTTTTTTTGAGCGTGTGTGTATATGAAAATCTAACCCAGGAAGAGAAGTCATGGTCAAATCCAGTTGAAATAACAAAGGAAGTGGGCAGGAACAATGCAGCTAAAAGTTTTTAAAAAATCATCTGCAGAAATAGGTACAGAATTCAGGACCTTAGAGAGCTCAGAGTAACTAAAATTTTCTGCTTTGGAGACAGTAGCAGGAAATTTTCAGCTGCTCTCTAGAGATGTGTAAAATCTTTAAATAGGCCATACAGTATTCTAATCTTTCAAGCCTGATATAAAATGCATGTGGGTTTTTTCTCCCAGATTTTAGTTTGAAATTGAAGCAAATATTATAAATTAGGAAGTATAGTTGTGTTGAGGTTGGATCATTTGGAATCTTTTGAATGTCTTTTTAGAGTCACAATTAGGCTTCTGTATTGAAGCTTGCGATGACAAGGATAAGGATGCAAATAATTCCACATTGTGAGTATAACACAATGTTTCTCAACTTTAGCAATGTTAATATATGTTGATTTTAAGTCCCAGAATTCCCCAACCACTGAGATACTAAGCTTGAGAAAGACTGGATTATAGGCTATTGGCCTGGTCTTGGTAGGGTGATTTGGGAAGTGAAGTGATGAGGCAAAGCAGCAGGCATTAAGCAGAGCTCAAGGAAAGCCATTCTTCACTCATGCTTCTTGATATTGGAGTGAACAAGAATGGCTGAAAATGGACTACTATTCCTGCAGATGAGTGACAATATTAAATGTTTGACTCTAGGGCAACCCACCATTTAGCTTTTTTTTGGGGGGGGTACTTTAATTTAGTAAAGTGGGGGCCCTGTGGAAGGAAAGAAAATGATAAGGGATTCCCCATTCTTCTTTTGTTTTTCAATCTTACTCATTTTTAAAAGGACATTTGCTGACAAACTTTCTCCACACCAGTTGCTAGACCTGTCCTGCCTTGTTGAACTCATAGATTCATCTCTATTTTTTTTTAATGACCCAGAGTATGTGATAAGCTGAGCACAGTACATCTAACATGGGTGGGGTGGGGAGGAGGAGCATTTGTCTAGGCTGTAGAAAGTCATTTGCCAGAATTTGCAGTATCACACTCCCTCTTATGCTATGACTTCTCACCATCTCAAATATTCTTAACCTTTTTGGTTAATTAAACAACTTTAAGCCTTCTGATAAGGAAAGTTAACTTACTTGAAATATGCTCTGTATTTAGCTACAGATATTTAGAAAGAAACAGTAGCATAGCTATATGGTATCATAGCAGTGCAAATCAGAATTTTTACTGAAATTCAAGAATAATTACATTGGCTGAGAGTGCCAATAGGAACCTTTTAATCTTCATAATATTTTCATATAGTACCACTGTTGAATGAGTTGCATTGGCATCTAGTCAATCTCCAACTACAATCCATTATACTTGATATCACTTATAAAACCTCATATTAAATAAGGCCACATTACTTGCAAAACGAATAAGATGGGCATGTGCCAGGTTCCCTCTATTAAGTAATATTTTCTTGTAGAATCTAGGTGTCATGCCTTTTCTGTAGCAACATCAACTGGTGGAACAGTTCCGTCCAAGAAACCCAGATGGATGCAACCTTTATTGCCCTTTTCAAGGCATTAAAGACTTTTGACTGTTCTTCTGTCTGGCATTTGGGCTAGGGTGTTAAATGAGCCCTGCTGGTTGATTGATTTGGTTGTTTTTTCTTTACCGACTGTGAATATGGAATGTTTTAGACCACCGGCATGTGTTATATTGATGGCTTTGGGTTGTTTATTTCAGCAAATTGTGTTGGGCTGCCTTTCAGTTTTAATCTTCTGCTTGCTGCCTAGAGTCACTGCTGTAAGATGGGTGGCCATATAAATTGTTTAAATAAATAAATACTTTCAGATGTACACTAACTCGTAACACAATTTGACATTATATACATTATATGAAAAAGATAAACACCTCAAAAATATCTATTAGGGGTGTGCAAAGAATTGCTTTGATGCACACAAGACAGTATACCTAAAAGAGTCCAACATTCCATCTCAAGTATTCTCTTTTGGAAGAGAATGGCTTATCTCTTTACATTCCAGACTTTAACTGTCATATGTAGAAATATATCCATATGGATTTGGTATTAATTGCCAAGAGCAGACATTTCCTTGTGGCTTAATGATCAGGTTGTTATCTGTAATTACTTAGAGCAAGGTGTAGATGAACCTTGAGTTGTAGCTATGCCTAAGTAGGAATGCATCAGGCCAAATCTTACCATATCTTTCTGACAAACAATTCATTCATATGATGAGACAAAGAACATTCCTTTTTTGGATGGGTCTTTTCTTCCTCACAAGGAAGGCAACAATGGGACTTTTTGATTTCATAATTCAGAAGAAATCCTGATAAAAACATGGAGAAAAAATATGTATGTAAAAATATGAAAATTTGTAGGGGAAACTAGAATGCATGATTGCTATACAATTCTAAATACTGAGAAATTATTCAGATAATAGACATTAAAATATTATACATTTAAAAAGGCCAGTACAGGTACATCTCTGTTTGATGTAACCATGAGGGACAGTAAAAGGTCTCTTCACATGTCAGTCTTAAACAAACCTTTCTAGCACTTGTCAGCACAGGTGCAAGAGAGCTGACATGCTCACTTATACCACATTAACATCCATTGCCACAGTACCCAAGCAAAAAATAAAGATACTTCAAGAACCTGTGTGATTGCAAATGACATCTTGGAAAATATTTGTCAGCTTCAGTCATTGTCAAGTACAGAGTGCACATTTATCAGATAAGATATGAGCTATCACAGCAACTGGCAAAGATAGGAAATGAAAACAAGGGAGGCTGGGAACAGAAAATAAATGCACACCGAAACTGAGAACTTGCATATTTTACATTTATTTGTTTACCTGTTACACTTTATATTATTTTATCCAATGTTTGCCCAAGGGGGGGGGGGGTTCTCAGGAATTGATTAGCTTCCCACATTTTTCTGTCACTCTTTTTCACATTTTCACATTCTCTCACACACATACAAATGTATACATATATTCTTGTACAAAATAGATGATTTTATTTTAGAGCAGCCATTCCTTCAGAATATTTAAAAACCTATCTACAAAAGCATTATTTTGCCTTTCCACTAAAAATAGCTTCCAAAATCTCAAAGAAATATTATAATCTTTCCCAGATTAAAATCAATTTTAGCAATGAATTTAAATGTTTAAAAGCTTGTCATAAATATATATATATATTCTGCCCAGTGACAGAAATGCATACAAAAATGCACTAAATCTGGTGTCCATCACCAAGAAATCCTGGAACAAGTGATGAGCATGATATATCTCATAGGTGTCTGAAGGGTGAGGAGGTCCCATAAAAAGAGCCTTTTAAGATCATAAGTCTCGAGTTCACATGGGAGAATATAGTCTCTCAAACAGTCTATATTACTTGGAGCTTATGTAGAGATCATACACAGTACTTTAAACTGTGCAAAGAAATGAACTATATACCAGTCAAATTATTTTAATAAGGGAATCATGTCCTTACTATAGTTACATTTGTATTCTGGATGAGTTGAAATTTTCACGCCTGCAATAGTCTAAAGAAGTTGAAATTGAATGTATCCCAATGTAATCACATTTAGCACATGGGACACAGCTGATTTTTCTGTATATCTGGGTACATTTTCCCCATGTGATTGCTATTTAGCAATAGCACTAAAACTTCTAAACTCTCTCACTCTTTGAGTAATTCACAATGTTAGTCTTTGTCCCCAACAATTTGGTTCCTCATGTTATGGATCTTGGAAAGATGGAAGACTGAGTCAACCTCAAGCCCTATCAGGATCAAACTCCAGGCTGTGGGCAGAGTTAGCCTGCAATAATGCATTCTACGCTCTGTGCCACAAGGGCTCCTTTAAATATGTATTTATATTAGCATATTAACAGGTCACTGAAGTTTATTGAAACACATACATTTTTTTACATAGCTAGTTATGCAAAATTGGGGAATATCATCTAATCCCCTCCAAAATAAAAATTAGCACACAAAATCTAGATTTAAAATACAGCTAAATAAATTATGGATTGATTTAAAAAAGGGCCATGCTTTCTACATATTTGTACAAAGGTTCTGCTGTGATAATGATGGTTATTGGCCTAAAGATCTTATAATAGAATTAGGATTTTACAATATATAATACATATATTATATGTATGTATGCATGTATGTATTATATTTGCTATATTTTTTAAAAAAAAATAATAGTGAAAAAATTGAAACATTTCTTAGTGCATAGATAGACAGGTAAAAAGATAACAAATTAAAATGTATGGTGCTGGGTGTATATTCACATTTGCTTCAAAGAGAGACAAATAGAAAGAAGAACAAAACAAAATTTCATTTTGAATCCAGGAAGGAAAGAATAGTTTATACCATGGTAAAAAATGAACAAACGATCATTTTCTTATGTAGAAGATAACAGAGATGTTATGTTCCCACAATGTTCCCACACTGCAATCGTTTGTCAATTTTTTTTCTCTGTAAAAAAAAAAAAAAAACTTCTATGCCTTTTCTAAAATTGTAAACATTAGTTTCTATCAGCATTATTGCTATATTACCCTGGCTCCTGTATATCTTAAGTGGCTGTCTAAATTAAGGTAATTGAATAATTAAATTATTCATGCCAGTTTCTAAAAATAACATGGCCATTGGATTTGTGCAATATGTTTAGACTCAGTAAAATATATCTTGGTGTGTATATATTCCCCCCCCCTCTCTCTCCCTCCCTCCCTCCCTCTCCCCCCCCTCTCTCTCCTATCTTGCATTATTTAGCTACTGTTTTAAGTATTTTAGTTATGCAGCAGGCAATCTGTGGTTTCTGGTAATTATGAGATCTCTTCAAACAATATATTCTAGTATATGACAACTCTGTATATTCAATATATACAGTGTATGATATCATATCTGATAAGTTCTGAGACATATTTTAAGGGGAACCAAAAAGTCTAGGTATATGGAATATGGAAAGCAATAAGAGTTGCAGCAGCCAATAGCATCTTCAGTGTCTGGTTAGCTAGCACAGCAGGAAGCTGAGAGCTGACATATAATTCAGAATAATGGCAATGGGATGGGCAATGTTTACACACTCTGTTGATTGCTTTGGTTCCTTGAATTGTGATGTTGCTTTAGTTAATGCTTTGGGTAGTGCAAATGAATACTTAGAATTCACTGGACAAAATGAAGAGAGAGGAGAGTAAAGTCCTACCTGGATACTGGTGCATTGACCTCATATCTGCCTCTATGCACCTCCCTGACAGGGAAAAAATGCCCTGGGAAAATCTGAGATCAATGGATCGGGCTGATTCCCTTCCGCATATCTTTTGAGATATTAAAAAAATAAAATAAAATAAAAGTCTTTGACAAGTATTCTAATTAATAAACAAACTTTAATAATAAAATAAAAAAAGTAAATGAAACAGAAATAACTAATGGTTACATTTTGATAATGAAAGCTTCGGTTGCCAAGTTGGCAGCCGAACAAAGAAGAAAGGAATTCTGGAATGTGTAACGCATGCGCAATAAATCACTTTCAGATAAGAACTTTTATGACCTGCGCAATAACTCTTTCTTAGTTTAACTCTTGAATGTCAGTTCATGCCTAGCAAACTTTTTAACATCGTGACACCCCTTCTTTTGCTAGTCTGGGCTGACGTCATCAAATCATCACTTAAGGCACATCTTCTTTCGCAGATACTCGTGTTGATTTGCGGCAAGTGGTTTGTTAAGCATGTCTGCGATCTGATCATGTGTAGAAACATATTGCAATTTAACAAAACCTTGCTTAACTAATTGCTTTGTGTTTTGATAACGAATGTCAATGTGTCTGGACCTAGAACCTGTAAAATGTGACTCAGAAATATAAACCACAGATACATTATCTTCCATCACGGTGATTGGTCGAATCGGACGTGTCCAGATATCTGTGATCAAAGCATCAAACCACGTTAGAGAATTACAAGCATCTGAAACACAAGCATATTCAGCTTCAGTAGATGAACATGAAACAAAACTCTGTTTTCTCACTTGCCAGTAAACAGGACAACCATTTAGGAACATCATGTAACCAGAAGTGCTTTTGCGTGACTTCTTGTCGCTCGCCCAGTCGGCGTCAGCAAAACAAATCAACTTTGGTTGATCAGCGTGTGTTGGTTCTAGCAACAGTCTTCAACTTCTTGCATTTTTTCCCTGATCTTTCATCTAGTGTGACAATTTACATCATTCATCCAAGGCTATAAATTAGATAGATTGCCTTAATAAATGTTTCAGTCTGATCATGACATCAGCACACAGATGACATTTACCAAAGATCAAAAGTCCTAGAATCAGCCTTGTTTTAGTCGTCTGTTTAATCATGACCGCAGTTCTCTCTCTTTAATATATATTATAGTTTATTTCCAGATGCTAGGAGGAAAAATAACTTTGTAATTCTCATGAAGTTGCTACCAATTTGAGCACCATGCAAATGGTTGCTACCAATTTGAGCACCATACAAGTTTTACCAAGTGCGGGAGTCGATTGGAAGTTCTCCAGCTGGACAGATGAGGGGGTGTAAGCTCTGAAGAGTCTGACAAACCAATTCCGATATCCATTTTGGATCAGAACCCCCCTGAGTGTGTGTATGAAGAAGGGGCAGCATCCCATCAGACTCAAAGGGAGTGCAACAAGTCCCTCGTATGTCGGAGATTTGCTCTCTGAGTCAGAGTCGGGGCAGCAGCATGACAACATAGTTGCACAAGAATCTGGCTTCCAGCCAAAACAACTAAACAGGAGCATACAGGACAAGATGAAAGCCCGGTAAGAAGATCTAATTAACCCACAGTCATAAATCAGAACTGTGAAAAGGCAAAGAATCTTGAGAGTATAAATAATATTAATGGACAGATTTAGATTTTGGCCAAAAGAAAGAAAGAAGGGGGGAAATGGAGGGTTGAACCACTAGTCCAAAAAGAGTCATTTGCTTGAAACATGTGTGGACAGAAATCTAGACACAAAAGGAAAAAAGTAGAGAAGTGACAAACCCACTCAAATACAAACCAAATCCAAATTTGGTTTTGGATTTGAAAAGATTGTGTTTTTAAAAGAGACTAGGAGGTTGAAATGAAAATCAAAACATACCGAAATTTGCTCCATTCGAATTTCTTCTAACTAACATATCTCAAGAAACTCCAATTAATGAGAAGTGGAATGTAACAAGGGGAAAAAATCAAGGTAAAAGCACTATTTTCTCACTGATAACCTAATCTTGCCTCTGCAGCGAATGGTATGTGAAACTCTGAGCAGGAAGATTTAATTAACCAATTGCCATAAATCAGAAATTGGAAAAGCAGGAGGTAAAGAGAAACATACTGGAATTTGGCTGTATGCAAGTTTGTTCCAATTAATATATTTTGAGCAACTATAACCATCGAGAGGTGGAAGGCAACAAGAGAAAAATAATAACATCCAGAATTCGGAAAATACGAAGTTTTTTCCCTCTGCAAAAGATTAAGATGGCTCCCGCTTCTCTTCTTTTTTAAACTATATGAATTAGCTAAATTTAAGGTGGACCAGAACTCTGGAATAAGAACTGTATAACTAACTGTAACTTTGGAACTGGACATTATGGAAAGGTGGGAATTTGAAGAACTACATGAAATTATAAAAAATATGCATAAATCATTAAAATTAAGTCTAAATAGAATTTTGAACCAAGAGAAGCAAGAACTGAAGAAAGAAGTGAAGGAGGAGGGGGGGGAGGGATAATGAAGGGATAGAAATGGTGCAAAATAAAAAGCAGACAAAACACTTCATTGGGTTTGACAGTGGTATAGGGAAAATTAAAAAGGGGAATGTGTTCCAACAAAAGGAAATAAAAAGCAGACAAAATATTTTACTGAGGTTGACAGTGGCATAGGGAAAACTGTAGTGGGAGGTTATGCCCCAACAAAGGGAAATATAAAAAGATTTCACTGGGTTTGACAGTGGCTTGTGAAAAATTGAAGAGGGTGAACATGTCAAAACAAAGAAAATGGAGAAGACAGGAATAGAAAAGTGATACAAAAGACTTACTAGGAAAAAATCAGATAATTTGAAATTGTTTTATTGGGAAATATAAAGCTGAGATATGTGGTTTAGTCTTATACATGATAATAAAATTGAGTTGCTAACTGATTGAATATGATAATGGAAAGATAATTAAATACAGGTTAAAATATATGGAGTATGGATAAATATGAAACTGTTATGGGGAGATATATGTGAGTCACTTTTATACATGATAATTAAACTGAGTTGCTAATTGATTGAATATGACAATGGGAGGACAATTAAGTATGGGTTAAAATACATGAAACATGGATACATATAGAACTCTTAAGATGATGAACAAAGTTAGATGTGTACCACTTGTTATTCTATGTAGTAGATTAAAGGAATTGTAATGAACATTGAACAGTAACGATTGTTATTTAAAGACAATTAACCTAAGCCAAGATACGGAAAAATGGAGATGGAACATGAAATATACTTACAATGGGAAATTATTGAGATTACATAGATAGAATCACAAATTTGGGGCGTGTAAGGCTGCATAATTATATAAATATAATGATGAGAATAGCTGGGATTGTAACCAGGTCTACATCTTACCCAAAAATAGGCTTTGGGGTGGTGGTGGTTTAAAAATACAATTACTATATATGCATACTTTTTTTCTCTTTTAACAAAAGAAAGAGGAAGATATATGTTAAAATTGAATATGTATACTGAAAAGGAATTATAAATGCCATCAACATAAAATGGAGCTCGCTGAGAGACTGAAATACACCAAGTAAATGAGATGAAGAGAGTGAAGTAGAGGAGAGAGGTAAGGGAAGAAGAGAGGGATAGGAGAGATGGCAAGGGAGGGAAGATGAAGAGAGAAAGAAGGAGTGGAAAGGGAAGAGAGGAGAAGGAGAGAGGAAGGGGAAGTAGAGAAGGATGACAGAGGAAAGAAAGGAGGTAGGGAGGAGGAGGAGGAGGAGGAGGAGAGAGAAGGAAGTGATGGATAAGGTACAAATATGGTGTATGGAGAGCAGAAGAACCAATAATTGTTTTTGGGAGTTGATGGTATACATATGGCTATGTGTTATGAAAATGAAAAAAAAAACTTTATAAATTTTACGAAGTGTTTATGTGATCCGCAATAACTGAACCCATCAAACATGGTAAATATGCTAAAGTGATAATTTCATAATAATCATAATAGCAATCCAAACAATTCTAATTCATTCAAGAAAATTTTCTGACTGGGTTAATTCCAATAGGGAAAGAATGCAGTTTGTATAGGACTTTTGGTATCATTCTGAATTTTCTCAGGCATGTAATCACAGGCAGGCATATCATAGACAAGGAGGTCTATGTATTTAGAATGTCATAGTGACTAAACTCCCTGAAGTCCAGCTATGTGTCTTATTGTGGCGGTGGAGGTGGAGATATGAGCTCTAGTGAGCTATAGAGATAACCTTTGAAAAACCATCCAAAAGCTGCTAAGTCATGGGTGCAAAAGTATGCATTAACCCCAGAAGACTGGAAAGTATTAGAAAGAGACAGATTGTGTCGCCTCTGACTCCTTGGGATTTAAGAGGGAGGGAAGGGAAAATACAGGCAGATTTGCAAGATTGATGACAGCTCTATAAAACAGACTAGATCAGGAAACTGACTGCACAAGAAGATTAAAATTTCATTTTATTGAGAGAGAGTCAATAATAAAGCACATTGGCTACCAAACTCAACTGATATACAAGAAAATTGGAGTTTCGTGCTTCATCTTCTACAGCATTCATAACTCTAATGCTCAGTCCAACAGTAAATAAATGAAAGCAGATAGAATTAAGAAATAAAATAACATAATAGATTACATAATATTGGAAACAAGATGTGAAGAATGCACATGTATACCTGGCAACATTAATATAACTGAAACAAATGTGTAACTTACTGCTGATCCAACATGCATGCAATTATTCTACTTTCTTCCCCTTTCGGCATTTACAAACTATTAATGGAAATTGCAAAGCAAAAATTTCAAATATGTTTATTTCCTGTTTTGAACAGCTTTGATGTCTGCATTTTTAAATAATCTTTTTTTAAATATTAATGTTACAGTGACCTTTTGAATAATAAGTAACTCTATATAATGAGTTTTTCTTTTTCTTGGATTTAACCAATCTTATATAGATGGGATATATATGAATGTGTGTGTGTGTGTGTGTGTCTGTTTGTTTGTGTGTCTGTTTATTCAAACTTTATTATTTGAATAATCAATACATGTTTAAAATAATTAGGGTATTTTCTTTCACATGCTGAATACCTAGCACAAAAAAAGATTTGCACCTAATCAGTTTGGTTTATTTTGACTATAGGAGTGACATTATCTGAACATTTTTCGGTATCTGGGATCCCATCTCCAAGGCAAAGGCAACATCATAGTGAGGTGCGAGCAAGGGTGAATGCAGGCTGGATGCACTGATGAAAAGTCACTGATGTGCTATGTGATAGACAAATGCCAAGCCAGCTTAAATCTAAGATTTACAAGACAACCATCCACCCTGTTGCATTGTATGGCACTGAATGTTGGGCAGCAACAACAGGGACCGAAAGCTATCTCCATGCCATGTGAATCCTCTGATGGATATCAGCATCTCTCTTCTTGACCACATCACAAATAACACAATTCTACAGCATTTTGGTGTGGCACCAATTATAGAGAAGATGAGAGAAGGCCGGCTCCGTTGGTATGGACATGTTCAGAGAGCAGCACCTTCAATTGTTGCCAAGACTGCTTACCAACTAGAGGTTAATGGCTGCCGACCTCACGGGCATCCAAAACAAAGATGGCAAGACACCATGAACAAAAATATGTAACCTGCGGGCCTGTGCCCTGGAGACACAGCTGACCACGCAAAGTGTTATTCAATGATCCAAAAAGCGGACCCTGCACCTATGGAAATATGCTAAAAAGAAGAAGAGTCATTATCTGAATAGGTAGTTCTTGGCTATCCCAGAATGGGTGGAGCCTTATGATTTATGGAGACATGGCTGGATTTGTGGAAGGAAGTTCAGGTAAGCTGCACCTTCATTCAGAAATGTGGTGGGTTGGATCCAGAGGAGAAAATATGGAATGGAACAAATTGTAGGTGACTTTCCCACATCTCAATCAGATGTTATAGATACATCTGAGGGTTTGGGACACTGCTAAATGCAACAACTACCTGAAAAAGGAGAGCTAATCTTAAAATGAGTCTAAAACAAGTTATATGATCAGAATATACTTTCCTAGAGTTTCAGATCAGTTTCAGGGATTACTGTCACTACCCCACACCCCAAAGTCACAATCTATTTCATACAACACAAAATCAGTCTATGAAATAAGAATTTTTATGAACTCTGGGAATTGTTGAAGAGAAGGGAAAGGAAAACCACTTCCTCTTTTTCTATGCTCCCCATGGATCAAGCTCACCATATTTTATTACAGCTGAAAGGAACATATTGGTGGCTCCCTGTTTGATCTCACAATAACTAGGACATTTAAGTATAAATTAAATTAAATTAAATTAGTTTAAATTAAGTATATATTAAATTCTTGGGATTCTTTTTTTTTAAATTCTCAGGAATCTTTTTTTTTCATTACACATGTGTGCACACACACACACACACAAACTAGACTGTGCCTTTTCTCTGTGTCATATAGCCAAGAACATGTAACAATTATGGTAAATGAATTCATTAACATCTATGAGCATGAGATACAATGTTGGGTACCTCCATAGCGAATAGTAAATCAGTGACATAAACAGGGTGGTTCTATAGGTACTGCTGTTGTCTCAATTTAGATTTTCTGTACTTAACTGCTTGCTCAGCACCACATCAGATTTGTTTTAGGATTAAGTTACAAATGGCATTATCATCTGATTTGTCCTTGAGTGCAGAACAGAGTAAGAAATGTATGCTAATCTGGAATTGAAATGCCTGGGGAGCAATTCAGATTAGGATACCAAAGGAGACAAATCCTGATGTCAGCAGCAATCCATGTGATTAGTTGTTTGATCTGTAGATGTTGGCTTTCAAAGTGTTGGCTTTCACAGTCTTTTCATGTGATTCATTAAAAGAATTGAAGAAAGAGAAGATACTTCTTATATTTGAAATGTGAAAGGAATTAAGGAAAAGCTAATATGCATATTATTACTTTTTTCTAAAAACTATTCTGGTGCCATAATTAAGATAGTTAAAAAGATTAAAAGGTAGGTCTTCTGTCTGTTTAGATACATATTTAAGGTGCTTTGTTGATTTGAAGCTAATCCATTGAGTAAATTATTCAGAAAAATTAAACAAAGAAACACAATTTTAATAAAAGTAGGGATTAGCAAAATTTGCTGGGACAGAATATTAGAAAAAATATTTTTCTTCACTATCATGGCACCAAATAAATGTTTCCTATTGCATGTTGTTATTTGCTGAGCTGATTTTCACTGTGCTATAAAAAACTTCCAGAGGAATACATTTCAGGTAACCCTTTTCAGCCTGGTACCTAATGGATATACTGGAATTAAATAATCTTATGAACAATTGTCATATTGACTAGGAGTTCTGTCCATTTTATTTCAACACATTTTGAAGATGCCAAGTTGAGAAATTATAGCAGGTCTGCCTACATAGACTTTTAATTCCATAGAGATTATTTTTTTCCATTACAGTATATATCTTTCATAATTTGGTGAATTCTTCTTCAATTTAGCTCCCAAGTATTTCATATTATAAAAAATCTGAAAACGTTGCCATTGCATGTGTCTGAGCTGTCTTTCTACTTCAGTCTAGTCCATTTCCCTTGGAGGTCTCCAACTAGACTCAACTCCACTGAATTTTGGAACCCAGACAAAATATTTATAGCTGCTATGAATTGTTATTTATAAGTTGAAATTGTTTATTCTTCATAGGAATTTCATAAGGACATTAATATAGCAACAAAAGCATAACATATCTATTAAAACAAAATCAGTAATGGAATGGAATAGAATATAGAAATGATAACATTCCCTAAAGACAGCGAGTTTAGTGTATTGATTAATGCACCAGCCTAGAAACTAGAAGACCATGAGTTCCAGGTCTGTCTTATGCACAAAGACAACTGAATGACCTTGGACCAGTTACTATCTATAAATCCTAGGAAAGTAATTACAAACCACTTCTGAAATCTTGCCACAAAACTGCAGGGACTAATTTAGGCAATTGCCAGGAGACAACAATGCCTCGAATTCATTCTCCCCCCAAAACACACACACACACACACACACACACACACACACACACACCAACGCACAAGGTTCACTAAAATATCAAAAAATTGCTTGAGGAATCTTTGGAATTCATATATGAAACAAATACTCTGAATTGGAATTTAGCTATCTACTAGATCAGGGGTGTCCAAACTTGGGAACTTTAAGACTTGTGGACTTCAACTCCCAGAATTCCCCAGCCAGCACTGGCTGGGGAATTCTGGGAGTTGAAGTCCACAAGTCTTAAAGTTCCCAAGTTTGGACACCCCTGTACTAGATGAACACTTTAAGTGTTATGATATAGTTATTCTTAGTAAAATTAATGAAGACTATTTCAATTTTCTAGCTGAGCGATGGCACTTAAAATCTCTAGTTTTGTAATTGTTTCTTTTTTTTAAAAAAAAGAGGAAATAATGTTAACAAAATCATTTCTAGGAATATGAAATACCTCTATGGTAATCTATTCTGCTCCAGGAAATAATATTATTCTTTGTCATGTTGGTTATTACCAAATCTGCTTGATTTATAATAATCTGCTTGATTAATAAAATCACAGGAGGAAAAAATCCATATATTGTGATTTGCTCTCTGGGTATAAATCTGACTTTTCAGTAGATGCTTCTTTAGCAAACAATAACTAAAGGGATAAGGTAAAATTGTGTTAAGCTCATCAGTTTGAAACAGGATTCCCCACCCCTTTCTTCAGCAAAGAAAAGACTAGTAAACAAATTGCTAAACACAGAAAGTGCAAGCACAGAAAAGACAAATTGATTGGCTTAAAAGATGAAATATTAAATGTGTTTATATCAGTCTGGGCTTGCTTTGAAAACAGCTACATTTTGTTTGCAACCTTCTGATTTTGAGTTTCAAAATCTTATGAACGAGAACATACATTTCAATATTACTTAATGATCGATCATGCATGAAAATACACAGATAAAAAAAGAAATGAATGGCAAAATACTATGGATAAAAACACATGGAAGTGACATGTAGGTGGAAAGAATGAACCATTTTTCTCTAATAAAATGCTGCTTAGGTTGGTAACATACTTTATAGTAACCAACTAAGGTTTATTGGGAGTAATTTTTTTGAGATTAGAGAACTTTTATTCAGCAGTCTACTTTATTTGTTTGATTGATTTAAAAATAATAATTTAAAGCTGCCAGTGTCACAGCAGTGACACTGGCTAGAGGACAAACATTAAAGAAACAACCAGGAGCTTACAACATAGAAATTAGTGAATCTGTCATTTGTATTTCTATAACTGTCTGATTTGGTACAGCAACCAAAATGAACAGGTACAGACACCAATGGATAGTTAAGACTGCAGAGAGAACAATTTCCATAGTATATTGGACAGTTAGGTGGGCTAGAGAGATATCGGCAGACTCTTCCCATCCTGGACATAAACTGTTTCAGCTCCTCTCCTTGGTGCTATAGGACATTGCAGGCCAAAACAACTAAACACAAAAACATTTTTTTCCCTCAAGCCAAGGCTGAACCAGTCTGAACCAGTAGGAACCTGTTGTGGCCCAGTAGGTTCCGGTTCAGCTGCTGATGGACTCGGATAGCGAGGGATTGTTTGAGTCTGGCCTGGATGATGTGGAAGTTCCTGTGCAGGTTGCAGATTCAGAGCAGGGACCAGAGGGGCTGGTTGGCCATCAGGAGGTCCCTGAGGCATGGAGCAGTGGGGAGGATCAAAGGCAGTCAGTCCCTGATGCCAGAGTGAGAAGGGCTGAGAAACGAAAGCAGCAGCTTCGTAGGCAGGTTCACAGACGATAATTAGCACAGGTGGTTGTAGATTGGCCCCTCCCAAGAGAGTTTATAGGTGAGCCGTTGGGAGGGGACACTTGCAGGAAACAACTGTTCGAATTGGTGATTGAGAAGCTCTGTGTATTTCCAGTCGTGTCTGTTCCTGGGGACTATCTGTGTTGTTCTGTTGGCATGTGAGTGGTCTGGGCTTTCAGCCAAAGGACTTGCTATCTCCTTCATTAAATAGTGGCAAACAGTCAAGCCTATGTTCTGGCTTATTCACAGGTGTGGAGAGGGGGGTCAGAACAGAACCCACCTCTGAACCAGAGACAAATACCTTGTGTGTCTACTATATTGGACAAGTAAAGTATTCATTTCAATTCAAAACCAACAGAGCTTGCTAACTCCTGACCCAAATGCTGATTTTAAATGCTGATTGCAAAGTTTTATTTTACATTTAAAGTGGAAAAAACCTTGGGGAAAAAAGATATTCAGGTCAAAAGTGGCTTTCTGCCAGCATTACTGCCGGTTTGGTGCGCGCACAATTTTGCGTGCATGTGCGAACCAGGAGCATGCTTTGCGTGCATGTCCAGTTGCCCATAAATAGGTCTGTGCATGTGCATAACATTAAAAAATGAAAAAGAAATGCTGCACTGACTGGGGAACCAGTTCGGAGGCGTAGCAGGCCTGGGTTGCTGCCGGTTCCAGTGACCCAGGCCAGCAAACCGCTACCAGTTTGGCCAAACCAGTCTGAACCCTAGGATCCCACCTTTGATTCAGGTCCAGATACAGTCAATCTGTATTATTAGATGGACTCATTTGTATTCCAAATCAGATAATTACAATCAATTTGTAACATCTTTAATTTCAGTGAAATTATCTAGTTAAGGCCTACAGCAGCAATAGAGAATGAAAATTTTATTTTTTTAAAATAAACTTAGAACTTACTTAAATCTTGAAATCATTGGAAAGAAAGAAAAAAATCTCAGTTTTAGCTTTTATTACTCCCATCCACTAAAATGCCATAATCCAAGAGCATTAAAATGCAGAACATATAAGTAATTTGCAGACTGTTTTATGCTCCTTATAATGCAGTCCTGTACAATAAAATATCATTGGAAATAATTCAATTATTTTAACAATAAATCACCAAGCATACTTTCTTAGTTTAAGAGTAATACTTGGAAACGTAGTAGTCACAGCAAATAACTACATGCAGCTGGCTAGAGATTTGTCACAGTGGGGATATTAGACAGTGGGAAAGAGGCACAGCTCAATACACTTTAGTCATGCCATTTAATGATTTCATACATTCACTGATATTCTAAAATAATAGTTTGGGTTTTTCAGTACTGGATATAAAGACATTAGGTTGTCCTCAATTTATGAATATTTCTTCAGCGAGTGTTCTAAACTACAATAAAGCTGAACTAAGGACTTATGAACCATGGCTAAAGTTATAGTTGTTGCAATGCCCCTGTGGTCATGTGAAAAAAAAATTGGTGCTTGCCAATTGCCACATTTACACTAGACTAGAAACTAGGAGACTGTGAATTATAGTTTTCAAACTATAATTCCAGTTGGATGACACTGGGCCTATCACTCTTTCAGCTGAAAGAAAAAGGCAAGGGAAAGCTACTTCTGTAAATCTTGCCAAGAAAACTTCAGGGACTTGCACAAGCAGTTGGCAGGAGTCAATGCTGAATCAAAAGCACACATTGCATGCACATGAAAAATGAGTTTGTTTGTTTGTTTGTTTGTTTGGATTTATATGCCGCCCTTCTCCAAAAGGACTCAGGGTGGCGTACAACATTAAAAAACACACATCCCAAAAGTAAAAAAAAAATTAAATCCATATCCAAAAAAACAAACCAAATTTAAAAGACAATACATTTAAAATAAGTTAAAATTAACAAGCCAGACCGGCTTGCTGGAAAAGCCAACTTTTTAGGGCGCGTCGGAAGGACCGGAGGTCAGGGATTATGCGAAGATCCAGGGGCAGCTAATTCCAGAGAGAAGGCGCTCCCACAGAGAAGGCTCTCCCCCTGGGGGTCACCAGCCGACACTGTCTGGCCGATGACACCCTGAGGAGGCCAACTCTGTGGGATCGTACTGGATGGAGGGAGGCTACTGGTGGTAGTAGGTGGTCTCGCAGGTACCCTGGGCCTAAACCATGGAGTGCTTTAAAGGTCATAATTAATACCTTGAATCGCACCCGGAAAACAACCGGCAATCAGTGCAGGCCGCCTAAAAGGGGTGTAACATGGGAGCACCTAGGTACCCCCATGACAACCCGCGCGGCTGCATTCTGGACCAGCTGAAGCCTCCGGGTGCTCTTCAAGGGCAGCCCCATGTAGAGAGCATTGCAGTAGTCCAGGCGAGAAAGGACGAGGGCATGAGTGACTGTGCACAGAGCATCCCGATCCAGGAAGGGGCGCAACTGACGTACCAGGCGAACCTGGTAAAAGGCCCCCCCTGGTCACGGCCATCAGGTGTTCTTCTAAACTAAGCCACGTATCCAGGAGGACTCCCAGATTGCGAGCCTTCTCTGAGGGGGCTAAAATTTCTCCCCCTATCGTCAAAGATGGGACAAGATGTACAAATCGGGATGACAGAAACCACAGCCACTCAGTCTTGGAGGGATTGAGCTTGAGCCTGTTCCTCCCCATCCAGATCCGCACAGCCTCCAGGCATTGGGACATCACATCGAGGGCATCGTTTGGGTGGTTTGGGGTAGAGATGAAGAGTTGGGTATCATCAGCATATTGATGATACCGTACCCCAAAACCACGGATGATCTCGCCCAGCGGTTTCATGTATACGTTGAACAGGAGGGGTGAGAGAACCGACTCCTGGGGCACCCCACAAGTGACGCACCTGGGGGTCGATCTCTCCCCTCCAGTCAACACAAACTGCAACTGATCCGACAGGTAGGAGAAGAACCACCGTAAAACGGTGCCCTCCACTCCCAGTCCCCCGAGTCATCGCAGTAGGATACCATGGTCGATGGTATCGAAAGCCGCCGAGAGGTCTAATAGTACCAGGACAGAGGAACAGCCCCTGTCCCGGGCCCTCCAGAGATCATCGACCAACGCGACCAATGCCGTCTCCATGCTGTACCCGGGCCTGAAACCTGACTGAAATGGAGGCAGGTAGACAGCTTCATCCAGGTACTGGGGAAGCTGACGTGCTACCACACTCTCGACAACCTTTGCTACAAAGCGAAGGTTGGAGACTGGACGATAGTTGGCTAAAGAAGCTGTGTCCAGGGAAGGCTTCTTAAGGAGGGGCCTCACCACTGCCTCCTTCAAGGCGGTGGGAAAGAACCCCTCTCTCAATGAAGCGTTGGTAATCGCCTGGAGCCAGCCTCGTGTCACCTCCCGGGAAGCCGAAACTAACCAAGAGGGACACGGGTCCAGCACACAAGTGGCCGCACTGAGTCTCCCCATAATCCTGTCCATGCCTTCGGGGGTCACAGGGTCAAACCCATCCCAGATTGTCTCCTCAAGATTCATCCCCTTTGTTGTTCAATGATTTTTGACTCCTATGGTCCAGATTTTAATATTCAAAATTACCTAAAATAAGGAATAATATAACAAATAAATATCAATATAAATACTGTAGACTTCTGGAAGTTACAATGTTTTGACTATTAAATTACTATCAGTATCTCACTAGAAGTACTTTTACATTAATCAACATTTATTTTATATTATAGAACTCTGTAAGATTATACTGTCAACTGCTCTGTTGATAACAAAATGGTATGCCTAACATTGCATCATCTTAAATAATTCTAAGAGCTACAGCAGATTTTTTGTAAATCTAAAGCCTTCCATTCTATGAAGGCAAGAAGATAGAAAACCATATTTTGTAAACTGTATAGAAATCTTCCCAGAAGCAATGACTTAAGCAAAATTAATAAAATAAAGTGCTTATGCTATACGGGTGGACACATATGTAGATGTGTTACTTAGATTGTACGTTATGGTTTATCCTGTGCATCATTCTAGGCATATATACATGAATAAATATAGATCCATATCTGCTAATTAACCAGGACAAATTACCCTGTGAAGTTTTTGTCTGAAGTGTCCCAAAGACCTGAGATTTTGCTCAAAAGAACTATAATAAAGCCAATCTTCATCCTTTGTTGTATTCATGGAGTATCATGATGCATGTTCTAAGCAACCTTAGAATGCTACTTTCATCATTTGTCCCTTTTGACACCCCACCAATGCCTTTGACTTTTATATGTGCCTTGATTTTCTACATAGTGGAGATGTGTGAGGGGCACCTTTACTTTAAGGTAAACTTTAAGGACTTGGTAATATTTTTAGGAATGTAAACAAATTATCTGCTACACATTTTTTCTAATTGTGGTGTGTGTATTAGTCAGGCTTCAAGACTGACTTTAGTAGTAAAGCACTGATAGCTAGCTGTTGTGTCCCAGCAGGATCTGATTGAGCTGCTGATGGACTGGGATAGCGAGGAACCATATGAGTCTGCCCTGGACGATGTGGAGGACCCTGTGCCGACTCAGAGCAGGGACCAGAGAGGCTGGTTGGCCACCAGGAGGTGCTTGAGGCATGGAGCAGTGTTGAGGATCAAAGGCAGTTTGTCCCTGATGCTAGATTGAGAAGGGCTGAGAAACGGAAGCAGCAACTCCATAGGCAGAGTCACAGAAGATGATTAAGCACAGGTGGTTGTGGATTGGCTCCTCCCAAGAGAAATTATAGGTGAGGCATTGGGAGGGGACATTTGCAGGAAACAACCGTTTGAATTAGTAGTTAAGAAAATCTATGTATTCTAGCCGTGTCTGCTTGTTTGAACTATCTGCGTTGCTTCATCTGGGTTGCTTTATTGAACGTGAGTTGTCTGGGCCCTCAGCCAAAGGATTTGTTATCTCAGTAATTAAACAGTGGCAAACAACCAAGCCTGTGTTCTGGTTTATTCACAGGTGTGGAGAGGGAGGTCAGAACAGCTAGCTGTTTAAACTTCTTTACTTGACTTTGCAGAAAATTAATAGCCATGGCTCAGCTACATTAGAATCTTTATTGCAGACTAGAATTAAGCTTCACAAATCACCACTGATTATCTACTGCAGTGAAAAGATATCAGGGAAGTTTATATTCCCTCAGTGTTGGAAAGCCTAGCCCTCTCTCCAAATTAATGAATACTTGAAATATTGATTGGCAGCCTTGTATATGATTATAATAGTTTACATAACAACCACTTCCAATCTGACTCCCACATTGCCAGACTTTATTGCCCCACAGAGGAAGATTTTACCCCTGTTTCCAACAAAAGTAAAGGCAACAAATGCTGGAATGTGAAAATGGTATCACTTGACTCAGGGGTGGGTTCCGGCAGGCACTACTGCCAGTTTGCTTGTGTGTGTACCCTACACACACGCTTGATGTATGCCGTGCACAGATGCACAGTGCAATTAAAATTGTTCTGTACATCTGCAGAACGAAAAAACAAGATGGTGGCACCTATGGTGCCACCAGGACAACCGATTTGGGGGTGTCGCAGGCCTGGGTCACTGCCGGTTCCAGGGACTCAGGCCGCTAAACCACTACCGGTTCAGCCAAATCAGTCCGAACTGGTAGGAACCCACCATTGACTTGACCTATACCAAGAAGCTTGTCTCCTCAAAAAAGAATGATTTTTTTTCTTTTTAAAACTCTAATTGATTTATGCTGCTGACACCCTGTTCTACAATAGACCCATTAAAAATAAATAAACAACCCTCTCCTGCTATTTTTGATTTTGTCTGAATCTCCCTAAGAAGCATCCAAAAGTTGTTTTCTTTTTCTGAAGTGAGAAAGAAAATAATTCCTTACCACAAATAATATGTAGTTTATTTATGATGAAGTCTTTTTTTTTACAATTCAGCACCTGATTTAATAATTTAAATTAATATTTGCTATTACTATAAATGTAATCGGATTGAAGAAAAGGCTACTTTTTTGATTAATTAGGGAATCTTTTTAAATCAATCAGATCTTTTGAAATTATTTTTTTAAAAAAATTTGACTACTAGACTAGTAATGTTATCTATATAATCCTGAAATGAACGAATTTTTAGTTTCGAGAGTGGATGTTCAAGTCTCTATTTTTTTTAAAAAAAAAAACTTTCATCTTGCACAGGAGATAGAACCAAACAGGAAATGTTACAAGTGATTGCACTGAAATGAGATACAGTATTCAAGCTCCCCCTTCTTAGCACAACTATTTGACAGAAAAGTGAATTCGCAATTGGTACCATTTACACTTTTCAATACAATTTGTCATGAGTCAGAGGTATAACTTTTTCTGCCTCATCTATTCTGTGAAAGGTAAAATAAATGTTACTGATTTGACCTTTTTAAACATTCTATAATTTGATTCATTTGCCATTCCCATCTTCTCCTGTTTACAGTCTCCACAACTTGCAACTGGAATGGACAGTCAGTCAAAACAGAATACTGAAAAGGTCAATCCAGTACCACTCACTGCATATTTTCTTAGAATTCATGGGATATTTAAGTCTGTAATCTTGATTTGTTGACATATTGCCATATGATCAAAGGAAGAAAATGCTAGACGTGATAGATTTCTTTTTATGACAACTTTGTATGGGGGTGTGGGAAGCATCCTTGTCCAGTGCCTGTAGGAATACTTCATGCTTTTTTTTCATTCTGTTTTTGAAGTTCCTCTTTTGGAACAGAGAAAAAAAGTCATGCTTTGTTACCCTGAGATATCATGTTCTAAAATGGCAATGGAAACCAGGCAGAAGAATTTGGACTAAACTAGTCCTTCATGATGAAGTAATAAACAAAAATAGGATTTAAAGAGTATATTTCCTTTAAAAGCAAGGCCCTATTTTGTTCATTTTATATTTATATTTTGAATTTTTTTTTATTATAGACAATTATTTGATGAGTGGATTCACTGGTTGCTCTTTGAAGGGAATGGAGGTTTTTTTTTTAAATCCATTTATAGAACATACTGTATAGACAACCCTACTACCATTGACTATAAATAAATTGTTTTTTTCTATTAATGTGTTATGCTTGGTGTTTGCTTGGAAACCAACTGTAGAAGATGACCAAGATGACCCTGAGGGCAGGGTCAAACACATCATCAGAGTGGAGTCTCCATGCTGCCATATGAGACCTAAGTTTAACCCTCATTGAATTCCATTGACCCTTATCTGTCACCAATTTGCCTTGACTATTAGTAATATTGTGTACTGCAGTGACGTGCGGTGAGGTTTATGACTGGTGAGGCACTGACACAGTGCTGGGTTTCAAATATTTTTAGACTTGTGGACTTCAACTCCCATAATTCCACAGCCAGGCATGCTCAGTTCCAATTTAAAGTGACAGCATTTGTTTTTCTCCTTTGCTCCTTCTTTCTTTTTCTTTTTCTTCTCCTTCCCCTCCTTCCTCCCTCTCTCCCTTCCTCCCCCTCTCTCAAACACACACACACACACACACACACACACACAGAAGTTGGATTGGACTATCTCTCCTACCCCTTCCCTCTCTCACTCACTCTCAAACAAACCCCCCCACACACAAAAGTTGGATTGGATATCTTTTCCAGTGGCTTGAAAGCAGCTCCTCTGCCATCCCCCCCCCATTCCCCTGCTGCTTTTCCCAAACACCTCCACCATTGCAAAGGCAGCCTGCTGTCTGGGTGGGAAATGCCTGGAACACAATAAAGCCCACCCACCACCTCCTGCTGGCAGGCTGGGGTGAGAGGAGAGGCAGAGAAGCCGGAGGGGAGCCGAGCTGAGCCTTCCAAAAGAAAGAGGCTGGGGGGAAGTGTGTGTACTACAGCATGGCTCTTTGCCTGGCTTCCTGCCTCCTCCTGTGGTCTCCTCAGTGCTCGCTTGTGCTCTCCCTCCCCAAGTGTAGTTTGATTGCAGGTGGAGCCACGTTGCCTTTTCAAACTTGTAATCAGTGAAGCTAGGCTAGATTTTTATATAGTTTTATCCAGCTGTGTGTGTGAGAGAGAGAAATGAATGGGGGCCTGGGGAGGAAGTCACTACACTTGGGGAGGGAGAGCACCAGTGAGGTTAAGCAGAGTCATCCACGGTGAGGCAGCAACTAGCTCAGCTTTTTCCTTTTACTTTTTTTTTCATGATGAGAGTGGTGAGGCTGTGCCTCACTTGCCTCACCTGACTGCACGTCACTGGTGTACTGGTAGCATGGAATAAACCTCTGGTACTTTTGAACCTATCCTAGCTCCTGATTTCTTACACCTGACATCAACTGCAGCTACCCACTCATAAATTTTGGTCTGTAATTATTAGAATTAGAATTTGTGATTCAATGTGGACAACTTGAGATGTTTCCTATTTACAGTAATTATTAATGTTTGATTTTTAAAACTATTATCCTGGGCTTAAGGTGTCAGAAAATTATATTACTCTTCTGTGTCATTTATATACAGTCAGGAGCATTTACGTGGATGGGGATGGAGTCAAAAAGTAAAAATCATAACCACAACCATGTGAGTGAAACCCTTTCCCCTTTTTATGTGAATTGTGCATGCTGGGATCTTTCCAGTAATAGGATCTTCTAGGATTCAGAAAGCAGGTAATGGAAATATGATGAGAGTTGCTTAAAAGGGATGCTGTGAGGGAACACTGGATACTCTGAATCTTACACCATCTTAACTTTTTCCATGTGGCAGGGGAAAATTTAATTCACCACTATATATTTCTTCACTGTTTGTAAAGGGATAGAAATTAAAAATAAACATGTTTCAGAAACATATGTTTCTGACAAATTGAATATTAATATGCTAAAATTGAATTTATTGCATTAATATTCAATTTTCCAGAAACATATTTTATTCATTATGAAAGCTGTTGTTGATGAAAAGGTAAAAAATATGGGCAAGCTATATTAAACTTGAAATAGCCAGCTTAGTTCTCAGGTTGTTTCTTTCCTGACATCTTCCAATGCCAGCCTCAGGGGAACATAATTAGTATGTTTTATTATCAGCTATAACCTCTTCTATTACATTTATTCATACAGAAAAGACATAACACTCTTATTTTGCTTTACTTTTGTATACAAAAGCAGCATATTTGTCTTTTGCTGATCATAATGAAACTATTGCACTATGATCACAGAGAATAGATTTAAAGCCTATGGAATTACAAAGAAGTACATTTAATTTCTGAATTGGAGAAAGGAAGAAATTATAATTAAACTAACATATGAATAATGGACTGGCCTGCTAAACTGTCTTAGGAAATTGCCACATCTTTTTCGTTGTAAACGATTAAAAGAAGTCTGAAAAAATATTGAGCATTTTTGATGTGGAGTACCCACTTGGTAAAATAACCAGAGCAACATTTTCATTAAAAAAAAAAACAGGGAGTCTGTCCTACAAAGTAGTTAATTAGATTAAAAAAAAAGATGTAATGAAGAAGGGATTGTTTAATACACTGAATGCTCTAGCAGTGGTAGTGCAATTATATTTTCCTTCAAACATATAAATTTGTTTGCTGTTGTTTGTGGTTTTGGCTAAGAAGACGACAAAATATAATAATAATAATAATTAAGAAGCAGGTTTTTTTTTCATTCTTTCTACAGACAAGAATAAAGAATGTCACCAAACATCAATCCCCGGAACTTCTCCTTCATGACACACCAGTAAAGTGGGGTAATGGAGAATGTCTTGTGAGAACTGAGAAATTAAGGGACATTTTTACTCGATGTATTTATTATCCATAGACTACAGTTTTGTTGTTATAGAAGCCAGTCTAAACTTTATAAACTGGTTGACAGGATACAAGATTTTTAAACATGTTACAAATTCTAATTAATAAAATAAACAATAACAGTAAATTGACAGCACATGTTCTGTTTGGCACTTGAAATCTAAAATATTTATCCATTTATAAGATCGCCACCACAGTCTCAACAATGACACCTCTAAAGGAAATACTATGAAAAGCAAATGAAGCAACAACTGGGAATATTTAGACCTGAGAAAAAACTGAGGAGGGATATGATGGTATCTGTTTGTTTGTCAACTTTAAATGCCACCATCTCACTCACAGTTAAAAAAAACCTAAAAGTCTAAGAACGATATACTGTAAAAACACAATCCTTACTATCTGAAATAATGTTATTCAGAAAAAAATATCATCTGTTTTGAATATGTACAGCAAGAAATAATGGACATAAGATATAGACAAATTAATTCTGATGGAATGTTAAGAGGGAAGAAATCATAATAGATAAAATATTCAGGATACATGTACCTCTTGATCTGATAGTTTAAATGGCCATTTTAAACTCCATAATTTTCTCCACAGTCAATTTCTAATACTGTTTAGTCAGGAAAATTATCACTAAACAAAATTGTAAGTAAGCATTTTTTGGAATATTGCTATTAGTTTAAATGCAAATGGAATTGTAGCAAATACAAATTTCTTGCTGAGAAGTTCAAGGAAGCAAACGTCTTAAAATGTCTTTTATAGTTGTTCTACAGTGTTGCTAGTTTATATTCTCATTTATCATGGGAGCAATATGTGGAAATAGGGTTATATTTCATTTTGCTCTATCAGTGAAAATGTTAATAGCAACATCTTTGACTCTGTTCTTCAGTTTAATAAAACTGTGGCTATCCTCTACCTCGAGGTTTCAGAACTCAGTTCATGATCACAATAATTCTCAGACTTGATGAAGTTAGCCACTTTTTATTGAATAGTTACTATTTATTACCAAAACTGTGCTATTAATATTGCACATATATTCTACAGCATAGATGATTTTGGCACTAAAATATCTTTTTTACTGAAGAAAGGAAACAGCTGGATTAAAACATACAGATTGCACAGAAAAATTGATACAGAAATTATACAAAAATATATTGGACCTTATTATACTATGGATGAACGGGTGTGTCCTGGTGGACTTCGTTCGCCAGAGATTGATTATGTATATATTCTGATGTCTGAATAATGTTTGTCTGTGTTCAGTTACAGCAGTAGTTGGTTCTGTATATACAATACAATCCAATAAAATAGCAGAGTTGGAAGGGACCTTGGAGGTCTTCAAGTCCAACCCCCTGCCTAGGCAGGAAACCCTATACCAGCGATGGCGAACCCTTTTGGGCTCCCATGCCAAAAGCGGGGGGAGTGCAAGGGGGTCATACGCAGGCGCGCCATACCCATAATGCTATCCGTGCGACCCCCCCATTGCGCATGCGCACAAACACGTCCTGCGCATGCGTGTGACCCTTCCCTTTTGGCCCGCGATAGACCAGTTTTTCACCCTCCCCAGGCTCGAGAAGCTTGCAAGGATCTTGAGGAGGGTGAAAACAGCCTCCACCACCCTCCCGAGGCTCTTTGCTGTCTCTCGGACTGCACTGGGGAAGAAGCATTTGCAATCTGCCCCGCCCATCTCCCCCACGGCAGCTTCTCCTTCTGGCTGCTCCAGCATCCCAGCCAGAAGCAGCACTGTGACAGCCGCTGGGGGTGAGGGGGCAGCGGTGGCAACCATGGGCAAGGGTTTCCCTCCCTCCCCACACGAGCGGGCTGCTTGCACGGCTCTAGCCCGCGGCTCTAATGAAGATCTGCAGTCCGGAGTATTGCTACTTCCAGGCGGGATATATTCTGCCAGACCTTGGCGGCATCTTTATGCGGGTAGCTCGCCTCCCTGCCAGCAGCTCATCCAGCGTCCTGGCTGGAAGCAGCAGCGCAACAGTTCTGTTACCAGGGGCGAAGGGGTGGCGGTGGAGAGAACGGGCAACCACCATCATCCTCTCCCCAACAGCGGCTGTTGCGCTTCTGCTTCCAGCCGGGATGCTGGCGGAGGAGCTGCTGGTGGAGAGGTGAGCTACCCGCATAAAGACACCACCGAGGGTCTGGCAGAATATATCCCAGCTGGAAGAAGCAGCGCAACAGCAAAGGAGTAGTGATGACAAGGACGGGCGGTCCCAGGCATCCCTCCCCCCCGCCTGAGCAGACTTCTTCAGAGCTCCAGCCTGCAGCTCTGATGAGGATCTGCGGTCCGGAGCGCTGCTACTTACAGCCGGGGCATATTCTGCCAGACCCTCTGCGGCATCTTGATGCGGGTAGCTTGCCTCCCCGCCAGCAGCTCCTCCGCCAGCATCCTGGCTGGAAACGGAAGTGCAACAGCCGCTGTTGGGGAAGAGACAAAGGGGCGGCGGTCACCCGTTCTCGCCACCGCCACCCCTTCGCCCCTGGTAATGGCAACTGTTGCGCTGCTGCTTCCAGCCGGTGGCTGCCCGGTTGCTTCTATGCAAGAAGCCCACTCAGATGGGGAAGGGAGGGAAGCCCCGACCACAGCTCTACTAAGAAGCGATGGCCAAGAACCCCTCTCTGTTTTTTGGCACGCGCGGCCATTACTCTTTCTGTTGCTGGTTTTTGGTGTGCATGCGTGCCAGGAACCAGATCACCAAATGGCCGACACGCATGTGCACCCTGGAAACAAAAAGATCACGTTCCTAGCATGCGCATGCCCACCGGGCGGTTCCACTTCTGCTTTCTGGCACGCCAATGCATGTCAAGACCAGCTGGCTGTTTCCCCCTAAGAGGAACTGGTGATGGATCTGTGTGCCAGGAGAAATGGCTCTGCGTGCCACTTCTGGCACGTGTGCCATAGGTTCGCCATCACGGCCCTATACCATTTCAGACAAATGGCTATCCAACATCTTCTTAAAGACTTCCAGTGTTGGGGCATACACTACTTCTGGAGGCAAGCTGTTCCACTGATTAATTGTTCTAACTGTCAGGAAATTTTTCTCAGTTCTAGTTTGCTTCTCTCCTTGATTAGTTTCCACCCATTGCTTCTTGTTCTACCCTTAGGTGCCTTGGAGAATAGTTTGATTCCCTCTTCTTTGTGGCAACCCCTGAGATATTGGAACACTGCTATCATGTCTCCCCTAGTCCTTCTTTCTATTAAACTAGACATACCCAGTTCTTACAACCGTTCTTCATATGTTTTAGTCTCCAGTCCCCCAATCATCTTTGTTGCTCTTCTCTGCACTCTTTCTAGAGTCTCCACATCTTTTCTACATCATGATGACCAAAACTAAATGCAGTATTCCAAGTGTGGCCTTACCAAGGCATTATAAAGTGGTATTAACACTTCACGTTATCTTGATTCTATCCCTCTGTTTATGCAGCCTAGAACTGTGTTGGCTTTTTTGGCAGCTGCCGCACACTGCTGCTCATATTTAAATGGTTGTTCACTAGGACTCCAAGATTCCTTTCACAGTTACTACTGTTGAGCAGGGTACCACCAATACTGTACCTGTGCATTTCGTGTTTCTTGCCTAAATGTAGAACCTTACTCTTTTCACCATTGAATTTCATTTTATTAGATAGTGCCCAATGTTCAAGTTTGTCAAGATCCTTCTGTATCTTCAGCCTGTCTTCTGGAGCGTTGGCTATTCCTGCCAGCTTGGTGTCATCTGCAAATTTGATGAGTTCCCCATTTATTCCCTCATCCAAATCATTGATGAAGATGTTGAAGAGTACTGGGCCTAAAACAGAGCCTTGGGGTACTCCACTGCATACCTCCCTCCATGTAGATGCAGTTCCATTGACTACACTACACGTTGAGTGCAGTTGGTCAGCCAGTTATGAATCTATCTGGTGGTTGTTATGTATCATAAGTTTTCCCTCTGGTCCGTTTCACTAGGGGGTGTTGTGCTCAGCGCTGATTGGCTGACCGCTTGACAGCCGGCATATATAAAGGGCTGTCAAAGCCGGGCTCAGCTGTTGCCTGTTAGCTGAAACGCGCGAAATGCGAAGTGCCGCGTTTGGCAACCTGTTAGCAATAAACTGTTAGCATTTGTTAAGTCCTGGCTCGCCTCCGTTTGTCCACCCGTGTTCTCCCAGCTAGAACAGTGGTGATACTGTCCAACCCACATTCTTCTACTTTATCTAGTAGTAGGTTATGGTCTACCTTATCAAATGCCTTACTGAAGCCTAAGTAAACTATATCGAGGGCATTCCTCTGGTCCACTAATTTGTCACTTTGTCAAAGAATGCAATAAGATTACTCTGGCATGATCTGTTTTTGACAAACCCATGTTGGCTTTTGGTTATTACTTTGTTTGCTTCTAGGTGTTCACTAATTCGTTGCTTGATTATCTTTTCCAGAATCTTTCCTGGTATTGAGTCAGGCTGATAGGTCTGTAGTTTTCTGGATCTGTTTTCCCCCCCTTTTTTGAAGGTGGGAACCACATCCCATCTTCAAATGGGATGTGGTTTCCATTTCATATCCATGATTTTTGGTATGAACTATGCCAAAAGTTCAGAATTTTGCATAGAATTCTCATTGCCAGATTCTTTTAATTTTGTAGCAAGAAGGAAACTTCAGAGAAATAGAATATAGCTAAGATCAGCAGTGGAGATAATGCCCTCATTATTGTTTTCAGTATGCAAATGGACAATCCTGAATAGGATTTGTACCTCACACATTGTCTGCCAAGGCTCTCTGTATAAATTGGGCATAGTATCCTCCCCCCAGTGTGACTGCCGAGTCCTATGTCAAACTGTAGATCATACTTTGACATAGCTGTAAGCCAGTGGTGGCTGCCCAGAGCACCATGTACCGTTCTGGTACAGTGCTCCGGAGGGCCCACCCGCCCACCTGAGCTCCTTACCTGTATTTGAGCTCTTTGGTGCTTCCACGCACACTCATGGAGCGCAGCGCGCCTGTGCGATGCCCCGCCGAGCAACAAGAGTGTCACGGAGGCTCACGGAGGCATCGCAAGAGGTACAGACGAATATGTGCACTGCATGCGTGTGCGCATGCACTGCACAGGTTCATGTGGTGAACGCCGGGTCCCATTGCAACCATATCTGTTACAATGGGATCTGAAACACACCACTGCTGTAAGCTGATAGCATATTTTGTTCTAATATCTAATGTTTTTTTAAAATAAACTATGCTGAGCTTCAATGGTTAGATAACCTAGATATTGATATTTGAATGTAGATCTTTTTAGCATTTATATTTTATTGGTTCTACCAATTTAGTTGAAATGTTAATATATATTGATGGTCCATGTATGGTATACTGTATGCTAAATTAATAAATCAATATGCATACCACAAACTTGAGAAAATAATCCTCTATTTTTTACTTTGAATAAAATACAGTATCCAACATTTTCAAAAATATTGATTTTTATTTTATTTTAAATGAAACTAGGTAGGAGGTTACAGATTTGAATTTTGGGAACTGATGTCAAGTCACATAAGGAACTTCTCTTAATCTACAAAAGCTTTATTAATTACAATCATTTATACATTACACACAGAGACCCAAAAAACCATACCTGCTTTATCCATTACAAAACTGATCAAGGAATGAATGTAGGTTGGAGAATTCAAGAATGTTCTGTAGTTAATAGTTGTCTGTATGATCTGGAGATCTTTTGACAGAGGAATATACAGCTTGCCTTTTATCTTTTGCCAGACGCATTATGCCAGCATTCTATCATGCATCACTTCACCTGACCTTTCATTGACCTATAATGATCTGGATCAAAATATGATTTGCTATTTGGCAGTTAACTGTTAACTTTATTATCTCTGTTCTGGTCTGTGTCTTATTTCAATATGTTGCTCCACTACCCAACTAGTGATAAATTTATTTCCAGAAATCAAAATGGTCGTCGTCGTTCACCTTTCCAAGAGGACCAAATGAATAATATTAACAGTGAATTGGAGCTCCATGGCTCATCCATGCACATTCACCTAGCTTTATTCAATAGTGTAGGTTATTTCACTCTTTTTTCAAGTAGATGGATGTTTGAATTACCACTTTGAAGGATTAAAAATCTATTTTGTTGGCTCATTTGCTCAATTATTTTCTTTTACTATTTCTTGACTAATATGCTAGTGGTTTGCCATTGTCTTCTTCCCAGGGCAAGAATAATAATAATAATAATAATAATAATAATAATAATAATAATAATAATAATAATAATAATAATAATAATAATAATAATAATAATAATAATTTGAATTTATTAGCCGCTCCCTTTCCAGGCAGGACTCGGGGCGGCATACAATGGAACATATAGAACATAACACATGTGTACAAACACATAAACATGCATATATACAAAGACATACATGCACGGAGGAGGTAACAAATTACAACATTTAGACAATTAAAATCACCATTAACATACCCCAATAGTAAAAACCCAATGTACAATTAAAATTTAAAATTTAAAAAAGAAGAGAGTGACTTGCCAGTCGCCTAGGTGTGTGTGTAAGAACTAAAACTCATGGTTTCTCAGATTGTAGCTGAGAATCCATACCAAAGAGGCTTTCTTGGTAGAGAGTAGCCACATTTAAATAGTCATTGGTTCCTAATCTAATAGTTTTTTAAAGAAATACTTTTAAGTGTTCCTAAATGTCTGCTACACAATATAACTTTTTAAAAAAAGAAATTGCTATTAGGGTCTAATTTATGTCCATTCCATTCCTTTCCATCCATCCTTTATCATCAGGGGCTGTCTTCTGGGTTTTATTTATTTTGCTGCTATTTTAACCATTTATTGAATAGTTTTATTGCATTACCATTTTATTGTCTCATGCCCTGAGACAGTTTGCTCTGAGAAATGGCTGATAAATCATATCAGATGATAGATAGATAGAATGCTTCCCATTTGCTTTCTGCACCACATTGTAAGCATCCTCCAGCAATACATTTCATGCCCTAATACAGTCTGTATATCATTTGAGAAAACAGTCTAAAAATCAAGAACTAAATCGGAAAATCAATATCTCCCTCCTTTTACCATTCATATCCCAAGGTAAAAAAATGATAGACATATTAATGAACATATATCTACTTACCATTTATGGGTTACCATTTATTTTCTCAATGACAAGTGAATGATAGGAACATGTTGAAGAGGTTCTTTTATTTAAACCTATGCCTCAGTTCAAAAAAATATAATACTATAATACTGCAGTTTCTATACCATCTATCTATCAGGAGACTTTGGCATAGGCAGAATTTGAGTGCCAATATAACACCTCTAATTAATCAAATTTGGGCACTTGTAATTTTATCTAATCCTATTTTGCTATAATATTGATTTTATTCCCCAGATTGGTGAGTGTGTGGTATTTCACGTCAGCATTGTCTTTTTAATTGACCAAGTTAGATGAGACCATATATTTGGCTTTAGCAACCAGTTGATTCATAATTCTGATTTAAAATTTTATCTAGTGAGTTAGAATAGCTGGAAATATACAGTTTCTTGGATTTCCACAAACTGAAAGGGGTGAGGGACTGAGGAGTTGGGAAGAGAACCCTTAAAGTTGATTTTAACACAACTTTGTGAAAAGAGTTGCATTTGGGGAATATGATGCAAATTGGCAACATTTTATTTGACTTTTTTCAGATGTGTTTTAGGGAAGAGTGTCAGGTGTGCCTCCATTAAAAATCCAAGAAAGAATCCCCAACTTTATTAAGATAGAGAAGAGGTACTTTTACTGAGTTTGAAATTATAGCAATGAAAGCAAGGCAAGATCTGAGTCAAAACATGTGAATGTTACTGATTGAAGTTCCCCTAAATCCCTCTTCCCAGGGTCCCTTGCTGAATGTCCAATCAATGTCCAGTATGATGTAGTGTGAAGCTCATCTTCAGGTATTTCGCTCATCTGGAGTCCTAGGATGGTTACCCTTGACATGGTGTAAATAACTCCATTCAGCGGTGCAGTATTTTTTGAGAGCAAACCTCCCTTTTATTTCCCATTGGACTTCACCTCACCAGCTCACTTCCCCAATCCAAAAGCTGTGCCCCTTTCCTGTTACTATGGCAGCCGACAGCAAACATACATCACAGTAGAATCCCATGCTGGAGATTTGGCTGACATTTAGATGAGTAAAGGTAGGTTCAACCTATTATTTGGGAGTATAGGAGATAGTTGATGTTACATAGGCCTATTTATTCCCATTCAACATAGCTTGTTTTTCAGAACTTTCCCTTCTTTTCTATTACTCTATGTGGGTAAGTGATAGACATTATAAGGCTTTATATTAAAGAGAAAAAAGACAATTAACTACAACTTCTGTTCCTTCTAGTTTGTTATTTCCACAAACAGAAATAACTTTCCGTGTCAGGGATGTTGGTTTCTAGAATTTATTTTGCTCTTGATTTAGGAATGGGAAACTAAAATGGAATAAAGATCCAGAAAGAATACACACCCTAATTATAATATGATTAGATTATATTTCTTAGTGGAAATATCTATTACTTTATATCTCTTTATCTATCTAGCTGGTACTAGTTCACCAGTTCACTTTCTTTAGAATATAGGATGTTCTTTCATTCCAAAGTAAATGCACACCATGTATACTACTTCATTTTCATTTTTTACATTAGTATGGTAGTGCTTTTGTTATCTGAACCATACTGATATTATTTGTATTAGGGCAACACTTGTGGTAAATATAATCAAATATGGTAGAGTTTAGCATTCTAGAGAAAGCAGTTCTCTAAATATATGATAAGAGAATGTAAAATATGGTTGGAGCCAAAGGAACTATGGCCATTCACTGAATCAGTCTGTTTGTAACCCATGTTAGATTTATCTGGATTCAATATTGAGGGTATTACAGGGAATTGGTATGTTAGTGTGATTCACTACAAATAACTAAATGAAATGTTAGGGCAGTTGCTAGTTTGTGTTTATTGTCAGCTACAGTAAGTGGTACATTTGTCCTTTTTTTTTCAGTGTAGGTTATATAAGATTATAACCTTTTCAGTCACATGCAGCTTATTTCAACCTTGGTCATGTTTTTCACTTGCAGTGTAGAAATGAAACATGTGCCATGGAAAACAACATAGACATTATTCTCATGCAATTCAATAATAGAAAATTCATAGTGAATGCCAAAAATACACCCATCCCTCTATCCTCTATCTCCTGTTCTACTATCTATCCATCCATCCTCTATCTACTGTTCTACTAAGTTAAGCATCATAATATCCCTTGAAAATATTTATTAACCTCAAATAAAACATTGATGTGTGAATATCTTATAAGTGGGATTTGTTAAAGTTCAAAGTGCATTTCATACCCTTAATATCATTGGAGAACATACAGGATTCTGCAATAGGTGACTATATTATTAAATTTTGGACAGATTTTAGATTTTTAACTAAATTTGTGCTTATTACATTATATCAATTATAGGAATCATTTACTGAATTGTGCTAGTTTTGTAAAAAATCTATTAAACTGTTACATATAACTATGACCAAATGACCACCACAGAAAAATAAAAAAATAAAAGAAACCAATCCACGAGACTCATCACAAGACCACTGAAAAATCCCTTTGGAGACTTCTGAGAATTATCAGGATTTCTTAATTTGAGGGAATGATTTGCCATTATCTGATCATTAGGGAAGAGACAGCAACATAGTTGAACAAGTAGTGCATCCAACTGAGAAAAAACAATTTAAACAAAAGGAATTGGAAAAAACTAATTGAAAAACTAATCAGAAAGGTTCAACATAATGAATACAAACTATAAAACAAATACCTCTCTGTAATTTAGCTATTATATTGTTTTCTCAATAGATGTTAAAACAAAGAATTCATGAATTAGAGCTCAAACTAATAGATCCCATCTTGTTTTGCAATGCATAATTTTTTGCACATTGGCAGCTAGAAGACAAAAATTAAAAACAAAAGCAAGTTTAAGTTCCCCTTAAACTTTCCTAAGGTGTTCTAAAACTTATAGCGAGGAAGCAGAAGAAGCACAGATATGTTGGGTCTACCCTCCTTCTTTGTTTTCAGCATGCTCTCATCAGGAGAGAGGATGAACTACTAAACTGTGAGTTCCTTCTATCCATGCATACTTCCTTAGAAATATAAAAGTCCATATGATGTAGAAAACGTGTAAGGGTGTATTTTCCACAACTGATTGGAAAACATTTTTTAAAATTGGATAAACGATTTGGGTAAGGTTAATGCAAAATCTAACACACATATCCCAAAATTCGGAACCAAAACACTGCAATTCATGTGTCCATCTCACAACTAAATATATACAAGAATGTAATCATAAGAATTAAAAAACAGAATTTCAAGAGCCATGCCCATGGATATTGTGTGATGAAAAGAATAGAGAAATTAAGAAATTTAGCTTTTCTTTCATCAGATTCAATGAGTACTTCTAGAAAAATTGGAGAAGAATTTCTGAGCTTGACACTACAATTGATTTGACATCAAAATACCTTGTTTTGCAATATAAATTTAAAAAAAATCAGTCATAAATGTACACATGAATTGCAGTGTTTGACTCCAAATTCTGAGGCCTCTTGGCTGACAAGGAAAAAGACAGCAAGACTACATTTCCCAGGACACAAAATCTCAGGTGGGCACATTTCTTATAACCACATTTGAAGCCATTACAAAAGAACTCTGGCAAGTTCTTCTAGCATTAAAGATGAGGCATGTTTACAAGATTCAGTCTTTGGATTTCTTCTGCTATGTTTTTTTTCACATACTCTACCTAAAGGGTCCAAAATAATTTGCTCTTGGGCAAGAGATTCTGTTTCTGTTTCTGTTTCGATAGCAAAACAAGCAACCTGAAATAGAATTACCTTCCTTAAAAATGTAAAAAAACCCTACTGTTATTCGTTGAATGAGCAGAATAATGGGTCAAGGAGGGGATAAAAACCAAATGTTTTGTTTACACGACTCTTAGCAATAATACATAGGTCAAGGCTGGTGTACCTCTTATTCTGCCCTCTGCAATTGTCATCATGATACACAGAAGTGGTATTCAGCAGGTTCTGATCAGTTCTGGAGAATTGGTAGTGGAATTTTGAGCAGTTTGGACAAGTGGTAAATACTGGCCCCACCCCCACCTATTGACTGGCCCCACCCCCACCTATTCCCAGCTGATCAGGAAGAAATGGGGATTTTGTAGTAACCTTCCCCTGGAGTGGGGACGGAATGGAGATTTTACAGAATCCTTCCCCTACCATGTCCACCAAGCCATGCCATGCCCACCAAGCTATGCCCACAGAACTGGTAGTAATTTTTTTTGAATCCCACCACTGATGATACAGTCTATCTGCTGATCTCCTCAAAGTTCCCAGGAAATTGTCTCAAAATCCTTTCTTATAGCCACTGCTGCTGTTGCCACTGATGTACAGCATATCCTACTGTCCCACTCATCCATTCCCTGTATTTTCGTTCTTACGTGCATTCACCCAATGTTCCCAATATCTATGCTGAACAACCTGTTCAGCAAATTTTCTTTCTGAAATCCAGTGTTAACTATGGGTAAATGTATCACAATTAAGCATATATTTGGTGCAATAATATTCATGGCCACTACAATTGAAGAATGCTAGATTGAAAAAATACTAAATGTACAGTATGTAATAGCCCCAGTCAACAATAGTAGCAGTAGTGCAACTTTGGAAATATCATATTTATTACATGTTATCAAAATACATAAACATTCCATTCATTTAAAAAAAAAACAAGGATATCTTGTTGTTATTCTGATATATATCATTTTTGAACAACTACATGTAAACACAAACTAGAGAGATAAAGAAATGTTTATGTTTTAGTTCATGTCAAGATTCAATAATGCTGACTGGCATTTGATTTATAATTTCATTGAATTGCTGATACTGGACATATAAAAGAATTATTTCTTAGTATTCTGTTGTGATGTTTAGTTTATTCTTCCAACAAAGACCGTTGATAAGCCTCTCAGCTGCTACTATATAATGGAACATAGAAACTATGAATAAACACATTAGCTAAAGATGTGATCCCCTCCATGTGAATTGCCTTTTGTAAATTTGAAATAGTAAATTCATGAATCTGAGCAATGATGGTCATTTTCAAGCATTTATCGGTAGTAGGGAGAATCTCAACATCCTCAAAAAAGGACTACTTTTTAAAATGCTTTTATGACTTGTTTTAAAAGATTTCAGAAAACCTACTGAAATTGACAAATTGAATAACAGAAAGTGGTTGAGTTGATATATTTGAGGTAGTGCACCAAAACCAGCTATGTTATGCAAGCTTGTATAAATTGAAGTAGATCTTATTCCCAGGTAAGTCCACATATAGTATACAATATGTCTATGTGTGTTGGCAAATAATGTTTTATTCATCCTATCAGTGATAATAGCAATAACACTTAGACTTATACACCATTTCACAGTGCTTTACATTCCTCTCTTAGTGGTTTACAGAGTCAGCATATTGTCCACAACAATCTGGATCCTCATTTTACTGACCTCGGAAGGATGGAAGTCTGAGTCAACCTTGAGCTGGTGAAAATCGAACTGCAGAACTGCAGACAGGCAACAGTCAGCAAAAGTAGCAGATATGATATATTTCACTTTCTATTGGAATGCTATATGTACCTATAATGTTTCAGTTTATAGAAATGAGACTGAATAACAGAGTTGGAAGGGACCTTGGAGGTCTTCTAGTCCAACCACCTGTTTAGGCAGGAAACCCTATATAATTTCAGACAAATGTTATCCAACCTCTTCTTAAAAACCTCTAGTGTTGGAGAATCCATTTTTGGAGGCAGAAATAACTTCTAATAGATATGTCATGTGTACATGTTCATGAATGAGCTTTGGATTCTTGCCAGAGTTTAAGTTATGTTTAAGAGTATATCTTAAAACATAATGAATTTTACTGTATATATTATGGCAAACACTATGGATCAGGCTGATTGAAGCATAATTTATTAATTTTCTGAACTGGTATTGACAAAAAGTAGTACTGCATTTTCATTTATAAAAGTGTGAAGTGATTCTTCTTTATGAATATGAAGAGTCAGTAAATATTGAATTATTATGAGGTTAGGGTTATTCATGTTTTCTAATGTATAAGAAATGTCTCTCCTTACACATACTACAATAGTGTGCATTGGTAGTATTTTGCACTTGATGGTTTCTTTTGTTTTCTTTTTTTTAAAGCCACATTTCTCAATTTGTAAGGGCAAGCGAGGTCTTGTCCAATGTGTCTGATCTTAGTGGGAAAGGAATACCTTCAACATTATCACAGAAGGTTAATCCTTTTGGTCAGTATCTTCTTATTTTCACAATCTGTGTTTGTGGGATCATTTTCGTCTGATTTTCAAAGCAGCTGCAGGGAACTTTTGTCTCTGCCTCTCAACTTCTGGATTCAATTATTTTCAATTATCTACTCCCAAATATTAAAGGCTCTCTACTGAAGCCTACAGCCATGATGATACCTTTTGTGAAAAGTTGTGATTTTAAAAATAAGTAAATAAATACATGTCATTAGGCTACGTTTTGTAACATAGACATTTTGATAGAAACAAAGAGCATGGCATCTTCACAGCAAGCTGGTTTCTTTTCATAACACTTTATTTTTTTAACAAGTCCCCAGACAATAACCAGTATGCCCTGTAAATGTGGATGGAAGGGACTGTTTGGCAAGAGGGATGGAGGAGGGACAGAGGGCATCGTGATCTAACAGGGCATTTTTTAGTGTTGTACTTTAAGTATTTTGAAATATGTTTATGTCAAGAGGATCAAAGATAGAGGATTTTGAGGCTGAAATGGAAAGGAAACTTAGGGGTTTTGTTGTTGTTTATCTCTGTATTTTCCTAACTATTGTCAAACTTCTTGTGTCACCCCAAACTCTTCTATTTTACTTAGGTTTTTCCTTTGTTTATTTCTTTTTAAAATTCCTGACAAAAGGAATTGTGTTTCTGACAAAGAAATGTGTTTGATTGCATACAAGCATGTAACAGCTCAACCCTAAGTGAAATATCAAAAACTGAAATTCTGACAGATGCAACAAACTAAGAAGATGGTTTAAACAAAGTTCGCTGACATCTTGTCTTTCATAATGACTTGAGGAGAAGGAATGGAAAAATAGAATGCTTCCCACTCCCTAACCACCTAAGTGATGAATTTTCCTTAAGAACAAAATTCAGGCATATTTTCACAGATAACAGGATATCAATGCAAAATATTCTTGTGTAATCATTTAGTGTAATATATGACTATATTGTAGTGCCATTATTTCGAATTTCAAAACTGACTCCGTGTTAAACTTGTTGTCTGAATAACAAAAGGTAGATATTCTTTGCGGTGCTATACTGCATCTATGATCCAACTTGTATCTGTACAAAACTACAGTGTTGGAGAAATGACATATGAGTGTGATGACATATATGGTGAGGTCTTATGCACTTATGTAAAATATGTTATTTGTGGGATGACATTGGCCATGATTCTTCATTTTGCATCATTTTACATTCTCTATCCTACCCCTTGTTTACCCCTTAGATGCTGCTGTTTATTTTGTTAGCAAGATTCTACTAAAGTACATTTGAAACAATTTCAAGTGGGAAAACATTACACAAGTCATAATGCTCAAAATTTGTCTTCCAATGTCTTGTTTTTTTAATATGAAAGAACTTTTTTATTATTTTGCTCCATAATAAAAAATAAATCTAGAAAGAAAGGTGTGACATCAAAAAAAATCAACCTGCCCATTATTGTTATTAGTTTGAAATAGTCCATGTATACATTCTTTTTCACATATTTAGCTGCATATATTTAAGCTTCCCTAAACATAACTGTAGATTGAGATGGGCATGTAGTTAGACATGGAGTAAACCATGGCTGCATTTTAGGTGACAAAATCCTTAGGGGAACAGCACAGTTTTCTCTTTTTATTGCAATAAATTAAAATTTAGCTTCTTATGTGTCTGGATTTTAAGATCCCATAAAATTCTTTGTTCTTCTTGCGATAGATCTCAACAAGGCTTTTTCCAGCAGTATTCAAACTAGTAAAATTCACCACTGAAAAGCAGAAAGTCACTTCATCAATCAATTCTCATCTGACATGACATAATTTAAAATATACAGCACTAAAATCTCTATTCACTGACTTCATTTACTGTAGAAACTGAATACTTGCTGGCTTTCACATAAGACCAAGTTGTGCATGGTTCAGAATTGCATCAAAACCAAATTTCATGTAGCGATATGTGCATAGATATCTAAATTGCAGGCATCCACGCCACACATAAGGGTACTCTCTTTAGCTCAATGGGCTCAACTGCATAGAAGACAAAGCTGGTCTCCACTACAGTTTTAGCAGTGACGTGCAGTCAGGGGAGGCAGGGGAGGCAGAGCCTCACCGCTCTCATCATGAAAATAAAATAAAAAATTACTCCGGGAAGCCGTGAAAGTGGCTGGGAGAGGTGTGCAGCTTGGTTTAGCCTCCCTGGACATCTCTGCAGCAGCCCCAAGTGTGCCGATCTCACCATTTTTTGCATCCGGCGAGCCCGGGATCCTTGCAAGGGGAATGGGACCACATGTGCAGGGGAAGGGGATAGCGGCTGTGCTAATCTGAGGCTGTGCACTGAGGAGCCTCCTGCATACATGGTCCCATTCCCCTTGCAAGGATCCCGGGCTCGCCCGATGCAAAAAATGCCTAGGTAACATCATCAGTGCTAGAAGGGGGGGGAAGGAGGAGAAAGGAGAAGTTTCTCTTCTCAGAAATGTCTTCTCAGTGGAGCTGCGGCAGCCTGTCTGTCCCTTTCTGACATTTCTGAGAAGAGAAACTTCTCCGTTTGGGTTGCGCCCGTGCGATTGGAGAAACCACGCGGTTTGTTGACGTCACCAGCCTCACCAGTCATAAACCTCACCGCACATCACTGAGTTTTAGTAACACATGTCCCTAGCAACAATGACTATTTACTATTTACTACTTACAATTATAGTAAACACAACTCAGCCAATGCCTCAAAGAGATAAAAATTAGGCATAGAATTAGAAGGAATATTTTTATGAGACTGATCCTGTTTTTGATATACTCTGGTGCCAGTAATGTATAGAAACTGCTATTGGTCTTCTTTTTTACATGTGAATGAACATCTGTTAAAAGTTGACTCCTTGATGGTTCAAACCATCCCTATCATTTCAACAGTTTTCAAAAAGAAACTTTTTCTTTTCCTCATTTCTGCAACTCATATTAGATGATATAATGGAAACATATTTCTATATTTTGTATACTTCCTCCAAATATCATATTTATTTCAATATGATACATGAAGATTGACAAATTCTTTGTAGGATGTGTACTGACTGTTCAATAGGAGTGAATTTTCAATGCATTCAAATAAAAAATAATGTAGAACAAAAGAATTGCATTTAGAAACTATTGCAAAGGATTTTGTTCTTTAAAGATAATTTAACGTGTTTTACTAAATGCAAGCTCTCATTCCACACTTGTATTAACAACCAGAAAACCGATCAGGACTTCCATTCATTCAGAAATGTCTAACTGAATTCAGATGACACACCATTATCTCCCAAGGCAATCTTTTGTATTATTGAATAGATCTTTCCATCAATAATTTTTTTCTGGTGCCCAAAACAAAATCTAATTTCTTATAATTTAATTTGTTTCTTATCTTGAATTTTAAGACAATACTGAGTAATTCTACCCTGTCTTCTATATCACATTAGTTCACATACTGGAAGACACCTATCTTATTTCCTCACAGATTTCTCTTCTATCAGCTAAAAATAATCAATTTTTGCAATTTGTCCTTATTTTTCCCCTTCAGGCCCTTTATCATCTTAATTACTCTCCTATATGCATGTGTCAATATATTAATGTCCTTCCTAAAATGAGCTTCAGCTTGATCCATGCAAAAATAAAGATGACTGATCTTAATTATGACACTATATTGGAGGTGAAATCTATTTTTTTCCCTACCGGTTCTGTGGGCATGATTTGGTGGGGTTCATGTGACTGGGTGGGCGTGGCTATGTATTCATGTGACCAGGGGGTCAAAATACAGAAACTCACTTTAACAATGTTCTGCTGGAGCAGGGGGTCAGGCTAGATGACCCCCTGGTCCCTTCGAGCCCTGAATTGCTATGCTCTTTCAAGGTATCTTCTGAATCTGTGTCTAGTGGTAGGTTTGTGGTCCTTCTTCCCTCTCTTTTTCCCTCCTTCCCTCCTTCCCTCCCTTTCTTTCTCCCAAAAGGATAGTCAAAAGGATCTTTTCCTTTTCTGACCTCTCTTAAACTAATTACAAATGCATATCAATACATGTTTTGACTCTCAAAATGAAGCCTAATATAAACTTCTATTAGAAATGCAAAAGCCTTCCTCTTTTCGACCTGAGTGTTTGTATCCAACATCTGATAGGAGGTTTTCTGTGTGTTGTCTAAGATAATGGGTTCATCTTCATTGGATGTTTAAACTACATCAAGGTTCTTTTCCAACTTATATATGTTACAATTGTATGAAATAAGTATAGAGGGGTAGGGACATGCTTTCATTTAAAATTAATGAATGCAGAATATATGTGATAGTGAGAAAAGGCTGGTTGTAAGGAGCAAAAAAATATTTCTGGATTGCATTTAATTTCTACTGTGTGCCTTAAAACCATTACTAAAACCATCCCTATCAGCTGGAAGGCACTTAAGTTAAGGACTGTGTTAGAACTCATGATTCAGTAGAACTTTAGTATTGTTTTTACTTTATATGATAATATTAAATTCTGTAGCTATTATTCCAAGCTCTTTACATAGATAATGGACCTGGAATCAGTTGTGATCTGCATTGATCTTATGTTTTACAGATTCATAGGGTTGAGTTGTTTCTACTTATTTAAATCATTGATAGAAACATCTGTGCAAGCCATATCTATATAAAAATAACATCTACCGAAAGTGACATTTCTCTTCTATCATATCTGAACCAGCTTGCTGATGTTGTAATGATAATTTGTACAACTACTAATGGACAACTGGTTGCAAATACATTGTACCAAATTGTACACAATTTGGAGTTTCTGGACTCACTTCTCCTGATTGACAAACAGGTAGGAGCTTTGGTTAGTGGGGCTTTCTCAAGACTTCATCTCGTGCACCAACTGTAGCTTTTTCTGAATGGGAGGCTCTACTCTCTTCACATCTTACTAACTTCCCAGTGCTGCCATTCTAAGTACAGAATGCAGCAGCCTGTGCAAATTGGGGTGCTCCTTGATATGTCAATGTAACTCCTCTGCTTCATGAACTGCATTTGCTTCCCATTCCAATTCCAGGTACAATGACAACATAGCATGGTCTAAATCCTTTCTTGAAACTAGAATACTGAAATAGTTCTAGAGAAATATGCCTTTTTGTCACAGTTCCCGCCCAGAGTTCTGCCTGAGATCTGAATGGGACTGATCCTGTTAGCCCTCTGGAAGTCTTGAAGATCTGGATTTTTCTTCAAAGGCCAGGTTGTTAGTAGAGTCTATTACCTCTGTTTAGAATGGGTAACAGTTTTAGATATCTTGGCTTTGTTGTAAAGTTTTTTATTAATTCCTAGCCTGTTTTTAATCTTTGTATTGTAAACCTCCCTGAGTCCTAGGACTAGGACCATGGCTATATAAATTGGATGGATAGATGGATGGGTATTTGGGTTTGTAATTTTGTGCGTTTTTGTGTGTGTGCATTCTGTTCCAAATATATTAGGCATTTTTCATCTAGGTATCCTCTATAAAAATAATCTTGTACTAAAGAAATAAATGCTATTTTCTTTTTTACCTTTTGAGTCTATAATTTCAAATTCTGGGAAAAAAAACAAGTGCTAAATTACTTTTCAACCTATAAGTAATCATTTTTTCATTTAAATCAATAGCTAGAGACAGCTGCAAGCACCTTGAGCCAAAAAAAAGGTATTCAATATTTTATATATAAATGGTTTTTTTTCTCTCCACTTCAGAGCTTGGTTTAGAACCATCTATCAATATACATGGACCAGTGTTATTGCTTGAAAAAGTATGCAAAGACTTCAGTAGAAGAGTGTTTTGTTTTTATATTTAGCTATCACGTTGCTTTTATTTTATTTTCTGGAAGGCATTTTGTGCTTAAAACGTATGCATATTCTGTAGCTCTGGCTAGAAGTTGTACTATGAAATTTACGGTGACCCTGCTTGCAACTAAACCATAGGACTCTGTTACATAACATGATGTTCCCAGGGTCAGTTGCTCAGAAAATCTGTGCAGAGAACTCTTATGATGAGACTCAGATCACTCAATTCAAGGAAAACTGCCAACACTTCATTTAGTATTTTCACAGTCTGAAATTACAGCTCTCTCATTAACTGATAGCACACATCCAGAAAATGACCCTGCCATAGCTTTTGCAATTTCTCATCCATATCCATATTTGGCAAAGGCCATAGGCTTATTTTCCTTCTGACACAGTAGTAGACCAAGGCATAGTTGAAAAGATTGCTTGACCTTGTCAGCCTCCTTAACCTTTGGTTCTCTGCAGATCTTATTCGGAACTCTCCAAGGTACTGACAGTGTTTTATTTAGATCTATTTATGCATTTTTCATTCATTTCAAGAGAGAGAGAGAGAGAGAGAGAGAGAGAGAGAGAGAGAGAGAGAGAGAGAGAGAGAGAGAGAGAGAGTGAGTTTGCCAGGAATCAAATGACTCCAAGCACAATCAATCAATCAATTTTTAAACTCCTCCAATATGTTGAGTCAAGTTAGCTTGCACAACACACACACATGCACGCACACGTGCATGCACGCACGCACACGCACACACACACAGAGAGAGAGAGAGAGAGAGAGAGAGAGAAAGAGAGAGAGTGAGTATAAAAATGCAGACAAACTGAGAAACATACCAGTTGTTTAACTTGGGTTGTATCTGTGTTACTGAATGACATTTCTCTATCCTATATTTGGTACTAACATATTCTGCCAGTTTCCAATGTCTTAAAATTACTACCTGACTTATACAAGTCTTTGTCCCTCAATTGTCCACTCATTAATACACTTCATTAATTTTTCTCATGTACAGATTAGGAATTACTCAGAATATATTCCTGAGTATCAGGATTACAAATAGAGGAGGATTCTTCTGTGATTATTTAATTGTTAAATTCAGTATTTAATTGTTTATTATATTTATATGCTGCCCAACTCCCAGGGACTCTAAGCAGTTTACAAATTGTTAAACCAACCAAACCAAAAAAGAATCAAATATTTGAAATTAATTTATCCTGCAGAAATTCTCTCAACGTTGTAGTGTTATGTCTCAAGTCAGAAATATATACAAGTGAATGTGATACATTTGTGAAAATATTAAACATGCCTTATATTAAAAAAAGACTGAAGACTAGAAAATTGAGATACTGAGAAAAACAGTAAGGGGCACAATCTGGTTTATGAATAAAGGGAAAAAGCATATGTATGGTAGGTCTCAGAATTTTAGATTCAGAACCCAGTCAACAAAGCATTTGGGATTGCAAATATACTGTAGCATTGCTTTACAACATCATAAAGCAGCTACATTTTCCCCCCAAATGCAGCCCTGGAAAAGGTCAGAGTTGTTTTAAGATCTATGTCCCAAGTGATTTGATGACTTAAAAATGGCTGACTAGTATACATAATAAGTTTTATTTTAATAATCCTAAGAAAATGTAAAAAATAATATAAATGTGATCCACTCCCCACCATCCTGTTCCTTGTACTAAGACTTGCTACTTGAGATTCTTTTAACTGACTATTCAGCATTAGCTGAATTTTCATCAAACCCAGGACACCCTAATCTTTGAGTGGGATGTTCACCTTCTAGGAAGCCCAGTTTAATTACAAAATGAATGGGTTCCTGGAATAGGTCAATAGAATAGAATAATTTTAGAAGAAGAACATTTAAATCTTCTGTGCCTTTGCAAACTGCACATCATTAAACATCAAGGCTACATTCTGTTAAATTGTAGATTCACTGAACCCCTAATAAGGATGTATGATTCATAACACATCCACCTATGTTTTAATAAAAATCAGACATTGGAACTATTGGACTATTCAGCGTACAAACATGAATATGTTCCATCATATAACTTTTCGTATGAATGCAGATCAATATTATATACAGTATAAGATCTCTCTGGTGTCAGAATTCAGTCATAGTTTTAGTCTGTAAAAGACAATTACAAAAAATGCTTCTTATAATACAAAGTTAGCCTCCAGTTTCAAAAAATGAAATGGACTATTATACATGCGCTGTAAAAGAAATTCTATATAAAGAAAAAAAAATCAAGGTCATTTCTGCCTAAAGCAGAATTTAAATTAGAATTTAAAGAGTCAAATAAAATAGAGACAGAAAGTAATCTGTGGTAAAAAAAATCAAACCTGTGGTAACCATTTCCTTTTGAAGTTTCAGTATTATAATCATGATGAGTTTTGCAACTGAGAACAACAAGCAATTTTGCAGCAAATGACAAAACACATTAATATTATTTTTACATTTTCTTAGGATCATTAAAATAAAAGTCATTATATACTCTAGTCAACAATTTTCTCTTTGATACTATAATATGACATAATGACATTATGTCTGATATGAAATAATGATTGAAGTAAGTTCATCTAATCCCATGGTGGAAAGGATGTTATAACCTGATTACAAAATGCTATTATTTAAAAATCATATATACTATAATTAAATGGAATAAAATATAAGCTAAGCAACAACGGAACTTCCCAAGCATTTGAAGTTTAAACCTTCCTCAGGAATTCCACACTTGGTGTAATGAATGCACATGGTATTTTGATATAAAGACTTGCGTCTTTTCAGGTGAGCATCTTATTCTGTACCTTGAATATTTGACAACTATGAATAGTTGAGTACTGCTTTCAATAAGCTATGTCCTTGAACTATTTCATCTGATAAGGAGTACATCTTTCCTTGTAAGTATGATCTTTCTTATTGTAAGAGGCAGAGTCCAGTAACCTGACAGGAATTTATTCTCTCCTCTCTTGGGTTTGTGGTATTTTTATTGACCCAGTCATTTAAACCAAGTGTTGAGCAAATAAAGCATGGCTGCAGGATGTAAAATGGAGCATTCTCCTGAAAAATAAATGGTGGCAGAGCTATCCTTATCAAGGTATGTATGTATGTGAATGAATGTATGTATATGTCTGTCTGTCTGTCTCTAGCTATGTATCTATCTATCTATCATCTATCTATCTATCTTTTATCTATCTATTGTCTATCTATCTCCAAAACGTCTTCTGGTCTAGAAGGTTTGGGTTTAGCTATTCCACTATTGCTATCCTGTGTCATTCATTCTTTTTAACTAGTCATTGGTTATATTAACAATAATGAGATATTTTACTTAGATAACATTCATTGTTTCTTTATTCATTTCTATTTTGTCTTACTTGTCATAATATATTATCTGACTTAATTCCTTTAATTTGTCTTTAAATCCTTTAAATTAGGTAACTAAATTTAGGATTTGATAGTTTTCCAGGGTCCTATTCATGTAATGATAAAGAATGTATGATACATCTAGATGAGATGGTCATCTGCATTGGTTCAAAATGTGGCAAGACAATCTTGTCACCTTGTCTTGGCCATTTGGCTAACTATGGTGATGTATATCTGCCCCAAAGCTTTCTTTATTTTAGGTATCAATTGAGTTATTTCCAAACATAATTATGTTTGCTTAGATGTTTGCTTTGCTTCTTTTTCTCTCACCTTCTTCCTCTCTGTTATTTCACTGCTATTAATGTAGCAATAGGTGACACATAGTTATAAAAGCCAAGATCAGGAAGTGGACATGTAGACTTTGCGTAGAAAGTAGAGTTGGAAGGGACCTTGAAGGTCTTCTAGTCCAACCCCCTGCTTAGGCAGGAAACCCTGCACCACTTCAGACAAATGGATATCCAACATCTTACACATGCAGACTTTTGTTTTTGTACAGCTTATGCTTTAGAATGAGAAAAATGCCTAATTATCACATTATTTATCAAGTGCATAAAATGATAGTTGTAGCTCTAATTTTTCAAAAAAAAATGTTGTTAATTAGTGGATTTTGGCATCAACTAGTTCACCAAAAATAGTTGAATTGATATGCCAAGCTGACAAGAGGCGATTTGTATGTGATTGCCTAAGTAACACTTAAAGCATGCATTTGATTTTCGATCTGTTTAGCTGGGAGATAATGTATATTTTTAAGCCAATAAAACCCGACTTCCCAAATCAATTGAAAAGCAAGGAGTGTGATTTGAACATTAAAATGATAATGTTTTAATGGATTTATTTTGGTTGGAAGCCAAAGAAGGGTAAACTATTAGCAAAGGAATCCAATTATTTACCAATGGTGTGTTCTGCTGGCAGAAAAAAAAACCCTAAGAATTAACTCAGCCTTCTCCAACAGCAGGAAACCTCCTAGATGCTGCTTAAATAATTGAAATAATAATAAATACCATAATCATACATGTCTCGATGGCAATGCAGTGTTATCATTAGGAATAAGATGAAATATTTTCTTTGAAATTACAATGTTAGGCATATAATACATAGTATATCTTAGATTGGAGATGAAAAATGGTTATGGGGTTTGCATACCCGTCCATGGAGAAAGTAAGCAGGGGGCAAAGAATGAAATATGCATTGTGATGTTGCAATATGAACCCTTTTATACATGCATCATGATGCCACACTTACAATGCACATTTGTCATTTTGATGAAACCTCTAGATTTAGTATATATGTCTGGTGGCTTGTATCACTGGCACAAAAGGAAAACAGGCAAAATCTATCTTCTGCGCACCAGACTATGCTGTAAAATATCTGCCATTGGAAATGGGACTCATCTTCTTTAGAGCCTCTGAATAAAACCAAAATTTCTAGCATTTTGACCCAGATCTGCACATATTCTGATTCATAAAGTCTGGTTTATGATCAATCTAAAATGTGTGTCTATAACTACAGGGCATGTGACTGAATTAATATGAACTTATTTCAGCATTACAAGGCATGATCATACCCTCTAGCAACATATAATTACATTCTGCTACAAAAAGTGACAAATCACATGTTAGTTTCATGAGTAGAAACTAGTTTCCACTATAGATACTTTAGTAAAAATAGAAGTGGCACCACTGCGTATGGCAAAATGGAGCTACAGTAGCATATATTTCTGATTCTGTTTTCAGCCTGAATGTCTTACTAATTCAGGTGAATACTGAGTGTAAAAGATGGAAAAAGATAGCAAAACTATAATGTATATATCAATATATATCACATCAATAGCCTCTTTTGTATTGTTGCTATCTCTAGTCCCAAAAAGCATCGGGATATACAAAACAGATAATATCATCTCATGGAAAATTTCTTCTTTCTGATCAAACTTACCATTTCTGAGGCTCTAGGAGAAAAAAGCTAGGATTGCACAAAGGCAATAGAATAGAAGAGAAGAGTTGGAAAGGACCTTGGAGGTTTTCTAGTCCATCCCCCTGCCTAGACAGGAAGCCCTACACCATTTCAGACAAATGGTTATCCAACATCTTCTTAAAAACTTCCAGTGTTGGAGCATTCACAACTTCTGGAAGCAAGCTGTTCCACTGATTTATTGTTCTAACTGTCAGGAATTTTCTCCTCAGTTCTAAGTTGCTTCTATCCTTGTTTAGTTTCCACCCATTGCTTCTTGTTCTACCCTGCTTTGGAGAATAGCTTAACTCCCTCTTCTTTGTGCAACCCCCTGAGATATTGGAACACTGCTATCTCATCTCTCCTACTCCTTCTTTTCATTAAACTAGACAAACACAGTTCTTTTAGCCTCCAATCCCATAATAATCTTTGTTGCTCTTCTCTGCACTCTTTCTAAAGTCTCAACACCTTTTTTACATCATGGTGACCAGAACTGAATGCAGTATTCCAAGTGTGGCCTTACCAAGGCATTATAAAGTGGTATTAACACTTCACGGGATCTTGATTCTATCCCTCTGTTTATGCAGCCTAGAACTATGTTGGCTTTTTTGGCAGCTATAGCACACTGCTGCTCATATTTAAATGGTTGTCCATTAGGATTCCAATATCCCCCTCACAGTTACTACTATTGAGTGGCAAGCTATTTTCTTCTCAGTATATTTAATTTCTTTTTGTCTAAGTAAATTCTAATTTTTTTAAAAAAATGTTAGTCAATCTAGTCTTCAGTTCTGTAATTTCTCGTATTGGTGTTCTGTCTAGATATGAAAAGGGTCTGAATGTCAGCGTTCCAAATATCATCCAGAATTAAATCAGAGTTCAAGGCATAGCTTTCATCAAAGTTCTAATTTAATACGAGAGACTTGTTGGTACATCTGTGGAAAACCCGAATCTTCCTGAAAGCTTCCTGGGTTTTCCACCTAGTCGAAAGTTCAAGACCTTGCCCACACACCCACAAGTTCATCATATGGCCCAATCTTCCACTGCCACGCTGGCAATTCCACCCATCCACTTCCGGTCAGGTGCAGAGGTGCAAAGACAAAGGATAACCTCGGGCTTCTAGAAATGAATGCTTTATTTTGACAACAACATTCTACTCCTTACTATTCCCCCTCCCAATTCCCCACTAAAGAAACAGCACAAGAGAGAGAGGGAGGGAGGGAGGGAGGGAGGGAGGGAGGGAGGGAGGGAGAGAGAGAGAGAGAGAGAGAGAGAGAGAGAGAGAGAGAGAGAGAGAGAGAGAGAGAGAGAGAGGCCAAAGATTCTAAAAGGAATATGACTGCAGGCCTGACACTGACTTTGCCTAATTTTCAGAATCAGACACTGATCAAGTGGTGCCATTGCAACCATTGAGTTGGCTACTGTTGAAAGCTATGTCCACATGAGTTCAAATAGGCAAATTACTGTCAGGTATATTGCACTTATACTGACCTAAAAAGAATTCCAGTGACTTCTAAATGTCAACATTCAATCCCTATTTATATTGAAATAAAGATTCAATTAGGAGAATTGAGAATGTTTATTTCCCCTCCCTTCTTTCACTGGGGTAAATTGGGATGCAGGAAACTCCTACTCTTTCAGGGAGGAATTAGTAGGCATGGGGCCAACTAAGAATTAATCCAGTTACTGCTGAGCATGAAATACATGCCCTATTTACAGTGAAATTGAGATTCAATTATAATGTCACATGCTTGAGGGTTCCAGCTTAGGAAGTGATGATATACAGTATCTTCATATATCTTCCTCATATCTTCATATTTCATAGTTTTGTAATTGAAATAATTGATGGTGGCCTGATGACAAGGATTACTTTGATTTTATGGTAATAAATTCAGATCTTTGTACTATGATATTTCTCCATTTTTCTTGAATATAGAAAAAAGTTTATTTTAAGACAGAGTCAAAATGTCTCAGACTCAGATTCATATCAATGCTGTTTTCTTGATTTCTTTTTTCTTTCTTTCTTTCTTTCTTTCTTTCTTTCTTTCTTTCTTTCTTTCTTTCTTTCTTTCTTTCTATTTCAGCAGAATAGGGGGAAATTTGCAGGCAAGACAGAGATTTCAAATTTCACAGGGATTTTTTAAGCTACATTCATTTACAATCTTTTAAAAGTGCTACTTCAGAAAACTTCTTTGTTGGAGGAATAATACATTAAATTATAGTAGTACTTTCTGTAGGGAAAAATCCTTGGCATATTTTAGAAGGGTTTATTGAGTTTTACATAAATTAAATGGTACTTTTAAGGATGACCCTTTATCAAAGAAATGAAGCTTAAAGTTGAAAGTGTAAGGGCTGGCACTTTTAATTGTGGTCATATATTGTTTTCATGCTGAAGGTGTACAAAACTGATAAATGTTGTCAATAATTTCTGAATTTGGCTAGCATCCATGATAGGTGGCAGAATAGCTATAGAAATAAATCAAACAATTATCATACAAGGACCCATAATGACAGTTATATAACAATGAAGCAAAATCCCTTGAGCAATCAGTCTCTCCATATCTTCATTTTCCATAATTTTGTAACTGAAGCAATTGATAGTAACCTGATCAGAAGGATTACTTTTATTTTATGTTAATTAATTTTGATTTGGTGTACTGTGCTACTTCTCCATTACACTGTTTTATGTATAGAGTAAAAATGCATTGTTTAAAAATTGTTTTAAGATAGAATCAAAATGTCTCAGACCTATTTTCTCCATGTGGTCCATTTTTCTTATTTGATCTCGGAGGCCATTATATAGAATCTATTAGGTAGCCTTACCTGCAGCTTTCACTAATCTGTTTGCACACTCAAAACAGAAAAAAATATTAGTTTATTGATTCAAGCATCAGAATAATTGCCAACTGATTCTCAACCATCGGTCCTTAGCAACCAACCAATATTATGTTATTCTATATAACAATAACAGCAACAAACCTTTGAAGAAACATCTTGGTAAAGCTCCAAACTCCCCACTCCACCCCCTTGTATACTTTTTATATACAGCAGTTGCCACTTTGGCATTGATCAGTAATACTTTTGAAGCCAATTTGCCATTCCAACATTAACTAGAGCAATTGGTGATTAAGAATCTACTGAGTAAAAATTAGGAATGTAACACAGATCATTAAGAAGTTATTATATTTGAGCTGTGCAATGTTTAGACTAATTTCAGTATTTTACAAATGCGGATAATGGAGTCTCATCTGTTGTGCTTCCTCATTTACATTATTATTATGTTCTTTCCAGTATCAGAATGAAACACATAATGTATGAGCTGGAGGGTATGATTTCATAGTCTAAATATCTGTATGCCTGCTTTGGAATTAGAACTTAAAATTTCACATTTAAAAACAATGCTGTCCTTTCAATGACAACTCAAATATATATGCCTTTTATACTGTGTCTCCAAATATTGAGAAATTCTTACAATATAAATAATGATATTATATGTATCTGTGCCTGATGATCATACTTGTATATTTGTATAGAGCCTTTTGTCTATCAAGAATGGTAATAAATAAGGGAAGACATCTTGAATTAAAATACTAATCAGATTTTTTGAAAAGTAACTCTGCATCTAACCTATTTTACTGATGGATTAGGAATCCCCAAATACATCATACAACTTCAGTGAAGGTGCTTCATGTATCTTTTTCAGGCAACTTATGTATAGTTTTACACACAAACACACCACTTATCAGTCCATTTTTTTCTATATCTTTTATATTTAAACACATTTTTAATTGGCATTGATGATAATTTAGATTCTTGGTATGGTAAAGGTAAAGGTTCCCCTCACACATGTGTGCTAGTTGTTCCTGACTCTAGGGGGTGATGCTCATCTCTATTTTAAAGCCGAAGGGCCAGTGCTGTCCGAAGACATCTCTGTGGCCCTGTGGCTGGCATGACTAAATGCTAAAGGCACACAGAACACTGTTACTTTCCCACCAAAGTTGGTTCCTATTTTTCTACTTGCATTTTTACATGCTTTCAAACTGCAGAAGCTGGGACATGTAACAGGAGCTCACTCCATTACACAGTGCTAGAGATTTGAACTGCCGAACTGCCCACCTTTCTGAACAGCGTCTTAGTCACTGAGCCACCATGTTGCTTCTTGGTATTGCTTCCTTTATTATGGAAAGTTGTCATACAATACAATACAATAGTAGAGTTGGAAGGGACCTTGGAGGTCTTCTAGTCCAACCCCCTGCCTAGGCAGGAAACCCTATACCGTTTCAGACAAATAGCTATCCAACATCTTCTTAAAGACTTAAGCAAGTACATACAGCAAGTTGTAAATTTGTAAAATAAATAAATGACAGTATCATTCTTTTGGTATTAAAATTCATATGTTTTCCCCAATTAGTGGTGTGCCTTTGAATACATGCTGGGACAGACTTAAAAAGTAGTTTGGAAATCATGAGGGGTCAAAATGAGTTGAAAAAAGAAGTGACAGAGCTTAAAGAGGAACTCAGAGACGTTAAACATCATATTGCAGAAAATAAACAGAGAAGTGTGGTGTTGGAGGAGGGAGCCGTTGGGCTGGGGGAAGAGGTTAAAGCAATCAGGAAGGGAAATGTAGACCTGGAAAACGTTTTGGCAAAAATAGAATTTGAAAGAATGTCCTTTTTTTTCAGATTCCAAAACCTACCAGAGACAGAAAATGAAGATCTTAAGGATATTATGAGTATAATTTTAGCAGAATATATCAAGAGAGACAAAAAACAGTTGTGGTGGGACATGGGTCTGGTTTATAGGATTAATTCAACATATGCTAGAAGTCATAATGTTCCAAGGGAGGTGCATGTTAAATTCCTCAGGAGGACCACAAGGGATGAGGTGCTTGGGGCCCAAAGGGAGAGACCACTGAAATATAAAGATGAAGAAATTACCATTCTTAAGCAGATTCCGAAAAAGATAAGAGAGAGAAGGAGGAAGTATTCCTCCTTATCAAAGAAATTATACAATAAAGGAATTTGGTTTAGATGGTTATTGCCAGAGGGAATGTTGATCTTCTGGGAGGGAAATAGGATTAGAATTAATACAGTGCAGGAGGATGAAGCCTTCATTAAAAAGCATTTTCCCCTCCTAGAGGACGAACACAGCGAAGGTAGTGAAAAGGATAGCAAGGTACAAGACAAGAAGAAGGGGGGGCTGTGGCTCCCTCTGGGGTCAGGGAGGAAGGAGCAATATCGAAAAGGCTCAGGTCACAAAAATAAAAGTATTTGAAATAATAGTAATTGTTGATATTCTAGAAAGTGACAAAGGAAAAATGATTGAACACATGGTTGACCATGTGGAATAGGACTCTGTTTTCTGCTTATCTTTTATATTTTGTTTTTAAGATTGTAAAAACTGTGAGATTTGGATGGATTTCTATCACTAGTGTGGGAGCTGCCAAAATTTTCTATCTATCCCCTTACCTTTTCCCATAAATGTTTAAAAACCAATAAAATTAAAAAAAAGTAGTTTGGATAAATGTGAACAATTTATTTTCTACATATATACATACCTTCAAATCAAGATTGAAGTTTTCCTGGAAATTTTTTTTGAGGGAGTTTCAGAGGTGAGTTGCTGCTGGTTCAGCTCAGATTGGATGAACTGGTAATAGCTGCAGCCAGAAGCTCTGCCCACCTGCCCATATAATTCTGCGCATGCGCAGAAGCATCACACGGATGCACCCGAACTGGTAGTAAAAAAAATTGTCAACCTACCACTGAGGGGTTTGTCCTTGTCTACTTCCTTTCTATGAGAAAGAATGGCTGGCTATAGGTCTTGGCACCAGAATCATCTTGTGGAAAAGAAACGTCAGGCAAAGAAAGATAGTTAACACAGAGAACTATTATAACAACAGCATGAAGATTAAATCAAGAGATCAATTGACTGCAGAGGAATTTAATTTTCAGTGGTTTTTGCATAGAGAAAGTTGTAATTAGATAACAGAACATTTGGGATGAACAGCCCAAAACAGAAGTTGAAATTGAATTATATACAAATGATGAACATGTGATTACTAACATGTATAAAGTTTTGTTGACATTTGAAATAAAAGAAGACCAAGGAAAAATATATGACAAAAAATACAAAAAAACATTGGATATAATATACTGTTGGAACGGTAGGAAAATATGTGGCTTTAAGAACGGAAATTTAGATTTACATTACATTACAATTATGTTCACATTAGTGTAAAAATTATACTTTATATTGCTCTTTAATGTAAAATAGGCTTTTATAAAATGATATACAATTGGTGTATGAATCCAGAAAAACTACCTAAGATATTAAAAGTTACTTTGTTTTTTCAAATTATTGTTACAAATGTGGAAAACTTTGAAGTGTCATTGTATCATGCCTAGTGGATTTGCAAAAAAAAGTCAGATACTTTGGGAGTCAAATTCACACAGTGCTATAAAGAATTTTAAAGATTAATATTCAATTGAAATTAAAACTGTTCTTGGTGGGGTTAATGGATCAGAGGTGGGTTTCAAAATTTGTTACTACCGGTTTGGTAGCTGTGGCTAGCTGGGGGAGAGAATACTGAGTGGGCGTGGCCCACATGATGTCATTCACGCCCACGCCCACTCAGTCACATGCCCCCTAGCCACGCCCACCGAATTGGTGAAAATTTCTGTTTTGCCAGCTGTTTTCCCTAAACAGAGACAAGAGGAAGCCTAGAGGGGTGCTCCTCTTCGCCCTTGATGGTAGGGGCTGATTTATCGTGTACATCCTTCCCTCACTTGGCTTCTATGCTTTGGTGCCACTAGGGCAAGCGGGGGAAGGAGAGTGTCCAGAGAAAGAAAGGAGGTGCATGATAGGAGAGAACGTGATAGCAGAGACAAGAGGATGTATGGAGGGGCATTCCCTTTCACCCTTGGAGGTGGGGGCTGCTTTATCATGTGCCTCCTTTCTTTTTCCGGTCCCTATCCTTCCCTTGCTTGCCCTGGTAGCACCCCGGCAGTAGCACCCGAGTGAGGAAGGTGGCCCTTCTTTGTCTTTACCCCCTTCGGCCCTTGTCACCAGGAAATGCAGGGGAGGAGTGGGAGGAAAAGCAGCAGGAGTTGGGTGGGTGAAGAGAGAGAGAGAATAAAAACTCACCTGCCCGTGCACTATCTTCACCTAGGCAGGCGGCGTGGGCGGTGCTACAACATGTGTTTTGCTGCGCCCACCCCAATGAGTGAAAGAAGTACCGGCCACAAACTGCACACCCACATTGAAACCATCCCACCTCCTCTCTCCCCACACATGCTCTCTGGAGGGGAGGGGAGATCTCTCCCAAGACCAGCTTCTTTCCTGCCTTCCTGTGGCATCAGTCTGTAGAGGGAGGGCACAGACCTTTCAGCACTGAGGTAGAAGCAGCCTGGTGATGGGAAAAGTTTGGCTTTTTTGCCAGGCTTCCAGCTGGCAAAACAGAAACAAAGTGGGTGGGTTGCACCCACAGCCACAGCTTCTTCACAACAGCCAAGGACCTCTTCCTTTTGGAGTTCCATGTGGTGGGGGTGAGCTCTCAGCACTTTTTCCACTGGTAGGAAAATATGCTGAGGGGGATCCTTGCTCACCTTTCACCCACTGCTTGGAGCTCACCACTACCTGCCGACACCTGCCGCCACTCGCTGCCACCCACTGCCGCCCACCACCACCCACCGCCACCAGCCTGAAGCCCACCTGCCTGGAGCCCAGTGCCTGCTGCCTGGAGCTCCAAGCAGTGGGAAGGGGGGGGCAGCTGTAATGCTGGTGGCTTTAGGATACACTGACCAGTGGGGAAGTGGGGTAGGCTAGTGTGAATACTTACCTGTGTGTAGGCAGGAGGAGGCAGTTCTGTGGATCCACATGGCGAAGGCGAGGGAAGGCGAGCATCCAAGTGGACCGGTTCAGGGGTATGGCCAGCCAACCATCATTACCAGTTTGGTGACCTATACCCAATTACCACTATTGGTATGCCCGAACTGGTCCGAACTGGGAGCAACCCAGCTGTGTAATGGATATACAATTAGAAAAGAGTTGTGGAAGATTGTTTTTACACATGATAACTTCTGCAAGTTTATTATGTGCAAGATTGTGAAAAAACCACAAGGAAATAGCTGAAAATGACAGAACTAGCAAGGAGAAAGGATAAATAACTACATTTATTAGTGAACTTTTTAATTAAAAAGAATGAACGTGATTTATGAGCTTGATTATTAGAAAGTTGAAGGTATAGTATGATAGACTATGGAAAGAAGGAAATTATTTTTTAACTTTAGAAAAATGGTAAAATATAAATGTCCTTGTAACCTTTTTTAGAAGATTGGAAGAATCTTCTCTTTGCGCATTTTTCTCACATTACTTTCGTTTACTGTTTCCTTTTTAGAAATATACCTGGATCATTGAGCATATACAATAGATGAAAAGTTCTAAATATCTGTAGACAAGATAAGAAATGATGGATAGGAACTAATCAAGGAGATAAGCAACTTGAAATTAAAGAGAAAGTTCCTAACAGTAAGAACAATTAACCAATAGAAAAGCTTGACTTCAGAAATTGTGGGTGCTTCATCTAGAAAATTCACTAGAGAATTTTAAGAAGAGGCTGGATGGCCACTTGTCTCAAAGTATATTGGGTCTACTGCTTGAGGAGGGGGTTGGACTAGAAGGCCTCCAAGCTCTTTTCTAGCTTTACTCTGATTGATTGATTGATTGATCTAGAAGTGTTTTATTGAATTGGCAGACATAAAGTATATACCTCTCATGTTATATAGATTACCCAGAAGAGTGTAATAGCCAACATGTTATTTCCCTATATATCCCAGGTGCAATTAAGCTTTTTTATGTTTGATTTCAATCAGTCTCCATAGCTATCTCTTGTGAAGTCATTTTTTTAAAAAAAGTTTCATTAGGCTCACCATATCCTCAGTGTAGCTCTTCCTAAATATATGGGGTTTTTCCTAAAGACAGAGACCAGAACCAGGATGAATATCCTCAACTTTAAGAAGATTTTCTTTGCACAGGGCTTACCTCTTTTAATTCTTGCTGACAGTTTATATCCACTTGGAAACATAAGATCAAATAGCTTGCATCAATATGGATTTTTCTCAGAGTTGCCGAGGGAATTGGGCTGTGATCAGTCAAAAGCTGTACTAAAGCAAAGACTAGTACATGTTAACAATAAGAGAGAGTTGGACATCTGCCCCACAAATATTTGAGAAGGCAATCGTGCCCCGTGCCTATGCCGGTAAAGTATTTTGAATTTATAATTCAATTTATTCATTTTTCCCCTTAGCAGTATTGGGAGATAGAGTCAGGAATATTCCCCATAGTATTGGAATATCCCCTTGTCACTCTCATGGTCATTAAAACACTGGTACATGGTCTGTTTTATTGTACCTTTTTATAAGATGAAATATAATATCATAGTATTGTTTAAGTTTAGGAATATTGTTGAACACCTGAAAAGTATCTTTATGATCATCAGGATTCAAAGACCAGTCTTCAAATTGGCAAATTTTGCTACTCTGCTTATAAAACTACTTTTTGAATTATGCCCCACTGTTATAGTTTCTGCTTATAGAATATTTCACCACAAATTATTATACCGTATATTATGGACGACAATTACTTCTTGTGCTCGGGATTGTTTATATGAGACTTACTGAGAAAAACCCACCAGTGATTTCCAGATGCTCAGTTCAACATGGCTTTACCATGTTCTTAAATTGAACTTTGTGCAGATTCCCAGACACAAGACATTGCACAGCTACTGGTATATGAATATTTGTTGCACATTAGGATGGAGTCTTTTGAAAAGTTTGTTGTTCTTATACCCATTGTAATTTAATTTTTCTGTTTCCCACACTTCCCATAATTGTGATTTTTGTCCTTGAAGCAGATGACTCTTGATTGTTAAAGTAGTTGCCATCTCTGACCTGAAAATATTCAGGGTCATGAAAATATTTACAGAACCCTCACATCCTTGACATAAATTGTTTCAACTCCTACCTCAAAACGACACTATAGAGCACTGCACACCAAGATAACTAGACACAAGAACAGTTTTTCTCCAAACGCCATCACTCTGCTAAACATATGATTCCCTCACCACTGTCAAACCATTCACTAAGGCTGCATTACTATTACTATTAGTCTTCTCATTGTTCCTATCACCCATCTTCTCCCATTTATGACTGCAGGACTTGCATCCTTATGATTTATATTGATATTGATCATTTCCTGATTGTTTATTTGTACCCTATGGCTATCATTAAGTGTTGTACCTTCTGATTCTTGACGAATGTATCTTGTATTTTTATGTACACTGAAAGCATATCCACCAAAGACAAGTTCCTTGTATGTCCAATCACACTTGGCCAATAAAGAATTCTATAAAACTATAAAATCTATTCTATTCTATAAAATCTCTGGTTGTTAAAGATCCATTTGTATAAGACACCACTAGGAAATCCATGGCATATGAGGTTTAAGCGGCTGCGCGGACAATTGTGGGAGCTACTAGATACTCCCACGTAACACCTCGGCTGCACTGGCTACCTGTGGCTTTCAGGGTGCGTTTCAAGGTGTTGGTTATCATCTTTAAAGCGCTCCATGGCACAGGATCTAGCTATTTGCGGGATCGTATCCTGCCCCACACATCCCTTCTGCCGATTCGCTCTCACAGGGAGGGACTCCTCCGGGTGCCGTCCACTAGGCAATGCCAGCGGGCGATGCCCAGGAGTAGGGCCTTCTCTGTGATGGGCCCGACCCTCTGGAATGATCTCCCCCCAGATATCAGAACTACCACCGACCTCCGCTCCTTCCGTAAGAAGCTTAAAACCCACCTGTTCAATTTAGCCGCCCTGGCCTAATACCAATTTTAGTCCCTCAAGTCTGTATTTTTAAATTTTTAGGGGTATGTTTTTTAGTTGATTTTAACTTTTATTATTCTGTACAGTTGATTTAGGTTTAATTCGCTTTTAAGGGAATGTCTTTAAGGGTATCTATCTTTTGTACCTGTTTTTAATGAGATGCCTGTACACCGCCCCGAGTCCCTTCAGGGAGAGGGGACGGTCTATAAATTTTGAAAATAAATAAATAAATAAATAAGCAATATGATGTCTCTAAACAAATTTTGAGCCATACATTTTCAGGTGTAGTAAACATATTGCTGGATGGTAAATGATAGCTATAAGCATGGAAACCAACATCATTGTATCCTTTGGACACCTAACTTTATATTCATATTGTTATATTTTGCAAATAACATCAACTACTAGGTTGATATTTTCTTGCTTTTCAATAGCAATTTTAATGAATTTATCCTTTGTGACATTTGCATTTGTCTTTAAATGCCACCATATAACAGGGTTTTAATCATTCCAAATAGCTTTTTAATTATAGACCTAATTACTTTTTCGGAAGGTTAAGCTGCACAAACAAGAATAAAACTGTTTGCTTGTGATGTGTGTTGAGAATTATGTAGTGTTTTCACATTACATATTCAGTAAACTTTCTCGGTCAGTTTGATCTGACATTTTAAAAAATCTCCCTGTACATCTGAAGAGAATTAGATTTAAGGACAGTTTAACATTCAACTATATGCACTACCCATTAATCTTTTAATTAATTATGAAATCAAAGTCAGACATTTATTTCAACTGAAGTCACTGTGCAAGTGGGCATGCATTCACAATGCCCCTCTATATACAGAGAATAATTTTAAAAAGTGGGTTTGTGCGGTATTTGGGGTCTTTTCATTTGTACTAAACTTTCTTTATGTTTCCCTAGGGAAAGTTATTTTTAAAAACATTAATATAAAAGATTATTGGGATGGAGATTCTTTATGAACCACAAAATTAATTTAGGTTCTATTCTTTTGTTTAATGATATACTCTGAGAGTTCTTTGTAAATAGAGGAGAATATTTATAGCTCAGGGTTGAAATGAAGGGTCCTTGGTGAAGGCTCCTCTCCTGTATATTTGTTGACTGCCTGTTGCAATAAATCCTGGAGTTTTACCTCAGCTGTGTCCAGCCTCGTTCATCGCCCACTATTCAATACTTGGTGGTCTCTGAAGTTGCTTGTTTTCTTGAAGATGTTTCATTTACCTAACTAGGTAACATCATCAGGGTTAGTAAGGAATGCTATATGCTGTCAGGTTATATTCTGTGACTTGCCTGTCTGTATATGTGTGGGGTGGTCTTAGGGATTCTTTGGTTGGGCTATTTACTGGTAGCTCTTTGGCAGTTTCTTGATTGATGTATTGTTTGTTGTTACTTTTAAAAAATACAACGCCAAGGTAAAATTAAGAAGTTGTGATAAAATACTAATATAAAAAAGATAACATAACTAATAAAAACGTAATATACACTACTACAATGGTGTGTTAATTGCCTGTACAATTGTAAATCAAATTATGAAGTAAAAATTTATATCATCTAAAATGAAATAGCTAGCATGCATTAGATAGGAAATTATAAATTAAAGGAAGTGATTACGATATTTCTGTGACTAATTGTGCCTTATTTTCATTGCAGCAACACAACTTCTGTCTATTGCAGAAGCGATTAAGAGTTTTAAATTTTGTAGAATAGTGTTTGTCAACCTCAGCAACTTTAAGATTAGTGGACTACAACTTTTAAAGTTGTTGAAGTTGACAAACATTATCCCAAAAAATGTTTCCTCTTCCTGGAAATTTAGATATTAGGGGCAGTAGAAAAGCAGGCCTAATATCCATGTAGAATTTATAGTGCAATACATGTGAAATGGTATATTTTAATGCTGTGCACATCCAAATATTTTCATCATCTCTAAAATTAGATGCAATTTTGACTCTATAAGCTATATTATGGACAGTTAGATGAAATACCTCAGTATCTGCTTTTTTAAAAAAAGGATTTTTAATGAAACCTGATAAAACCCACAGAATTTTGGGGGAAGGTACAAATTATCTTTAAGGGCTGAATCCAAAACATGATCTGTGAACCAGAAACTTTGACTTCCCAAATGAGCAGAAATCAGCAATGAGTTATAACTTTTATGATAATTATAGTAGTGGATGACATCTGTATAAACAGAAGCCCTTATTTATATAATCATAAATGAAATAATTACATAAGTAAATTTTAAATATTATACAGTTGGAAATGCCTAAATACTCCACTTAGTGTAATTCCTTACTCAATGCACAAATTCAGATTAAAAAATCATCAACAAATGGCTGTCCAACTTCTATTTGAATTCTTACACTATCTCTGGATAATTATTTATTTATATAAGATTAGCTGTACCCGGCCACGTGTTGCTGTGGCCCAGTCTGGTTAAATGAAAAAGAAAGAAAAGAGAAAGCGCAAGTTTCTAATATGTTTAATTTCACAATGCTTGTGGGTATACAATATTTTTTGTTGTTCCATTGTCTGTGCAGATATAGAGATTGTCTGGTTTGCCGACTCTAGAACATGCAACATATAATTGTCCATGTGAGAAACAATTTTCAATTGCTGGAAAGACGTTGGACCGGGCACATTTACCAAAAGCATGCGAAGAAAGAAACATTCCCAGGGTGGTTCCCTCAAGGCAGGGCCATGCTGTTACCAGCAGCGGCAAGGTTCGTGTGGGTCTTGCCCACCTGGTGGGCTCTGCCACTCGCTGCACTGGCCACGGCTCCCCCGGCAGAGGCATGGAAGTGAGCCACATTGTCCCTGCAAGAGCCGCCACGGAGGATGCTCCTGCAGGCCCCAGCCTGGTGCCTCCAAGCTCCCCGCGACAGGCAGCCTCCGGAGCAACAAGCTGGATGGGGCGACTCCAGACCTCAGCATGGGAGGGAGGCTGGGGGTGTCTCCCATGGGCGTAGTGGGGCAGCGGGTGGGTGCTGCTGTTGGTCAGGCCTCTGGGCTGCTGGGCTGGGCGAGGCTGGTTGGGGGAGACAGCATCGGGGCTGTTGGCCTCATGGAAGTTGTTGAGTGTCTCCTCAGAGGAGCTTTGCTCGGGCTCCTCCAAGTCGGTGGCCCTGGAGAGCAAAACGTCCAGGATCTCGGAGGAGGAAAAGTCCTCAGTGTGCAACTTGTCCAGGTCATCGTAGCTCTTTGTGTCTTTGGCGATGCTGTTGTTAGAGCTGAGGCTGGCCGAGATCTGCACTGGGTTCACGCTGGTGATCTGGAAGCCACTCTTCTTCTTCAACTGGGCGCCTGCCAGACTTAGACACCTCCTCCTCCCTGCGACAGCAGGGCCAGGCTCTGCAGCAGAGATGCCCCAGGAGGGCAGGAGGAGACCGAGATGGAGGTGGCATCGGAGGCTGGGGGAGGTGGCATCAGCTGGGCCAGCAGGTCGCGCAGGAAGTCATTCAAGCCAGTGCTGCTGCTGCTGCTGCCGGCCTGCCAAGGCAGCATCACGAGCTGCACCATCTTCTTTCTCTCCTGCGCCTCCGCTGCTCAGTCAGGCTACTGTGGCTGCTGCTGAATTGGGGCTGGCAGAACGACGCCACCACTGACGATGACGACACCTTCCTGAGGCACTGGCCCAGCTGGGCTGAGGAGGAGAAGATGGTCACCATCCCCGACCCAGCTTCCCTCAGCAGCGGCAGCAAGAGGAGGTGGCCGGCGTCCCCTGAGGAGCAGGAGGAGGAGGAAGGACGTTAGGCAGCCCCCACCAGCCACAGCCCCACCCAGAGATGATGCCGCCGCTGCAGCTGCCGCCTCATGGGGCACCCAGTGGGCGCCCCAGTCCCACTGCGCCTAAGGCTGACATCGCCGCTGCCGCCCTCCATCAGAGCCACCTTGGTGAGGCTGTAGCTGACTCGCTGTGAGGGGGGGTGGAGAGCGCGCGCGGCCGGCCGGGCTGAGGAGATTCTCTACCTCCGCCTCCTCTGGAGCTCCACTGGGCTGGGTGGGGGGAGGCTGGCTTAAGGGTGGGAGGAGGCAGCTAAGGGATGGTGCAGGCGCCACCCTGCTTCAGACAGCAAAGGCCCGGCAGGAGGAGAGGGGAGAAAAGCATGTTTTTACCTGTCACAGGTGTGACATCTATAAAATATAAATATATAAAAACATGCAAGTATTCGAATGCAACGTTGTGTCAAAATTTTAAAGCAATTGGTGAAGAACTTTTGGAGATTTGAGATTTTGAACAAACAAACATTACATTTTTATTTATATAGAAAAATTAACATATCAAATATCATAAATTATTTCACTCTTAAATTGTTAAAATGAAGCATTTCTTTCCCTCAAACTCTTAATCACATTGGTCTTTCTTTAAAACCATTATTTTATGCTCTGTATGGCAGAATGTTGATAAACTACCATTCTTTATTTCCTTCTTTGTGGGGTAGGTACGTGAAAAGTGCTAGCCTATCACCCTTTAGTCTTCTATATTGAAGGTGGAATGGGTCCTGTTTTTTTTAATCTTTCTGCCTATGGATTAATTTTTAGTAACACAATCATTCTGATTGCACTTTGGTGAAACTGTCTTAATTTGTCTGAATATTTCTTAAAATATGATTCTTTGAACTCGATACAATGTTAATATTAATATTGCAATATTAATAAAAAGAGACTAAATGAGAAATATTATTTCCTATAATTTGAAAACTCTACTTCTATTGATCGAATAAGAATCAAGTATGCTTTGGTTCTGGTTTGTTTTTCCTTTTTTCAGTCACATTATATTGCTATATTATATTCACTTTGTTTTTGTTTACTATTTAAGATCTCTTCCTGGACATGAAAAAATCAAGGATGCCCCATTTTATATTTGTGCATTTGATTTCTGTTTTCTAAAGGAAAGAAATTTGTATTTTCTCCTCCTGTAGGTCAACTTTTTTCAAAAACAGATTTGGTCAACTAGGTAAAATCCTTCAGTATTCTAATATAATTTTTCTCTGGTTATAGAAATGTAAGATGATTTAAGTTAAATAGTACTTCCAGACCATGTTTTCTATAATGTTCAAGGCTACCACTTCACAGTTGACTGCAGAATAAATGTTCTCTTCTCAGATATGACCAACTATTCTTCTTGTTCTTAGCATCCTTTTTGTGCTTTTATACTCAGCAAACACACAAAAAGATAAAGGTTGATTATGGCTTTGAAACAATCTGTGAGAGAAAGTACACTTGTAGGGTGATTTTAAATAATCTTGATTTACATTTGTCTTTTCTTCTTCAACCTAATTTTTATTGGTGAGCAAACTCCATGTATAAGTAGTTCATAGTTTTGTCAAAATTTATTTATTTTTCCTCTATGAAGTACATTATTCAACCTTATTTATGTTAAACTCTTTGTGATACTGCTGTCTTCTCAAGGTAAAGATTGTTCAAGAGCAAAGGGTTTGTTGCACATTTGCTGATTTAAAACATATAACAAGTAAAAAGGGTAGAAAAACATTAATATGGCCTGTATGCTAGGCTGTATGGATCTTATTAAGGCAACAGCTATGCTGCAGGTTTCAAATCACGTTGCTGCTATTCTATATAAATAATCAATTACATTTTAAGGAATGAGCACTATACAGACTATATAGCAAGATAATGAAATCTCATTCTCTTGGATCATGTATTCCTTCTTCCAACTAAACTTTATGTCAAACCAACATAACAATATAATTTTTTTCTTAAAGATATGTCCACGTAATTTCAATACTATTATGGTTCATGGATGTGTATCAAATTGTGGAAAATCCTCCATTCTTTCAAAATATATCTTATTCTTCTAATTGTTTATTTAAAACATTTCCCAAGACATGTATTTTATTCCATTTTGAGATTAAGAAGCAGCAGGTGCCTTCAGTACAAGCCCATCAGGAACCAAAAGTGACAACCAACTTCTGCAAATCTTATATTTTCTGATTATATATATATAGCTAATGATGTGCTCATAAAGAATAAAGAAATAATATATTTCATATTTGTTAAAATTATACTGTATGTTAAGACTACAGATGCTTGTTTGTACTATGTAGATTATAGGTAGCTAGAAGTTCTATATATTGGGACTATTCTTCCAGCCTCATCAAATAATATATATATATATATATATATATATATATACTTTGCTAGTTACATTAAGGTCTGTATGAAATTTCATTTTTTTCATTACTTCCAATGGTTTAAAAAAATCTTTCAACACTACTAAATGTGTAGGAGAAATTAGAATTGTTAAAATACTGCAAAAATGAACTTAAAGCAAGCTGTTCTCTCTTGTTCATCATTCAAGGCATTACTTTTCTTAGCAACTGAGAAACCCAGTAAATGCCCAGTAAATAGACTTTGATCACAGGAACATGGTACAGCATACCTATTTAGTCATATGCTCATTGCATGGCCTTAGGGAAATTATCTTGTGCCCAATTTGCCACATGCAAAATGGCATAAGAAGCCTGTGTTAAGAGTGAAAAATGGACAATAAAGTCTTTGCATATGAAAAATGAACTATAAATGCTTAACTGTACTGTAATCATAAGTAACAAAATATACACTTCACAATGGAGAATGTCTAGAAGTGACAAATGGCCAGCCTAGTAATATTGCTGGTATTTCAAATCTCTCCTCAGGTGATCTTTGCTCATATTCTCTGCATTTAACATTGTGAGAAGCTGAAAAGCTGGAAGGAAAGAAATATTAAGTTGATCTTCAAACTCAGTGAATTCAGTGTTTCTCTTATTCTAATCTTTTTGGTTTTGCCTCTTACATGTTTATATTGCAGAATGCCGACAATCATAGCTGGAAGAAGAAGCTACTGTAAGTAGGCAGATTTATGAACAATGAGCAAAGAGTTTTAAAGAAGTTGCTGCAGACATTGAATATTTTCCACAATCATATCCATCACTATATCAATTTCTGCCTATCATCCTCAGATATAAAGCTCAGAAGCTTTATATACCCTAAAGTTATAGCAAATGATAGAGGACTACAGAATTGACTCTGGAGAAGGAATACAATAGATGGTAAAATATTACTTAAGTCCAGGAAAAGAAGATAACTTTAGAAAGAAAATGACTCTGCCTTAACTCTCTTTGGTGTAAGAGTGAAAAAAGGGGAAACATAGGCTTTCAAGATTCTGTTACTATATCTTATTTCAATATTTCTTGTGGAGTCTGTTTCCTCGCCTGCCCTCTTTCAAAAGCCTCAAACATTCTTAATATCTAGGATGTCCAAAATATAGTTTTAGGCACAAAGAAGCTTCTATAACATTGGTTATCCAAATTGAGGGCTCCTAATTTCATGTAAGACCCACAAATATACTTATATAAACATAAATACATTTTTCTTTTTTTAGTCACTTTTTTCAGTGCTGAAAACTTCAACAGTCACTAAATGAAGTGTTGTATGTCAAGGACAATCTGTAATGTAGGATGCAGTAAGAAGAAAATGAACATTTGACTGCCAGAATTTTCAAATTTGTAGATGGACCTGCTATTTACCATGGGCTCTTTTTGAACATTTTAAAGTTAGAAATTCCCAATGACCTATCAAGTAGTAAAGGGAACAGGACAACAATTGATGAATGTTTTGCAAAGAAGTCACTTCGCTCTCAATATGATAGATGCCTACACACATTTCCTAAAAGCTTAGCAATTCAGACTCTGTTTCTTTAGATTACTTCCTAATATGCTGCTGTTGAAACCAAAGAGTTGCATCATTTTATCTAGGATATTGTCTAAATTGTTACTCGATTGGTTACCAGATTGGAAAAGTAAAAGGATAATAACTCCAGGTATATAATGCTTTTCATTTTGAAACTAATGTTATTTCATCTTTTGGCTGCTTCTTGCCTTGGAAAAAGCAGAATAAAAGAAAAACAAAACACCCCTAGAAGGTGCAGCTAAAGAAGAAAGAAAGCATCACAAAAGTTTTGATCCCGCACATGGTTTTTTATGTAGATTTTTATTCATTCCACAAACAGTTTATATTCATATTTGCCTTCTGAAAAAAATTAAATGAGAGAGAGAGAGCATAATGAATCCAATGGCATCAGATTTACTTTATGGCAGTGTACAAAATTCAGTCTTAATTTCCCTACCTGTATCAATTGCCCCCCCTCTCTCTCTCACCCTCTCTCCCTCCCCCCCGCCCCTCCCTCTCTCACTGGACAGTAGGGAACAATGCAACATTACTTGATATATGATGCAAGTAACACAGAGATAAACAGGAAAAGCAGTATGGAAGCCTTTCATTTAAGCATACCAGTAAGATACATATCTCCCCATCTACAGTTAATGGATGTTCACAAATTGCATATAATTGCTTTACTATCACATATCAGAAAGTAGTACACAATATATATTTTGGAAAATGTTTCGTTTTTCTGGCACATTCAGACAACAATGGACTCTGTAAATCACTTCCTTTATTATGGAATAACAAGCTATACCACAGAGAAATCATTTGCTGTATCTACTGCCAGTATAAAATTATTCATTTTATTTTTCTTTCAATAGTGAATAATGCCTGAAGTTTTCAATAACAACTAATAAATCTTGTATTTATATCAGTATGAAAGGTCACATTGGTGCATTTGTTTTCTATAACTGCTCTTGAATAAATAAAATAATACACAGTGACACTGCATGGGGTTTTATAATACAATTTATACATGTTTTCAATTCTCTTGCTCATCCTTGTTTTACAGATGAAATTACTGGGATCAACTGGCCATCCTCTAGCTATTAATAAAATCCCTGTAGACATTCCATTTTATAAACCTTGAAAACTATATCTGTAGCAGCTCTAAAATACTAGTCTGGTGCTCAGCTACAAAAAGTTATAGGGTTGTTCAGAATTATACGGTTGTTCAAAGTCTCAATTATTAGCTTTATGGACCAATTTGTCAACACAATATCACTTCAATTACCCAAAAGACCCAAGAAATGACATTCAGATTAGAATGCAGCAATTGGAAAAGCAGACCCACTGAAGGGCAGAGAACTAATAGTACAATACAGACTAAGAAGCAATGTGGAGAACGTTGCCTTGTGGGGCTCTGAAAATAACTTTATTTCTCTTAGTGGTAGGCAAATGTTATTGAATAAACCTTTGTAGGGTGTACAATTCATGCTTGTTGTCTGCCATATCCCCAGATTTTAGAAAATTCTCTTTCTCCGAAATAACTGTATCTCAAATTAAGGGAATACAGGGTCATAAAAATGAATTATGGCTGGTTATTAAGTCATTGATTGTTGTTTCCTTGTGCCTCTTCACCTTTATATCCTAAGTACTGGATAAGCAGGGTGGTATATCAGTATTCTTGTTGACTAGTGGTTCTAACAGTACTTAAAAAAAACCCATATTAATGGAATTATTCATGTTTATATTCCTGCTTTTTCCTACTTCATATCCTTCATATTTGATTGTCAATTATTTTCCATTTAATCATTCTATTCAGTATTTCTTAGCAACTTTAAGATATGTGGAGTTCAACTTCTAGAATTCCTAGTTACATATCTTAAAGCTATTGAGGTTGAGAAACATTGAGCCATTCAATACTAAGAAGCTGTCATGCTCTGTTTTGTCATATCAGAATATTTTTACTACATTTTCCCAAAGGAAACTTTAGTTTTTTTCTCCTAAGTCTGTTTGTATCTTTGTCTTCTCTACAAAGGCTAGGCTACAGCAAACATAACTGCAAAATTCCCTGCTACTTTTAGATGGCAGACTACAGAGATATTGAGCTTTCTTTTAGCTATCTACTGGTTGGCTGGATTTCCGTAGCTCAGATAAGGCAGATCTAACCTTAACTTTAGCAGAGGTGGCATGATTTCAGCTCCACCTTGACTAGCTATAAAAATGTGTTTACTAACATGTATAAAAATGGTACATCCATCAAATGACAAAACTGGCTGATAAGGAGAATTAAGTCTGTCTGTAGGTTGAAACAGAATATATTTCAGTCACAACAGACTTTGTTGTGGGCAAATCTTTTCTTTTGAGTGAAAATGCTTTCAATCACCTTGCTTTTATAATTTTTCTCTTTCTGCCTCAAAGAATAGGAAAGTAGGAAACCCATAGTTTTGATTGGATAATATGAATCACTTTTATGGTTTCATCCATACAATCCATTCATTCATTTGTTGATGAACAAAGTCTTGTTCATTTTTCCTCTTTTACAGAGATGCTTTAATAATATAATCTTATTAATTTTAAAAAATGGACAGCATAGTGATGAATTTGATATGAACCAGAAGCACATGGATCTATCATTCTCTCCTTTTTTTCCTGAAAGCTGCTAATGAAGAATTACTTTTCTAAATTTTCCTGCCTGAGTTTACTTGATGACCAAGAACTATGATTAGATATTAAACATTTTCCCGATGAACAAAATCATATTCACATTCCAGTTGTAGTTGGTTCAATATATTTTATAATCTGATGGAGAACCAGTCTGAAGTTCACCCAACAGAAGTAAGTTACAAAACTTACTATCATTAATTTGATATGCCAAGCAGAAAAGTTTGGAAGCAATTCTCATCACCACCATCACCAATCATTATCTCCATTATCAAAGAACTAGTATAGCATACTAGTAGTTCAAATACTGAACTGTATTTAGAGGAATCCTTGTGGGTGACTTCAGACAGGCATCTTTTTCTCAACTCAATCTATATCAATAGCTTATTGCTATGGAAGAAAAAAAGGAGGAGAATTGTTATATATTCCACTTGGAGCTCCTCAGGGAATACCAGGATGCAAATGTAATAAATATAAATACATTGAAATAACTGTCTCAGTCTGTTCACTTGTGTAACAGCTCTGAGTCAATTATTCAGTTAAAAAAAAATCTACAGACTTTTCTAGTCATAACATAGAAAGTATGTTCCCAGTCATAAATTATTTGGGAAGAAAATTATACCTGAAAATGCTATATTTTAAGGAAAACCACTTTTATCAAAATGGCAGAAATATAACTGTTCATTAATTCCTGAATAATTTTTACATGCTTGCACTAATAGTAAGAAAAAAAGGGGGGGGGAGATCGATTGAGGACAATGGGAGATATGATTTATGGTACTTCTCCCATTTGTTAGATGCCTTGCATTTGTCAGAAAAGGCAGCCTGTTAATTGTCCATTTCCTTTTGACATTAGAGGGCTTTAATTGGTCTAGGACTGATTCTGTAGGAGTATTGAGGCAGGATCCTTTGGGATGATCACTTAAGTCTTCTCTTCCTTCACCATATGGGATTGCACAGAAGTCAATTTCTGATCCTGACCTGTGTTTGATGTCAGCTTCAGTCATGGACAAAGGCTTCTTCTCTGCAGATTTCATTTCCAAAAGCTGTCTACCAAAAACTAGAGGGAAGGAGTACAGAAGAGAAAAAGAGACAGAAGGAAATACTTTGATTCTGAGCTTCATAGTGTGTGATTACTGTCAAGCTTCACTGAACTGTGTCATTTTCAGTGAGCTGACTAAGAGGTTTTCTGCGCAGAGTTTGTGCTGGAAAATGCTGACTACTTTGGGTTTTCTAATGTTCTGTTTGAACACTTATGCACATGTGACACTTCAGCAATGTGGCATAACATTGCTATTGGCATACTGAACCTGCACAATACTTGTTTTTCTTTTTTCTCTCCCTTTACACAGTCCGCCTGGACACTTTACAACAGAAAGGTTTATGCTTCCAAAATACTTATCACAGACTGTCTGAAAAAATACGGGCCTGCATAGAATCATAAAAAGCAATGGCACATTTTGTTTATCTTAAGAGGAAGGTTTTTAAACCTGCATTTGAGATATCATTTACCAAGCCTATTTTAACCCAAGATCATAAAGACTAGGGGAAAGAGAGAAACTTAATCTTTTTCAGTTTTAAGCAAGTGGTGTGCTGGTAAATATTTAAGAACTGGTGTCAGTATTCCAAGTAATGCACCCATAGTAAACAGATCTCTGAGGCAGGCAGGGAAAGGGGAAACCTTTACTTTTAATTGGATGAAAGCCATGTGAAATTTCAGAGTCGGCTTTCACCAGTTGTGCCAATATGAAGTATCCAGTATTTCCCCTTTCCCTTCAAGTCACTGGTCATGCCCTCCAATCCAGTAGCTGGCAAGTTGCCTGGTTAATTGCTCCTCCTCTGGCCAGCCACCTGGGAGAACATTCTTGGTTCCCACTTTATTGTTTTGTCTACAAAACCCCATCTAACTGTTTCCGTCCTCCCACCATTGTGTAACAACCCTGAAGTTTCCAAGATGGCTTCAGCCAGGTTCACTTCAGGTTGACAACTGGCTTGACTGGCTCCATTGCTGTGGCTATGCTCCATAACTATCTGAGTAACAGCTAATCAACTGATTGGGCTAGCAGTTCCAGAAAATATAGCAATCAATTCACATTAGCTGGGATAATCCAGTTCCAGCACACCACTAGATTTGGCATCTATCCACTTGAAATGCAGTCTTCTTCTTTCATATCAACTTTCCCCAATAAGGATTTTAGACTTTGGTTTAATCTGGGAAGCATGAGATTTCTATGTACGGTAAGAGGAGAAAGGAGATGAATACCTTTATTTTTTCATGTGTCAATTCAAATGAATTGATTTTGGATTAGAGTCTTGGTATATTTAGCAGACTCCCAGGGTTGAAATCTGATGAAATGAATTTTTGGGTTGTCCGCATCCTTGATATTATCAACTAACTTGGTTAGGTCTGTATAGATTTTACCACTGCAAATCCCTAACAATTCATTAAAAGGTTGTGGCTCTGGTTTACTGCTAGTACCTCTTGTATATCTCCAGTTTCATGATTTGCATGTTCTATCAACATATGTTCAGAATTGGAATAAATATAGGTAGGTTTCATAATGTGAACACTTGGAAATCATTTTCATTTTTTCTTTCAGTCTGGATTTGTATGGCAGTGGCATTTTATTCAAAGGTAAAGAAAGAACCTTGCTTTAAACTCAGCTATATATCAGCAAATGCAATATATGTATGACAAAGTCCAAGTGCCAATACAGATTTTAAAGTAAAATTGGATGTGGAGGGGGTGGAACCTTTACAACAAGATGTGGACTGTTCATCAAATCATACAGTGTTATATATAATAGATGTTCTGCTCTCACTCCATATAGGGAGTGCTTCCATACTGTGATAATTGTACATGATTGATTAGTCTGCCCACATACTTTTTAATGGTGTTATGCTACAGCCCAGAAATAATTGAATTTGTAATATGTCCTTAACAATACAATTTCAAGACCTTTCTTGGCCTATATTGAAAATAATCCTAAAATATAAAACCAAAGAGAAGGTAAAACAATCTAGGTTCAAAATTTATGTAAAGGAAAAGGTTCCCCTTGCACATACATGCTAGTCATTCCCAATTCTAGGGGCGGTGATCATTTCCGTTTATAAGCCGAAGAGCCAGCACTGTCCGAAGACGTCTCCATGATCATGTGGCTGGCATGATTAAATGCCAAAGGCACACTGAGCGCTGTTACCTTCCCATCAAAGATGGTTCCTATTTTTTCTACTTGTATTTTTACATGCTTTCGAAGTGCTAGGTTGGGAGAAGCGGGGGTAAGTAATGGGACCTCACTTGGTTACACGGCGCTAGGGATTCAAACTACTGGACTGCCAGCCTTTCTGAGGACTCTCCAGAGTTGTTAGCAAGAAGAAACATCAGACCATGCTCTTCAGAGGCACTGTACATGTATTTGAATTGTCCAGTTAGATGGATATAAGAGGACATGCCAAGTTCACAGTGTTCTTAACAAGATTCATGTAAGAGAAAGAAATAGGGTTCCAAGAACTCAGCCTTATTTCTTATTCCAATTAATATCCTAAGGCATTATGGCAGTGATTTGCTAATCTCTCTCTAATGTCTTTATTGTGAAATAGAAAGAAGGAAGTTTTTTTTACTGCTAATGGCTGCATTTGAAAGAAACCCTCTTCTAAATCCTTACTAGCATGGGAATCCATCTTTATAACGTAATATAAATGTAACATATACCTTACCGACAAATGTCCCTACTCAACTGCTTCATGTAATGATTAAAAAAAGGACCAAACTCTTTCCCTGGCCATGGAGCTGATCTCTCCATCAGCACCAACTGGAATCACTAGCTAAGGGGGGATTGTAAAATGTTGTCTCCAATCTCAAACCTTGGTTGTTGAATGATAGCATATAAGGGTGCTAAGGTCTGTGAAAACCATGAAGGATTAATTGCCCTATTGAGATTGCAACACAGATCATTAAGCAGCATTTTATATCCAAAGAGTTACCTTCCTATAACTTAGTATCCTAAGCATCCCCATATTCCTGAAAACCTTAGGGAACTTTAGAGTGGAAAATAGTGATCGTCTTGTGTGTGTGGGGGTATATGTTTGTGTGTAAATATGTGTAAGTATATAAATTTACACAGGTTGTCTCAAAGTTATTTGAAGACCTGCATTGAAATTTCTGTTATCATATTCCTGAAAAACCTTAGATTGTTGTTACCTAATTTTAGCTTTCTAAATATAAAAGGAAAATTTACAAAAGGCTCAGAATGTCAATGTGTGAAGATAGTGGTTTAAAAATATGTTCTTTACTGATTTGATATCCGAATCAGAAACTCTAGTATAAAAAAATATACAAAATAAAGAAATATACGTAACACAAAAGTAACGAGAGCCATTTCAATGCCTCTAAATCAAAATACATCAGAACACTATGATGATTTAATTTGTATTTTAGGAAGCAAGTACATATTGCATTTAATTCATTGAGTCCCTGCTTCTATTGTTTTCTTTTATCAGGCAAAATAATGACTCAGGACTTCAGAGGGATAAGGATCCAGAAGAAGTCATGGAAGGAGGAAAAAATGTAGTTTTTTTTAAGAAATCTACCCTGTTTTCCTGAAAATAAGACCTCCACAGATAATAAGCCCAATTGGACTTTTGAGCGCATGTACTGAAATAAGGGAGTCAAACTATTCTCCAAGGCACCTGAGGGTAGAACAAGAAGCAATGGGTGGAAACTAATCAAGGAGAGAAGCAACTTAGAACTGAGGAGAAATTTCCTGACAGTTAGAACAATTAATCAGTGGAACAGCTTGCCTCCAGAAGTTGTGAATGCCCCAACACTGGAAGTCTTTAAGAAGATGTTGGATAGCCATCTGTCTGAAACGGTATAGGGTTTCCTGCCTAGACAGGGGGTTGGACTAGAAGGCCTCCAAGGTCCCTTCCAACTCTACTATTGTATTATTGTAAGCCCTCCCGTGGGACCCTACTGGGACTTTTATTATTCAATCAATTTACTCGAGGTTAGACCTGCTCCACCTGCGAGAAGCCCCTCTCTCGCAGGTATGGCCCCTGGCCCTTTCAAGGGCCAGCCTTGATGACGGGTTTGTGAACCCCGAGAGGTGGAAGAAAAGGAAGCTGAGGGGTTTTTTATCAAAATGTTTTATTGTGTTTTTAGGGGGTTCTAGGAAGGGGAGGGGGGATAACCAGGCCAGGAGGGAAGCCAACGGCAGACGAACAGGTTAGTCTACGAAGGAAGTGAGCGGGGTGAGGGGGGAGAGGGAACAAGTTATTCCAGTAGAGGGTTGTTTTATTACAACGGTCGCGGGGAGGGGGGATGCGAGGACAAGAAAAGATCGCAAGGTCGGTTGGGAGACCGTGGCTGCTGGCTACGCCCGGTCGTTTGTACCAACCCCCGCAGCCTAGGTGGTCGGGAACTACAGAGCCAGGGCCTGAGGCTGATGCTCTGCAATGCAAGGTCCGTGACAACAAGGCCCCCCTCATTAACGAGTTGATCTCGGAGGGGGAGCTGGACCTTGCAGGGATAACGGAGACCTGGTTGGGTCACGAGGGTGGTTTACCCCTCGTGGAAATGTGCCCACCGGGTTTCCGTGCATTCCATCAGCCTCGGGCCCTGGGTAAGGGTGGTGGGGTGGCGGTAGTTATACGGGATTGTCTAGAGCCGAGGGAGTTTACTGTTCCTCAGATACCCAGGTGTGAGTCGCTGGGTATGAAATGGGGCCCAGGGAGGCAGTGGGGTCTGCTGATTGTATACTTGGCTCCTCGCTATACGTCAGCGGCCCTGCCCGAGCTCCTCGAGCTGGTCTTGGAGACGGCGGTTGAGATACCCAAACTTCTGGTTATGGGGGATTTCAACCTGCCGTCGACGGGAGCAACGTCCGAGGTGGCTCGGGAGTTCATGGCTTCCATGACAGCCATGGGCCTGACCCAACTAATTTAGGGCCCCACACACGAAGGTGGCCACACACTGGACCTTATCTTTGTATCTGAGCAGTGGACAAGTGATCTGGGAATAGGGGATTTAGAGATTACGCCCCTGTCATGGTCAGATCACTCATGTCTCCGGCTGGACTTCCCTGGCGCTACCCTCCACCACGAGGAGGCGGAGCCAGTTTGTTCAAGCTGGTACCGCCCCAAGCACTTATTTATTTATTTATTTATTTATTTATTTATTTATTTATTTATATTTGGTGCTTCTAGACCGCCCCCTCTCCCAGAAGGGACTCGGGGCAGTGTACAGTCCATAGAGAATATCACAAAATACAATAAAAAAGTGAAATATGTACAGTTTGGAGGAGGTTAAAATGCAATTAAAAGAACTGTACAAAGCTAATATAAATATAAGTTTTTAAATACTAAAACAGACACAACAAATTAAAAAACCCCTAAGATAGCCAGAGAATAATACATTTGCCAGGAGGGACAGATTGTAATTATGCCAGGCCTGCTAATCGGAACAGGTGAGTCTTCAATTTTTGCCGGAAGGAGCGGAGGTCAGAAGTGGTTCTAATGTCGGGGGGGGAGGTCATTCCAGAGGGTTGGGCCCATCACAGAGAAGGCCCTACTCCTTGGTGTCGCCCGTTGGCATTGCCTAGTGGACGGCACCAGGAGAAGTCCCTCCCTGTGTGAGCGAATTGGCCGCAGGGATGTATGTGGGAGGATGCGATCCCGCAAGTAACTAGATGGAACCGGATAGGTTCCAGACGGAGCTTGGGCCTTTACCTGTAGCCCTGACCCGCGCTCGGTCGGAGGACCTAGTCGACACCTGGAATAGGGCGACGGCAGGGGCCTTGGATCGGGTTGCGCCTCTGCGACCTCTCCTATGGCAATGACCCACCCGGGCTCCCTGGTACACCGAGGAGCTTAGGGTGATGAAGCGCCATAGGAGACGTCTAGAGAGCAGGTGGAGGTCCTCACGCTCCGAATCTGACCGAACACAGGTAAGAGCCTATTTACGGACCTACCTTGTGGCATTGAGAGCGGCCAAACGTAGACATTGTGCCGCTCTCATTGCGTCTGCGGATAACCGCCCTGCCGCCCTGTTTAGGGTGACCCGCTCTCTCCTGTCGCAGGAGACGCAGGAGGCACCCTTGCAGGGAAGAGCAGAGGAGTTTGGGGAATATCTGCAAGACAAAGTTGCTCAGATCCGGAGCGGATGGGGCCCCCCCAGTGGACCGGATGAGCCGCCATCAGTGAGTCTTGTGAGCCCACTCTGGGAGGAGTTTGACTCTGTTGCCCCCGAGGATTTAGACGGGTTGCGTGGACGGCTGCGACCCACCACATGTTCAATGGACCCGTGCCCCTCCTGGTTGGTACTGGCATCCTGGGAGGTGACGCGAGGCTGGCTTCTGGGCCTGGTGAACGCCTCATTGAGCGAGGGTTCCTTACGTACTGCCTTGAAAGAGGCAGTGGTGAGGCCCCTGCTCAAGAGGCCTTCACTTGACCCAACAGAGCTAGCTAATTATCGTCCAGTCTCCAACCTCCCCTTTTTAGCGAAGGTTGTTGAGAATGTGGTGGCGCAGCAATTTCCACGTCACCTCGACGAATCCATATATCTAGACCCACGCCAGTCCGGCTTCCGACCCGGGCACAGCACCGAGACAGCCTTGGTCGCGTTGGTGGATGATCTCTGGAGGGCCAGAGATAGAGGTTGCTCCTCTATCCTGGTCCTATTAGACCTCTCAGCGGCTTTTGATACCATCGACCATGGTATCCTACTGCGCCGGCTGGAGGGGATGGGAGTCGGAGGCACCGTTTTACGGTGGTTCGGCTCCTACCTCTCCGACCGGATGCAATATGTGTTGACTGGGGGGCAGAGGTCGACCCCGAGGCCACTCTCTTGTGGGGTGCCGCAGGGGTCGGTCCTCTCGCCCCTTTTGTTCAACGCATATGTGAAGCCGCTGGGTGAGATCATCCGTGGTTTTGGGGTTGAGTACCATCTGTACGCTGATGATACTCAGTTGTACATCTCAACCCCAAGCCACCCCAACGAGGCTGTCGAAGTGATGTCCCGGTGTTTGGAAGCCGTCGGGGTCTGGATGGGGGACAACAGACTCAAACTCAACCCCTCCAAGACTGAGTGGCTGTGGCTACCGGCATCTCGGTTCAGCCAGCTGATTCCATCACTGGCCATAGGGGGCGAACAATTGCCCCCTGTGGAATGGGCGCGCAATTTGGGCGTCCTCCTAGACGCCCGGCTGTCAATGGATGATCATGTGGCAGCCGTGGCAAGGGGGGCGTTCCACCAGGTTCGCCTGGTGCGCCAATTGCGCCCCCTTCTGGACTGTGATGCCCTACGCACAGTCACTCATGCACTGGTGACGTCTCGCCTGGACTACTGTAACGCTCTCTACATGGGGCTTCCCTTGGGACGCGCCCGAAGACTGCAGCTAGTCCAGAACGCAGCCGCGCGGGTAGTCATGGGGAGTACTAGGTACTCCCACGTAACACCTCTCCTGCACGAGCTGCACTGGCTGCCTGTGGTCTTTCGGGTGCGTTTCAAGGTTCTGATCACCATCTTTAAAGCGCTCCATGGCATAGGGCCTAGTTACCTGCGGGATCGCATCCTCCCACATACATCCCTGCGGCCAATCCGCTCTCACAGGGAGGGCCTTCTCCTGGTGCCGTCCACGAGGCAATGCCAACGGGCGACACCGAGGAGTAGGGCCTTCTCTGTGATGGGCCCAACCCTCTGGAATGACCTCCCCCCCGACATTAGAACCACTACTGACCTCCGCTCCTTCCGACAGAAACTGAAGACACACCTGTTCCGACTGGCTGGTTTGGCATAATTTATAACGTCTACCTCCTGGCATACACATTCTCACTGGTTTTTAGAGGGATAGTGTTTTAAATTTAACCTGATATTTTAAACTTTTGTATCAATTTATTTATTTAGCTGTACAGTTTGGCATATTTTATCCTCCTCTCACACATGTATTTATGTAGTCATTTCTATGTTTTAATCTGTTGTATTTTGATACGGACTGTACACCGCCCCGAGTCCCTTTCGGGAGAGGGGGCGGTATATAAACGCTAATAAATTAATAAATAAATAATAAATAAAATAAGCCCACCCCGAAAATATTGCAACACTGCAGCAGACATGAGGTGACCTCCTGCACCTCAAAAATAATAAGACCTCCCTAAAAATAAGACCAAGAGATTATTTCGGGGATCAAAAGAAAATAAGATCCTGTCTGATTTTCAGGGACACACAGTATTGGTTTCCTCATGATTTTTCTTGCTGTAACCAATGTATTAATATTCAGTACTGAGTAGTTTAAACCTATAAATCTCCTAAATTTTAGCTATCAGCAGGAAAACCAATTCAGGAATGTGATTTTGTACAAATAAATCATTGGAAAAGATTGGAAATTGCATATGAGAAGAAATACAGAATTCTATATGATAATTATTTCCATGATTTAACATTAACATGTATATTTAAAAGTAACTATTTTTCTTCAAATTTCTTATTCCTTATGAAGAGTATCCAATGTAATGTCTCTTGCTATCTTCAAGGAGCCAAAGGCCTAGCAAACAAAGGTTAGAGATAGGATCCTTTTCTTTGCAGATTATTTATGCTTAAAGTGGACTAGTCCAGTTTCTACTTCAGATATTTTTTGGTTAAATAATGTTGCCTATTATATAGCAAGAATGCCAAATCATACAGAACAGAGAACAATTTTGTTACAAAACATTTTGGTTCCCTTGGGGTATTACCAGGTGTGAAGCCCAGATGGTATGATGAATAGGGTACAAATTGTAGCATGTAGTGTATTTTCAGCCCTTATATATAACTAAAACTGAAGTCGTTTTGACACTGAGTTTAAAACAGGAAATAATCTTTCCCAAATTTAATTCTAACTATTTGACACCCTTTGTGTGAATCTTTGTGTTCTCAGATATCAGTTAACTTGGAACATGTACTTCTGACTTTAACAAAAATAATAATTTCAATATACCACCTACCATTTGATCTGGAGCTGCCTTTGCAAGAAACAAACAACAAGAACTCAGAAGGCCTTGTGTCCATGTGCAAACCCCAGTTTTCCCTGATTTTTTTAGATCAAAGAAGCCTGATTTTACATTTCAGACTGAAACAATCCAACATTTCAAATCAACTTGGGTTGAATAAAAATCTCAGCTCAAATTTTGCACTACAAGCCGAAACAAATATTTATAATAGCAACATGGATGCCTTCCTGGTGGTGGTGGAATTTGAAAAAGGAACATTTTTTCTTCTATCTATAAGGAAGCTAGAATCTGGTTTTGAAAAGAAAACTCTTTTTTTGTAAAGTAAATGTAGTGCTGTTCTTAGATATTTGACAGAAATTAGAAAATAATTAGCAAGATACATCAGCCCTGCACACACGATCGCCTAAAGGAATAAAGTGTATCTACTACTAAAATCTTGCATTTGTCTGTTTGACACATTCATCTGGCTGAAACAGTGCATTATAGGGCAACAATGATTGAACTTAGGTACCTCAAAGAGGCTAATTTATAGAATCCTGGCCCCATTATTCCAGCGACAATTAAATTTGGGAAAGTTTATGGACATTTCAGCTGTGGTCACATGGTTGTCATTTCCAGCAAATGTCAATGGGAAATCTGGCAGGGAAGGTTACAAATGGCTAATGCATGTCTCCCCTACTTGCAAATCCTCCCCAGCTCTTCTGTATTTGTGCTGCAGCCACTTGATCACATGCCTTTCCAAACCCACACTTCAGACCCACAAAGCCTCCGTGGCCTATGTAGTTCATCTTGTACACTCTTCTCAACTTGCCCTGTGCCACCATGTACCCTCCTCAGTGGTGGGCTCCCACTGGTTTGGACCAGTTTGGGCAAACCAGTAGTAATTTGGTGGCCTGGGTCACTGGAACCGGCAGCGACCCAGGCCTTCCATGCCCCTGAACCGGTTCTCCAGGCAGCGCTGTAGGTGCCGCCATCTTGTTTTTTGTTTCTGCACATGCCCAGAGCATTTTTATTGCTCTGTGCAAGGCGCATCCACGAACGAACCAGCAGTAGAGACTGCTGGAACACACTCCTGGCCCTCCCCCATCCCCATAGCACCTCTTGCATATCTCTATGACTCTTTCCAACCCACATGGCATGCCTGCATACCTTTCCAAACTCATGGAACACTCTCTCGCACACCCTGCCTACCTGCATTTGATTTGCAACTTCCTTCTGGTTTCCCTGCTGATTTTCTCCATGAAATCTTCCTGCATGCAAAATAAAAGGAGAAGGAAGGAAGGAAGGAAGGAAGGAAGGAAGGAAGGAAGGAAGGAAGGAAGGAAGGAGGGAGGGAGGGAGGGAGGGAGGGAGGGAGGGAGGGAGGGAGGGAATTCAGTGTGGAAGCTGGCAGTAACACAGAAGTTTGACTCAGCCTTCCATTCTTTTGAGGAGGGTAACATGAAGACTCAAATTGTTGGGGCAATATGCTGACTCTGTAAATCACTTAGAGATGGCTGTAAAGCACTGTGAAGCAGTATATAAATCTAAATGCTATTGCTATGCTATTAAACCCAATTTTACAGACATCTGATGCACCCTTGTCCTATGTGATGGATACCTTAAAGGCCATAAAGGGGATGCTGGTTTCCCACAACCCCTTGGCAGAATCAAGGCAGGCAGAGAATAGCAAAATGAAAAGTGATGGAAATGGATTTTGAACATGGACTCTCTAATGCTTCAGAGAGTGGTACTTCCCGTGTTATAATTGAAGCATCCCTCTGAATTATTTACTTGTCCATACTATCTCTACCTTCCCCATAAACTGCAAAATATTTTCAGCCAGAACTGGTACAAACCTTAGAAGAGTCCCATTTAAATGCATTGATTCTATGCTGCAATTTTACATAGCAATTTGGGCATAAATACTGCCCTATTAAATGATGCTTCTGTCCCAACAGAGTTGCAAACAAGTGGAATGAACTCAAAAGAGCTTATTTTTCATTCAGAAATGTGCTGTATAAAAGCACATTAAAATGTTGTAAATATTATTAATATTGTTTCAAATCCAGAAACTCAGCATTTCGTGTTTGACAAGATTTCCCTCAAGCACTGCAATTTCTGTTTATATTGAAAACCTGTAAAATAACAAAGTTCACAATTTAAATTAGATAATTTTTATTACCAAACTGAATTCTTCTAGTAGAAATAATATCGGTGTCTTCCTTAATAATGATATATTGGAAACAATAGTGCTGTGTATAGCCAGGGTGTCATCAACACTTCCTAGTTTAACCCTAGCTTAGATTCTCATTCAGACATCAGCTCTTTTTATAGGATATTCTTAAGCCTGATAAATTTCTTTGAAGGAAGAATTTTGCTTATTGTTTTAATTCATTAAATGCATTCCTTTATTTTAAAATAATATTAAATGTTGAGACTAAAATAGTAGAAGTCTATTGTGTTATTTTAAAGGAGAGCTCAGCTTGTACTTGCCTGGATTCTTAATTGAGAAGATAGAAGACAGAAAGATAAAGATAAAGTTAGAAAAGAGAGGGGGGGATGATCGTTGAAATCAGATCAGTATGACATTTATATATTGTAAAAAGTTAGACCAAGGGAAGAATTTCTTTTTAAAAAGTTGCATCAGGACTTTTGAAATATTTTCCTATGAAACATACTTTGCATGGATTGATAGATGTATGTATTGGTCCAATTGGCCTTTAATTACAATTAATTGGCTAAAATAAGCTAAAATTGACCAATCTTGTCTTTAACATTAACAGCATGTAGCGGATATACAGCTAAGGCTGATAACCTAGACTACACCATCTCTATATTATGTGAAATATTATGATAGCTGATGGAATCCAATATCTGTGCAGACACATGGATATGATCACAGCATGTGTAATATTGAGACTCTGAATACAGGAAGGGGGAAGAATTATGTGTCTATGAAACAAAAAGGATGAGAAAAATGTAATTCATTCAAGAATGGTGATTTGGGGGGGGGGGATTAATATTAACTTAGAAACTGTTTCAAATACTTCTTTACTTTTACACACCCCCTCCTTTTCCCCCGACCAACATGGCAGCTCATTTAAGTTATATAAGCCATTTACTCTCAGAATTTTAAAATTCAGTCCTATTGACAACCACATGGCATCATTTCGGATAACATGTGATTTATGTACCTTACATATGTGCAGCCATGTGTTTTTATCAGTACCAATTAGCAGATTTACCTCAATGTAAACTGTATATTTGTTGCAGTCCTATGAAACACAGCATGTTGCCTTCAGTTTAAACCTGATTAAACCTTTGCTGTCCAGAGAATTATGTGAAAAAAAATCTGTCAGGAAAGTCATATAAAAGTTCAACTTGATTGCATTAGTTGTGTGCTTAACATGCAGAATCTCTTTTCCTATGAATAGAAAAAGCTTTGTATGCCAGTGTTGTGAAGGTTAACCAAGTCAGTGGAAGCATTCAATTTGAAATATCTCATTTCAGTTTCAGTTACATCAGATGATCTGTTTCAATCATTCTAATTTTGTTCATTATCATTGGAATAGTTTCTATTAAAAGAGAACACAGTTTTAAAAAGTGTAAAGAAAACTGAAAGTTAAATTGTTAACACTCTATTGACCTCTTAGCTTTTCTCCATTCTTCTAATATGTTTGAGGTAAGGTAAAGATTTCCCTGTCCTGTCATGTCTGACTATGATATTCATCTCCGTTTCATGGCCAAGGGAACCAGTATTGTCCAAAGACACTTCTGTGGGCATGTGGCCAACATGGCGGTACCAACAGGGATGTCAATCTGGCAGCCAATGGGCCAGATGCGTCATATGCAGGCCTTGCTCATCCCAGGTCTACAAATGGGAAAATGTACAAAACGTCACGTGATGACAACATGATGCAGAAAGTTTGACACCCTTGCTATATGACAGAGGTTTCTCGAACACTGTTACCGTCCCACCAAGTGGTGCCTATTTATATATCTACATTTGCATGCTTTTGAACTGTTAGATGGGCAGGAGCTGGGCAGGAATGGGAGCTCACCCCATTGTAGGGCACTCAGGTCTTGAACCCAGGCTACTATCTTTCCATCTGACTAGCTCAACATCTTTAGCATGAATCTCAAACCTGTTCAACATCTTTGACAAGCTTTGAGCCATCACTTTGAGGAGCTAAGTTTAACTACAGTTTTAACCTTTAGCTTTACCATTTGAGAAGTTAGCTTTAACTACAAGTGTACATTATTTTTAACCAAGTTACAGTGTTCTAAAATTTCCTTTCTTTTCTCTCAAGCACTGACTTTTTAGGTAAGCAAATAAATATTCTTTCAGCACTAATAATTCTCCAATTTTGGATAAGTAGTCACTTGCATGAAATCATTTTGTTTGGCTTTGAATTGCTATACCTGCAGCTGGTATATTGGTTCCACAATGAACAACACACTGAAATGTTCACAGCTGTCAGTTTTACACTTTATATGAAAATTAAATTCATTGCAAAGTATAGCAGTGTTAAAAAAGCACTGCAGCCCCAATGAAACTGGATGCTTGGAATGGATAACTGTGTGTATGATGTATAGCATGATTTCTCTCTTTTTCCCACTCAAAAAGAGTATTGTTTTGGAGTTCCGGTTCCGGCGGCGGCGGCGACGGGCAGCTCTTTGCCCGCTCCGGCTCCCCGGTGGGCTTCCCCACTCCTTGGGGGGCACAGGACACCCCGCAGAGGGGTCCTGCCGGAGGGGCGGCATCGCGGAGGTCTCCTGCAGCGGCGGCAGCCGGCGGGGGCTCTCTCGCGCGCCCAAGGCACCGGGGAGCAAGCTCGGAGGGCGCATCGCGTTTCCACGCCTCGCGCCTCGCTACAAGCCGACTGGAGAATGCTACAATTGAAGGAAGCAGCTGCGGTGCGGTGAGGTTGCCTCTCTCTTCATCCCTTACTTTGCATGAAGATTTGATTCAGCTTTTAAAACTTTAAAACAACTTTCGGAGCATTTTGGAGGTGCGGCTGGAGGGAGGGGGGTTTCCCCCCCCCCCCTTGGACAAGCGGCAAGAAACAATTTTGCTCTCAGCCCCCGGGGAAGGAGGAGGGGGGAGAGCCAACGAATGAAGCCTCACTTAGGCTGAGATGATTTTCTTTTCAATTTAATTTTACATATTACAATGATTTGAGGACTTTTGGAACTTTCTAAAACTTTGTTACGCCTCTGTGCCCAAAACTGGCAGGGCAAGATGGCACACTTCCGTTGTCTTTATGAACTCTGAAACCTGACTCCACCTTTAAAATTCAGGCTTCCGGTCTTTGTCTCCGTGTCTCCCAGAGGAACCTCTTGTGGATTGGTATTTTTTTAACCTTCTAGGGGAAATTTTCTATCTATTGCCAGACTTATTGGAGAGATTCTCTTCTGCCTGGTTATTCTGCTCCCGGATTCACCTGGCTACCCTTCTTTTCTAATTGCTTACTTCATATTTGGACTGAACTTTTAACGTTATAAAGGATGGCATCTAAAAGACCCCCTCCTGGAAAACCTGGCTTTGCCACTTCTGCTCCAACATCCGCAACATCCAGTCCAGCCACACAGTCAAAGATAACAGAACTGATGCACCATAAGACTACAGAGATGGACTTTCAACAAATGCTTCAACAAATTCTACAGGGCCAGGAGGAAATCAAGAAACAGTTAAGGGAAATGAAAGATGAAATTAAAGAAAATCAAGCCCAAATATATAAGAACTCACAAAGACTGAATCTTGTGGAAGGGGGGGTGGAGGAGGTGAGGGGGGTGGTGGAAGCCGTGCAGAAAGGGAACAAAGATCTTGACATCCAACAGATGAAATTAGAATTTGAGAGAATGTCCTATTATCTTAGATTTCAAAATGTTATAGAAGAAGATGGGGAAAATATAAGGGACATCATGACAAACATTCTGGCTGACTATACACACAAAGAAAAACAACAGATGGGGTGGGATATAGATCTGGTTTATAGAGTGAACTCAGCTTATGCTAGAACACACAATTTACCCAGGGAGGTTCACATTAAATTCCTTAGAAAAACCACAAGAGATGAAATTCTGGGTGTACAAAGGGGGCAAGCATTGACATATCATGATATGGAGATAACCATTCTGAAGCAGATCCCTAAGAAGATTAGAGAAAAAAGAAAAAATTATTCGCAATTAGCGAATAAATTATACCAGAAAGGGGTGTGGTTTAGATGGTTGATGCCTGAAGGTATGCTGATATTCTGGGAGGAGACAAGAATCAGAATTAATTCACCCATAGAGGCGCAGGCCTTTATGGAAAAAAATAAAACACTCCTAGAGAAACCACCAGACACTACAACGGACACGCAGGACACGGGAGGGGCCAGAGCTCTGCCAGTGGAGGGAGATGGGGCAATAGCAAGAAGACTCAGATCACAGAAATAAATATGAAAATCATATTATTATAAATTGACCGAAAGTGAAAATGGAATTATATTTGGATTTTATATTGTAATGTTTAATTTGATTGAATTTAATAATAGAACTAATATGCTGATTATAATCAATTATATACTAATGCATTATATATAAATGTACGCTATGGGTATGGAGGGAGGGGGGCCTCACACACTTTGCAACTGCCAAAATTTGTATACCTGTCCATTTACCCTTTTCCCTATAAATTTTGAAAAACCAATAAAATTTTATTACAAAAAAAAAAAAAGAGTATTGTTTTGAAACCCTGCCAAGAAAATAATAATTATTAAATGGGAAATACTTTATTTTTGCACTCAACGGGCTTATTTAGTTATGGTAGCTGTGATCCTCAGATGATTTTTTTTAGCTCAACAATTTAACAGAACTGATTTTTTAAAAAGAATAACCCCCCATTGGCTGTCAGCTTATGTTTATTATGTCAAGGCACTTATTAAACTTTCAAGCCTTTTAGGTGACATAGTAAATACCAGCTGTCATCAGAAAAACCAATAAGAAGAAGTTATTCCCCCAGACATTACAATGCATCAACAAAATTAGTCATTTTCAGGCTGTTTTACTTGCTTCTTAACAACTCCAAGAGCAATGCTCCTGGAGCAATAGCACCGTACATCTCTATTTTAAAATGTAGCCTTATGATCAATAATCATGACTTTTCCCCCTGTGCAAAATAGAACAGCACTGAAAAACAGGAAATGTAGAATCGGGTTACTTATGATTTTGTATAATGACAATCATCACCTGCCATGTTCCATTTTTGAAGCCCAATTTACCTGCAGGTATAAACATCTGCAATGAATGCTAATCACCATATGTTTGAAATTTCCAAAAGTAATCTAGAAATGGTTGATGCAAGGTTAGTCTTGCATTCTTTCCGCCTCTTCCCTACCCCACCCTGAATGCTTTATATAGAGATGAGCAAATTTTCATTCAAGACAGACGTGCCAATTTTCACTTCTGAAAACTAGGTGCAAAGTAGAATACAGTTACACTCTGATATCCATGTTTTTCTTGAAGTTTGCATTTCCATTTATCCAGTGGTGGGTTTCAATTTTTTTTAGAACCTCTTCTGTAGGTGTGGCCTGCTTTGTGGGAGTGGCTTGCCAGCCATGTGACCGGGTGGGAGTGGCTTGCCAGCCATGTGACTGGATGGGAGTGGCTGGCCGACCATGTGATCGGATGGGTGTGGCCAACTTGTAAAATGTGGTGAAACTCACTTAACAACGCTCTTGCTTAGCAACCAAGGTGTTGGCTCAGAAACTCTGGCATTTGAAGCACACAAATCTTAAAGCTGTCAAGTTACAAGACCCTTGCACCCCTAACCCTTTAGAAAAAAAACCAGGGGTGTTCAAACTTGACAGCTTTAAGACTTGTGAACTTCAACTCCCAGATTCCTCCTCCAGTCATGTTGGCTCAGGAACTCTGGCATTAAAGTGTGCAAGTCTTAAAGATGTCAAGTTACAAGATCCTTGCACCCCTAACCCTTTAGAAAAAAACCCCCAGGGGTGTTCAAACTTGACAGCTTTAAGATTTGTGGACTTCAACTCCCAGAATTCCTCCTCTTGCTCTTCATCTTGATGATGTGCGGAAGGGCAGGGGAGCTGGAACCGGTTCTAAACGGCACTGTAGATTTGTGGAACCTCTTCTATAGAAGAGGTTAGAACTGGCAGAAACCCACCCCTGCATTTATCTATACACTACCAAAATTCTTCTTCTATTTGCAATCTTCCAATTGGATATAATTGGAAGATGTAGGGCAGCTATTATTTCTGCACTGCTGCTGTTCAGCTTCACCATCATGCTGCCAGCCAATCATGATCATGTGATCATTATTTTCACAGCTTCAAACAAATTGATGGACAAGCTGAAAGGAACTGATATGATTGCTAATGCTCCATGCTACCTTGCCAATAGCAAACCTTTGCTTGTGGGAAGCTTGAAGGGGAAAAAAAATCAATAGAGAACCTGTTATGAGTTTTCTCCCCCATCTAGTCACCCTTCAACAGGACAGAAGGGAGGGAACGAAAGAGAAAAAGGGAGGAAGGGAAGAAGGTTTCCAACATTTCCTGACGTTTCCCACAACAAAGTCATTGAGAAGCTGGTGGGAAGTCATATGTTGGTCTTGCTCCCAAGGATTTTCTGCCCACCTATGGTCATTTCATTTTTCTGTTTAGATAAGGAAATATTTCTGAAATGAAATATTCAGAATATGAAGTGTTGTCAAGGGTTATTTAATAATTTAAAATATTTTTTTATTTATCAAATTTATTTGCTGACAATATTGCAGTTCAAGACAACTCTGTATACATGTAAAACATACACATCATAAGAACATTCCCATAAGACTGTCTAGTTGATTATCTCTAATCAAAGCAGTAAATTTTGCCATCTCTGCTAATTCAGTCAATTTTAAACTCCATTCTTCAATAGTCAGCATCTATTTTTCTTTCCAGTGTTTGGCAAGTACAATCTTTGGAGCAGTCATCACTTGAAGGATAACATCCCAAATTGTTTTTCAATTGGCTTGTCCGTCATACCTAAAGGAAAGCCTTAGGGTTTCATTAATATTTGTATCTTAAATATTTTTGCATTGTCATTGTTATGTTTATGCAATTTGTTTTTACATATTTACAAGACTACCACATATGATAAAATGATTTTGGATTTTGATTACATTTCCAGCACTTATTAGAAATCCCTTCATACATTTTCCTTGTCTATCTGGTGTACCAATGATACATAATTTGAAAAAGTTTTCTTTCTAGGCAGCTATATAAGAGAATGGAAACCATTTGTGGACTTTTTATGTGCTAAATGTAATAACAGATGGTTAACAGAGGGATTTGAAGATTAGTGTAATGTTTAGCTCAACCTGTTGACTGTTTCTTTGTACAGTAAAACAAGCAAACAAAATGAAACAAAATGTGTGTGTGTGTGTGAGTGTGTGTGTGTGTAATATGTATTGGTAAAAGGGAAAGAAAATTTATTGCCTTTTCTTTTCTTTCAGCACCCAGCTTGAGTGCATCCTACGTGTTAAATGTTACATTTAATTGACCACTTTTTCGTCCTGTTTTGTACACATTTTTTTTCTTTGTTGTTGTTAGGATTGAATGTATGCTTTTTGTTTAATTTTGTTTGTTTTACTGTTTCATATTTCATTTTCTATGATAAAGTAATAAATTTGTTTTTAAAAAGTTAAGGAAGGGTGTGCATATACAAAAAGATATATGAGTAGAATTCTACCCAAACAAATGCATATTTATACTGAGATTTTTTTTTTAAATTGCAACCAAGAAAAACTGGGGAAAGGAAAAGCCAATCAAATTAAATCTGAATTATACAGATTAGTGTGGAGATCTGATTTATGTTTAGAGAAAATCTGTCTCTGTCTGTCTGTGTCTCTTTCATATTGTTTGTGTGTGTTTGTGTGTGTGTGTGTGTGTGTGTGTGTGTGTGTGAGAGAGAGAGAGAGAGAGAGAGAAGGAGAGAAGGAGAGGAAAGGAAAGAGAGGTAAGATAATTCTGTGTATGCATTTCCATAATGCATATACAATTATGAGTCATATTGATGTAGAATTCATATAATAATATAAAAAGTGGAAAATAACCTTCATATGTCTGCTTCCAGCTATAAAAAGCTATGCATTGTTGTAAAACCAACAGTGCAGCATGTTGGTTATGAAACGTCTATTATTAGAGCTTATTTTTCATGAAAATAGTATGAGAACTTTTTCTCATAAATTCTATCTACAACCCAGCTATAACAATAACAACAAAACTACGCTTTGTTGCACCTATTTGAATATAGAAATTGGATCAGTACTAACCTGTCTCATGAATATTAATTGTCTCATGAATATTCTTTTTCAGATTAAACATACTCCTATCTTTCTCAGTAATATCTGCAAATATAAAATCAATGATCACTGACAGTGAGCTCTACAAAGATTTCAGCTATCAAAGTATTATCATTCCTATCTTAAGCTAAATTTGATCCATATCCATTCCGATCTTCAGCTAAATTTGGTCTCAGTGTTAATAGATTATTAATATGGGCACTGGAGGAAGGCATCTGAAAAAAAAAATGCACTGGCTGAGCATTTTCATGATCCACCAATAGATTTGCTACCTATTTCTTTGCTGTTGCTGTGCTTCAGTAAGAGAAAACAAGATGTAGCTTGGGCAAATTCTCAGCCTGTACTGTTTGAGTACAAATAATGTTTGTATGTATATTTCTGTTTGAGAAAGAAGTTGAGAGAGACAAAATGAATTGAAACATTTTATATTTTTAACGGTTCAACCAGTATTACAAGAGCAACTAACTACCAAAGGGAAATTCCACAGAATGTAGTGAGGATTGTGACAAGGTATACACTGCATGAATAACACTCACAAGGATACTTTTCATTATCATAGCAGGAAGGCTGTGTACAACAGCCTTCATCAGTTGGATGTGAAATTTCCTTCTTGTTTGGGAAAAAAAATAAGGGAGGAATTTTTACAGGAAAAAAAAAATCACAGGTTGAAGAATCTGGAAAATAAGGTATTGTGTAGTCACATCAAGACAACAAGCTTGGCACCAGAATCTGAACCTGAATATGTTCTCACAAAAACAGTCTGATCCTTGTCTGTATTTAAGACTCAAGGATGATAGGTGGACATTTATTCTGATTTATATAGATGATTTGACTATGTAAAAAGAAGTTATCAGTGTGAATGTGAATGAGCTAAAAAAAGTAGTGGAAAAATAAGGAGGCTTCAGCTACTACCCTGTTTCCCTGAAAATAAGACCTCCCCAGATAATAAGCCCAATCAGGCTTTTGAGTCCATGCACTAAAATAAGCCCTCCACTGAAAATAAGCCTTCCCGGAAAATATTGCAACATAGCAGCAGCCATGAGGTGACCACTCTTGTTGCCTCCTGCACCTCAAAAATAATAAGACTTCCCTGAAAATAAGGTCAGGTGCTTATTTCAGGGGTCAAAAGAAAATAAGACCCTGTCGTATTTTGGAGAAAACACAGTACTTATCATTAAAAAAAGAGAGGAGGTTATAAAAGATATCCTTTAGTTAGAAGCCAATGATAAGGTATAGCATAGCATAGCATAGCATAGTGTAGCATAGCATAGCATTGCATACCCTACCCTACCATTCCATACCATTAGTATTCATTTTCAATAATGTGTTTGTATCTGCTCAAAAACTGATGCTGAGTTTGTAATTCATATGATACTATATCTCATCTAATACCTTGATGATACCATATTCCTGCAAATTTTCAAAACAGTTATGGGTCAATTATTTATATATCAATCCATGAAAATCTCCAGCAATGTCCTCAAATTCCTACCTGTTGCCATCATTGGAAGCCACTTAATTAATTTCTCAATGATTTAAATTTTGCATCTTTGTTTACAAAGATGTACAATTTTACCTTCATTTTTGTCTATTGCCTCTATGTGGCATTGTGTTTTATCTTGTACATCCACAGTAGATCCATAGTAGATCCACAGATCTGACAGAAACCCTTTTTTTTGACAGAAAGTTTATCAAGTTTAAGCAAAAAATAAAACATAAGAAAACTAGAGAAATAGAAAAGAGGAAGTCAGGAAAAAAAAACAAGTTTAGGAGTGCAAAAAAGGGATAAAATAAAAGGAATAACTTCAAACTTTCTTTCTGATAAATACAAATGTAAAATGTAGTAACCTTTTATTCTAAGATTAACAATAGTTGACAGTATTTCTAGAAGTGTCTGACAGAATTATATCTGTTTTTATTGTGGTTGCTGCTATGTATGTTGGTCATGAAGTTTGAAACTTTATATGCAATTTTTCTGATCTTGACCATGTGTCAAATAAATAAGCATAGGATTTACATGAGAAATTTCCACTTACTATTTTATTACTTCATAAAAACAGCATATTTTTCAGAAAAATAAATAAAAATGACATCTTTAATCAATCGCTCCATAGGCTAATCTAAAAGATAAAGATACAGAAAAAAGATATTCCTATTACTGTCAAGTTGGAATTTCTGTCATCACAGGTGGCAGTTTTCAATAGGTAACATTTGAAACTTGTTTAGAAAATCAATCTGTTTTCTCGTATAAGAATATATCTAGATTTATCCAAGAAACAGCATACAAAATAGGTTTTTGTGTGTGGCAGTCTCAGTCTCTCACATTTCAGGTTTAATATTTTATGAATTTTTACATTTATAATATAGTAACCATTTAAAAATGATTCCCTTGAAAACTAAATTATTTTGTTGCTTACTTTGTCAGTTTTTGTCAGCTATTTTCTCTTTCTGTTTTGTGTTTTATTTACTTTTGGGTTGAAACTTCTGGGCTTCTAAACTCATTCACTTCTTAGTTTCTGATCTACTTTCTATGCTCTTAAAAATCTTGTATGTGGATTTTTAAAAACGTATTTCTGAGCCAATATTTTCAAATGCCCTGAAAGAACTAAAACAAAAGAAGTTATCTGCAGATTTTTAATACGGACTCAAATGGTAGATGCCCTTAAGGATTAGCCCAGTTTCATTTTATTCTCCTTTATCTCTAAAAATAATTCCCAGTAACTCACAGTTATGAACAAAAGCCAGCCCTTCTTATGAATTTTTATTCCCTGCAGTGACTTATCATGTTATAAACCAACTTGCACTATCAAGTCAGATAACATAATCTCCTCACTTATTAATAAGAGCAAGAAGCAGAACCTCCTTGACTTATACTGGAAGTAATATGAACAGCTATGGGTAGAATCGGGTATTGTTCATTCTAGGTCATTCCAATAGAGACTTTAATTATTTGTGTCACCACAGGATAATGATTTCATTATTCTCCACAATCTATTCTTTGGGCAATAACAGACTATAAGATAGGCAATGCAACATTATAAACAAAGTAATAATTCAAAGAGATCTGACACACTCCCAAAATGAAGATGATGAGAGTAAGAAAGAAGAGAAATATTTATAAAATTAATATTTCGAAACAGAAAAGAACAAAGTAGAAAGGTTCTTTCTCTTTCTCTCTATATCAGGGGTGTCCAAACTTGGCAACTTTAAGACTTGTGGACTTCGACTTCCAGAATTCCCCAGCCAGCTCTGCTAGAGGTTAAAGTCCACAAGTCTTAAAGTTGCCAAGTTTGGACACCCCTGCTCTATATGTTTTTAGTCTATGTCTGATTTGGTACAGCAACCAAGCAGAACAGGTACAGACTTCAAAGGACAGTTAGGATTGCAGAAAAAACAATTGCAATCAGTCTGCCTTCAACTGAGGTCTGTATACTAGACAGGTCAGAAAGTAAGTTGAAAAAAATATCTACAGAGCCCTCACATCCTGGACATAAACTGTTTCGACTCCCCTCATGATGCCGCAACAAAATATTGCACATCAAAAGAACTAGAAACAGAGACAGTTTTTCCCCTCATACCATCACTCTGCTGAACACCTAATTCTAACAGTACTGTCTTATTGAAATGTCTTTTAATATTAGTAGCTTGGGTCAGTAGTTATGTTGTTGGTTTGAGCTCTGAGCTTGGCAATTTGGTTGCAGTTGTTTCATCTGCATACTAGGAGACATCTTCAGTGCACTTTGGATTGTGCTCGTCTTCAGTGTCCACTTTGGATTGTGCCAGTGGGGGAACACTGGCCTTTAAATACTTTTCTGAGTTCTCGTCTGGGTTGTGTGATTGGCTGGATGTAGTTTCTGAGTCATAGTCCTTGGTTTTAATCAACCCAAAACCAGACCATGACATCATCAGAAGACATCTGAACGACAACACCAGCACTAATTTACATCACACAGATGATACTTAAAACCAAGGACTATGACTCAGCAACTACAGTCAGCCAATCCCACAACCTGAAATCAGACCAGGACTCAGAAAGGTATTTAAAGGCCAGTGCTTTTTCAGAGAAGCTCAATCCAAAGTGCACAGAAGATGTCTCCTTGAATGGGGATGAAACATTTGCAGTTTGAGCATGGAGCTCAAACCAACAACATAGGTACCGTCTTATATCTAAGTATATTTATCCATGTAGTATAATTGTAGTATTATTATTATCCTTCTCATCTCCTCTACTTTCCCTTCTTACTGGTGTTGTTGTTTTTTATTATTATTATTATTATTATTATTATTATTATTATTATTATTATTTTGTTTTGCATGTTTTGCACTGAGTTTTTTCACCAGATACAAATTATTTGTATGTCTAATCATACTTGATCAAATAAAGTTTTAATTCTAAATACAAATGAGGGGCAGGATACAGAAGGACAAAAAAAATACATTAGAAAAAAGTGAAAAAAACAAAAAAAAATAGACAATTAATAAGCTACATTAATGAATCAACAACATATGAAAGTCTTAAAATACAATCCTCATTTAACTGAGCAGCAATATGTTGGCGAACATATGTAGTGAACAGAAATTCTAAGATGATGCCTTTTGAGATTCACACAGCATTAAAAGTTATATTGCATTGAAATCTAATCAATTATTCAAATAGTTACAACTGATATAATTAATCAGCTATGCATATAATGGAATTATAGCCCTAATGAAAAAGGAAACATTAATGAGGCATGAGTACTATTTTTGCACAAATTTAATTTGGGATCTGATTACTAAACCATATTGAAAACAAGTCCTAAGGATTAATTGAGTATTGATCACTTAATACAAAAGACCATGTTTCAGTGTTAGTAGACAGGAAAGTAGATTCTTGAAGTTAAGCATGATTCATTAGAAGGGTATAATTAGCCAAGTCTGATCCTGTTGTTTAGGCCAATATAATATTTAATAATTCTTTAAAAATAATATCTAATTAGACAGCCAACAACAAGTTCTCAACTATTTTCCTCCTTGTCATCTTCTAAAAACCACCAGCAAGGGTTTTTAGAGCAATCAGGATGATGTGATGGGCATAGTTTATGTGAAATTCAATAGTTCCTGGAGTATGCATGTCCTTTAAGAAGGATTATTATGGATGTAGTCTTTTTTCTTTCAAAGCAATCAAGGATACCTTCTGAAAATTAACTCACAACCTGCCATTCAAAGCCATGCTTGATCCTTAGGATCCTCAAAGTTAAACTTTCACTCTCCCAACACATCATTGAAAGGGAAATAAAATGTTCCCCTGTAGCTTTATCTGAACAATTCTTTTAGGTATGCGGTTAAGGGAAAAAAAAGTTGTAGTTTTCAGAATAATATAAAATAGCAACTTCACATTCTTCACAAAGAAGAAATATTACCTTCACAACAATGTTGAAAGTATGATGATATCATCTTTTGATATCATTTTTTTTGTAAAGAAGAAATCATTAAAAAAAATATGATATGCTAGCAGAAATTATTTCTTGGAGGCCTAGTATTCAATAGTACTTAAAAATATGCACCATCACTGCAAAGTTGGACTGCTGAGGCTTTGCAGCGGTTTAGGAGAACCTCTGGCTAGGATTCTGTGCAGTTTGCAGAACTCCCAAATCCCACTCCTGGCTGGCCCTGCCCACCTGCCCTTCCCTCCCAGGAGTCCCCACACGTCCCTTTTTGTATGCAGGTAAATGCAGGGCGCACACAGAGGCTTGGGGAGGGCAAGAAACAGGCCTACCAGAAGTTCAGGAAGGCTAGAAATGGGCCCATTTCTGGTCTCCAGAGGAACTCCAGGACCTGAGACACCATTTCCGTCCTCCCAGAGAGTCAAGGAAAGTCTTTCGAGCCCGGGGAGGGCAAAAATGCCCACCACCACCATGGTGCAGGAGGCTGACCAGGTCACGCCCACCATGGCCACGCCCACCCAGCAACCAGGCAGAGAACCCTTTGCTAAAAAGTTTGAAGCCTACTCCTGCATGACTGAGATGTGAAGACAGGCTGGTTTCTTCCTATTTACTGATTATTTCTTGGAGTATACTTTATAATTCTTCATTGTTAATTTAAATACCTTTGAAAGCTAGAATACACATCATTTTTTTTCAAGACATTCAATCAACTACAGTGACAAAGTGAAGAAAAGCACATAAAAATCTGACCTGTAGAACATTCCTTCCTGAAAGTCAATCTAATGCATTACGAATGCAATAGCAAAAAATCCCCTTCAAAGTCTTCTCAAGAAAAAGACATTGATACCATGATAAAACTTTCCCATTTTGTACAGGAAACAAGGAATTCTTTCTCCAAATTAGGAAACGAAATTCTTGGACAGTTCTGAAGTTTACTTAATCTATTCAGACTCATTTTCATACCTTTCTTCTAATGATTCATAGTAGAATTGAGGCTATTATACCTGTCCTATATAATTAAATGAGATGAAATCAGCCTGAATGAGTCCTCATTATGGTCCTTAAAGTTAGAAAATGGACTCATTTGTCTTGGAAATAAGTAATGTTAAGTTCAAGTTGGAGTGCCAAAGAATGATTTGGCACAGCTTAAGGTGATACCTAGGTGTGCTAACTGCCTGTTACTATGTAAAGACTTGACCATTATTGTGTGTGTGTGTGTGTGTGTGTGTGTATGTGTGTGTATCTATGCATGTATGTATATGTATCTTGGTTACATTACTGACATATTTTAAATGATTGTGATAGGTTATTTTTTTTAAAACTGTACCCAATTAGATTGACCCAGACTAGAAAACACTGGACCCTGGACAGGTATCTTCTTTATACCTACCTATAAGTAGATATAAACATCATGGAGATGTTTAATTTGTAAGAATAAACATGTAAAAGTGATACGTGAGTGCTTCCTATAGTCCATATTTCTATATGCCTGTTTCTATTTTTATACTATTACTAAGATGAATTATCACAATATGCTATTCAATTACCATTACTATGATAAAAATTTATATGTATACTACTACTACTACTACTACTACTACTACTACTACTCAATATTCTGTATTCTATCCTATTACTATTCAGTTACTATTACCTATGCCTTGGTCTTCACCATTAATTTTTGTGGGAGGTGTGATGAAACCAAAAACAATGGTAACAACAAGTACCAAACATTTTTCCCACAAGGAATAATGTCGTGAGTCACAGGGCAGCTGACACCAACAGATTCTAGCTTGTGTATTGTTGGTACCAAACAAACAATGAATACTGGGACAAACTTTTTGCATCAAAATGCACTGAATACTAGATTCAATGAGCTTCAAAGCAGTTGAGTACCAAGGTAAAAGTGTACTATATTACAATATTACTATATTATATATGATGCTCTACACCAGTGATGGCTAAGTTTTTCTGGACCAAGTGCCCAAAGGATGCATGTGCCCAAACCCCCAAAATGCAATGTATGTGTGGCCCCACGCATGCACCATCCCATGCACATGAATGCAGAGCAGAGACCTGAAGACCAGCTGGCCAATGGGAGGTGCACATGCATGTGTGACAGAGCTGAACTGGGGCAATGGCTCATGTGCCCACAGAGAGAACACTGCATGCCACCTCTGGCAGGTGTGCCATAGGTTCACCATCATGGCTCTATACTATTGCCAATATGCATCAATATTTCTTAAGCCTTTTTATTTTAACTTCCTTTTGAGATTTCTTCTTTTTTTTTTATTAGTATACAGCAAATGGAGATCTCACATCTTTTTTTTTCTTTACCTTGTGCTTTGTCTTCCTGAGCTGCTATATTTCTTTTTCTCCTTTGGACCATCATACCTCCCAAAGTAAAAAAAACAACAACACCTTCTTTCATTTAGTGGCTGTTCTCAGTTTGTTGATAGTGGCAGAGCTCCAAAACATGCATCTCCTCCCCACACACCTGTCAAGGGTTGTAGCTTTATTGGCAACTCTGCCATGCTGATACTGGGGAGAAGGCTCAAGTGGGAAGGAAAGAAGGCAGCACAGGTGCCTGAAATTTTGTTCCAGCAGCCTGCATGTCTACACTAATTACAAAATGGCTTTGCTAAAATCTTAATCAGTGCTGTGCATTGCGACATCTAAAATGATGTTGGTTTGTTATAAAGTGCAATTTAAGCAGTGGTGGGTTCCGGATCCCATTCCAACTGATATGGTTGGAACTGGCCCGGCGGCGTCCACATGGATGCGTGCAGTGCATGCGCACACACACAGCGCATGCGCACACACGCGCAGCACCTCCGCGAGCTTCCACAACACTCCAGCTGCTCAGTGGAGCATTGCGCAGGTGCTGTATGCGCTGTGCACGTGCGCGGAAGCGCCAAAGACTTAAAAGACTGGTAAGGAGCTCAGGTAGGCGGGTGGGCCCTCCAGAGCACTGTACCGGAATGGTACCCGGTGCTCTGGGCATGCTCCGGTATGCCCAGACTGGGGGTATTGCCTGCAACCCACCACTGAATTTAAGGTGCTGTTCATCACTGTTTTAAGTAGGGATTACAAGTGAAATGATCTTTTTTTTCCCATTCTGTTGTAAACTGATAGTCCCATTTCCTCCAGCTATAAGAAAGTATAATGAAAGAAAGAAAGAAAGAAAGAAAGAAAGAAAGAAAGAAAGAAAGAAAGAAAGAAGGAAGGAAGGAAGGAAGGAAGGAAAGAAAGAAAATGCAGACTCCCTATTCACATTGTAGCTAGATCAGAATAAAAGATTGATAATCATCACATAATTTGCATAATCATGATTTGCTAAAATTGGAAGAATCAACCATTGAGAATGATATGAAGGACAATTAACAATGATCATCCCTCACAAGGAAAACAAATCTGAATAGTATCTGGGTGCATTCCACATTTACTTGCACTTCTGCCAAGATCTAGGGCAAATATGCTTATCTAGTGCATATTTATGCAAAGTTTTCCACACAGGGTACAAATTGACTGCATCAGAGTCCTGAATCTTTTCGTGTCCTCCTATCTTTCTACAAAATAGATGTAATATGTTCACTTGACATTGAGATGCCTCTTCCTACATTTATCTTCATCTCAAATCTTCATGCCATTCTGTTTCATTTTTTGTTCTGTTCAAGAGACTAAATTCTCACCCTTGGCTAGAACCATAGTAAACATTTCTTTTCTTGAAAATTTTCTGTCCTTTTTCATTGCCCCACTTCTTTCCAGAGGGGAAATATTTTCCAGAAATATAATTTCATATCTTAGAAGTTGTTATAGAATCAGAGTGCCCTCTGAGATTGTAATTTGAAGCAGTTGCCACTAAATATTGAGAAATACTGAGCCATGGTGGCGCAGTGTTTAGAATGCAGTAGTGTAGGCTGATGCTGCCTACTGCCAGGAGTTTGATACTGACCGGCTCAAGGTTGACTCAGTCTTCCATTCTTTTGAGGTAAAAAAGGACCCAGATTGTTGAGGGCAACATGCTGGCTCTGTAAATCACTGTAAACCACTGTAAACTGAGAGTAAAGCACTATGAAGCAGTTTATAAATCTAAGTGCTTCTGCTATTGGTATAATATGTAATTGGAAAGAAGGTTACTTCATGTTGAGTTTCAATTATAATAGTCTGTTCCTTTATTCATATTCAGATCTGATCAATGTTTGGTACTGTTATGAATTACTGCAGCTGAAATCATTCTTTTCAGACATCAGAAGTCAAGAATGTAATGTGTATGGTTTCCTGGTCTATCCTTAAAGACTCAATGCATCTAGAGAGGGTTGGCCATGCAACAGACTTCAAATATTTTGAACCCAATTGCCTCATTGCCTTTTCATTGCTACTTGAGCCTGACTTGAAGATAGTAGTTGGTTAGAGTTATCTCAGATAAAAAAGTTCAAGACCTCACATTGGATTCAGTGACATGTGAAAAGAAGAAAATGAAGTAAAATGTATCTCTATCACTGCAGCCTGTAGGTATCTCCTAGGTATATACACATTTTACGAATAAGAAAGTTTATATTTCAATTTAATTTTTATTCACTACTAAATGCTGCCTTAGCTGCTTTGGCAATGCTCCAATTACATTTATAGTTCATAATACTAAAATAGATTGAAAAAAACGAACTGGTAAGATGCTGAAATGTAAGAGTTTGTATTGAAATGTTTTAGATAAATAACACTGAGAATGAAAAAAATAACAGACCCAGGGGGAAAAATATTTCTTCAGACCATATACCTTTTTATAGATATGGATTGGGGGAGGGGTAGGAATGGCTGCTGATTTGCATTTGAAAGACACATCTGCATTGAAATATTAATTCCTTCTGAATTATATTTATGAGATAGACAAATACAGATTTTACTATTTTTTTGCTATATCATTATTCTTTTGATGTTCATTTAGTACAATAATAGTATTTTATCATATACATAATTGTTCAGTTTGATGCTATTACTCCACTTTACAGCTGCATGTGATTTCAGAATAATCAAGTCTATATCTCTGATTAAAATTCCACACGTTATGCTCAGCCTCCAGCTGAATTCAAGCAGAGCACTATTCAAGTAAGTTCGAGTGCAGCTGGATATGCAGAATACAATGCCAATTGTACCAATGCTGACCAAAATCTGTACACCTGTACAAGAAATTGATGCTGATCTTCAAGTTGAAACTTCTGACAAGAATGTTACAAGATGTTCAATAAGGTGATTGTACAGAAAAGGCAGGATTGAATATGTCAGTATGATTAAAGGATAAACATCTATGGTTCTTCCTTCTTTCTAAAAATGATTCTATGACTTTAAACTCAGAATGTACATTTTCAGAGAACCAGTAAATATAACCTCTGACTGGCCCCACCCCATTTATTCTCTACCTCTTGAGTCCCAGCTGATTGGGGGGAATGGAGATTTTGCAATAACCTTCCCCTGGAGTGGGGAAGAAATGGAGAATTTATGGTATCCTTTCCTGCCATGCCCACCAAGCCACACTCACCAAGCCATGCCCACAGAACCAGTAGTAAACATTTTTGAGTCCCACCACTGATCCATACGTAAAGTAGGTTAGCCAATAGACAGAGAACAAGATCACAGATCTATGGAATCAGCATTCACATATAGTTTGGTTTAAATTTTGATGTTTATGTAAACTTTGCTTAAGACAATATTGGCTCTCAAGAATTAGACAATGGTTTACTTTGGATCTTATTTCAGAAGCAAGTGGGATTGTTATGAACCCACAAAGTAACTGTTAGAGGCTGAGGTGTTCTGTATCTGTATGTGAAAGTTCCTTACAGCAGAAATATGATGCCCACAATGATTAATGAAAGGAGTTGAACAGCTATGACAAAAAGGAGGTTGTTTTATAGACAAAGAGTAAACAGAGCGAGAAGACCAGTCATCTTTCTGTCTCTACATCCAATTGTGCCCCTACAAAATCATAAGATACTGAAGAGTAACTGATTGGATTTGCATTTGGATAGGTTGCGTGGACGGCTGCGACCCACCACATGTTTAATGGACCCGTGTCCCTCCTGGTTGGTACTGGCATCTTGGGAGGTGACCCGAGGCTGGCTTCTGGGCCTGGTGAATGCCTCATTGGGTGAGGGATCCTTACCAGCCGCCTTGAAGGAGGCGGTGGTGAGGCCCTTACTTAAGAGGCCTGCACTCGACCCAATGGAGCTAGCTAACTATCGTCCAGTCTCCAACCTTCCGTTTTTAGCGAAGGTTGTCGAGAATGTGGTGGCGCAGCAGTTTCCACAACACCTTGATGAATCCGAGTATCTAGACTCACGCCAGTCTGGCTTCCGACCCGGGCACAGCACAGAGACAGCCTTGGTCGCGTTGGTCGATGATCTCTGGAGGGCCAGAGATAGAGGTTGTTCCTCTATCCTGGTCCTATTAGACCTCTCGGCGGCTTTTGATACCATCGACCATGGTATCCTATTGCGCTGGTTGGAGGGGATAGGAGTCGGAGGTACCGTTTTGCGGTGGTTCAGCTCCTACCTCTCCGACCGGAGGCAATGTGTGTTGACAGGGGGACAGAGGTCGACCTCGAGGCCACTCACTTGTGGAGTGCCACAGGGGTCGGTCCTCTCGCCTCTCCTGTTCAACACATATGTGAAGCCGCTGGGTGAGATCATCCGTGGTTTTGGGGTTGAGTATCACCTCTACGCTGATGATACTCAGCTGTATATTTCAACCCCAAACCACCCCAACGAGGCTGTTGAAGTGATGTCCCGGTGCTTGGAAGCCGTCGGGGTCTGGATGGGGGACAACAGACTTAAACTCAACCCCTCCAAGACCGAGTGGCTGTGGCTACCGGCACCTCGGTTCAGCCAGCTGATTCCATCGCTGGCCATAGGGGGCGAACAATTGCCCCCTGTGGAACGGGCGCGCAATTTGGGCGTCCTCCTTGATGCCCGGCTGTCAATGGATGACCATGTGGCAGCCGTGGCGAGGGGGGCGTTCCACCAGGTTCTCCTGGTGCGCCAATTGCGGCCCCTACTGGACCGGGATGCCCTACGCACGGTCACTCATGCGCTGGTGACGTCCCGCCTGGATTACTGCAATGCTCTCTACATGGGGCTGCCCTTGGGACGCGCCCGGAGACTGCAGTTGGTTCAGAACGCAGCCGCGCGGGCTGTGATGGGGAGTACGAGGTACTCCCACGTAACACCTCTCCTGCGCGAGCTGCACTGGCTACCTGTGGTTTTTCGGGTGCGTTTCAAGGTGCTGATTACCATCTTTAAAGCGCTCCATGGCACGGGACCTAGTTACTTGCGGGATCGCATCCTCCCACATACATCCCTGCGGCCAATTCGCTCACACAGGGAGGGACTTCTCCTGGTGCCGTCCACTAGGCAATGCCAACGGGCGACACCAAGGAGTAGGGCCTTCTCTGTGATGGGCCCAACCCTCTGGAATGACCTCCCCCCCGACATTAGAACCACTTCTGACCTCCGCTCCTTCCGGCAAAAATTGAAGACTCACCTGTTCCGATTAGCAGGCCTGGCATAATTACAACTGTCCCTCCTGGCAAATGTATTATTATCTGGTTATCTTAGGGTTTTTTAATCTGTTGTGTCTGTTTTAGGGATTTTAAAAAAATTATATTTATTTAGCTTTGTACAGTTCTTTTAATTGCATTTTAACCTCCTCCAAACTGTACATATTTAATTTTTTATTGTATTTTGTGATATTCTCTATGGACTGTACACCGCCCCGAGTCCCTTCTGGGAGAGGGGGCGGTCTAGAAGCACCAAATATAAATAAATAAATAAATAAATAAATAAATAAATAAATAAATAAATAAATAAATAAATAAATAAATAAATAAATCTCCAGCAGTAAGAAGATATGTGTTGCACCACTTGATAAGAAGTGCAACTAAAATTTAACTACTCATCATCTTAATTTGTATGGTTTGGATTTTTGGAATTAAAATAAAGTGGGTTGTCATTTAACTGTGGTTCTGGGACCAGAGATTAACATATATTTCTCTCTTTCCACCATACTTTATTTGCCGAACAATTTTAGCATTTATTCCTGCTTTGTTATTATGAATAAATGATTGAAACATTGTAAAAAGCCTTTGGGAACTTTAGATATTAAAAGGTCCCTCAAGCAGTAAGAGATATTTCAGTGTCTTAGTGTCTTAGCCACTAAGCCACCTGCCTAAGATATAATACAGCCCAGGTTCAAATCCCAATAAGGGTATGGCTAGCTGATGAGAGCTAATTATCTCGAAATAGATGTATACTAGTCTCCCTTTATTTATTTATCAGTACAAATACAACACACACACAGACACACACACACATATACATACATACATACATACATACATACATACATACATACACATATATACATATATACATATATACATATATACATATATACATATATACATGTATACATGTATACATATACACACACACACACACACACACACACACACACACCTAAACAGTTATGTAACACATTTCCTAAAGAATCACATTGAATCAGATTTAACTTCTAATTTGAGTACGCATAACTGAATTGATCAGCTAGTTGCAATGTAATCACACAGCGATAGAACTAATGCACATAATTGGCACAAAGCTAGAAACCAGGAGACTGAGAATTCTAGTCCTGCATTAGGCATAAAAGCCATCTGTATGACTTTGGGCCAGTCACTCTTTTTCAGCCAAACCCACATCACAGGGTGGTTGTGGTGGGAAAATTAGGAAATGAAGGAGAATTACATATGGTTGCTTCATTGAGTTATTTATAAAAAATAATAAAGGCAGAATAAAAATAAATGAATAAATAAAAGTTACAATAAATAAGCAATATGCCAACAGGAAAAACAGAAAAAAAAAACCAAATTTATTTATCCATTTGCTTCCAGTTTAAGTAAAGATAGAGCATTTTCCCACCATGGCCCATAAGCAGAATGGTGTTTTATTTAGTTTTGTTTAGTTGGCCATAAGCAGAGGTGGAATCCTATCGGTTGAACAACTGGTTCGCTGAGCGCATGCTTTGCTCATGCTTCACATGAACACTGCGCACAAAGCACAGTTTATAGAGAAATCGCCTTCTACGCTACTTCTGGAAAACAGCTGTGGCGCAGCAATCCACTCTGCTGGGCCTATCAGCTGGGCTTCAGAAAAGGGAATATAGGTGAATATAGCACAGGGGTGGGCGTTTGGGCAGGCCCAGCTGATAGTTGGAGCTACTGGTTCACCCGAACCAGTCCAAACCAGTCTGAACCGGTAGAATCCCACCCCTGGCCAAAAGTTATTAATTTCTCTCTAAAATGTATTTCATCTGAATAGCTGTATATAGAACACCTTCCTTTACGCCTTACTTTTTGAATTGTTGCCACCTCCATCATAAAAATTGTAAACTACACAAAAATGGACTTTTAGGAAGAAAAAGGAAGAAAGAATGAGAATTAACTTCTTTTAAACCTTGAATGTCTTCCTTTTCTTTCCAACTGTTTTTCTGATTGTGCTGAGTATTGTGTTGTAATATTGACTCCTAAGATGCTTTGCAAATTCACATACTCAAAGCCATAATATGCAAACAAATGAAACTTGAGTGTGGTCTGATCAGATCTGAAAAAGAGAACCTATTGATTTAAGATAATAGTTCTAAAATGAAATATCTGGTAATCCTTGCTTGTTTACAGGTCTGCACTCTAAATTCTCCCAGATGGTTCTTTTGAAAGAGGATGAATGGTCTCGATGAAACAAGGGCAATTGGATTTGCAGCTGTGAAACTTGGAACCATGCTTTCACTATTTTTATCCTTTTCAAGCATGATGTTTAGTTGGCAAAGAATTCTGCTGTCTGAAAGCCTCACTGCATCTCTCAAAAGTATTGGAAAAAACAGCAAAATGCACCATAAGAGGAATTATACTGTGTAACACTATCAACTCCTTTTTATTGTGGATAACAACTAAGCAGTTAGTGAGGCTTCTGGACAACTTAAAGGAGCCATGAGAGTAGAGGGATCTTTTAAGGGAGTCACACAAATCAAGACAATACTCACCATCTTGTGATCAATGCATGGCCCATTTTTCATATGCATTGCACACACAATGAATGTAAAAAAAGATCTGATGTTAACTTTTTGGCACAAACACACACACACATCTATACTTACAAATATTTCTGGTTACTATTATTTCTATATAGATGATACTTACATATAGGGGGCTGTATATACAGCTATCTAAATTCAACTGAGTGGTTATTTAACGCAAATGGAAATATTAGAAGACATCCTGATATCTATTCTTCAAGATTTTTTTCCACAAATAATATAAATATTAACCGTATGGATGATAAAAACATAGAAAGCTCAGGACTCAGTATGATGTTCTTTGCCCCACAAGGTGAGCCAACTCCACAGTACAAGTACAATTATCTTTTATTGGGACACTGTAAAGGTAAAGGTTCCCCTCGCACATATGTGCTAGTCGTTCCCGATTCTAGAGAGCAGTGCTCATCTCCGTTTCAAAGCCGATGAGCCAGTGCTGTCCAAAGATGTCTCCATGGTCATGTGGCCAGTATGACTAAATGCCAAAGGCACACAGAATGCTGTTACCTTCCCACCAAGGTGGTGCCTATTTTTTTCTACTTGCATTTTCACATGCTTTCGAACTGCTGGGTTGACAGAAGCTGGGACAAGTAATGGGAGCTGATGCCGTTAGGCAGCACTAGGGATCCGAACTGCCAAACTGCTGACCTTTCTGATTGACAAGCTCAGCATCTTAGCCACTGAGTCCCATGTAATATAAGTACTATAAGGTGTAGTATAAAGTAATATAAAGTGGTGAAAAGCTTGTAAGTCTGGTGGCACTTTACTTTCCCTTCTTATACCAAACTGAATCGGGGAAAGCAAGTCTGAATTTTTCCTTAACAACATCTCCCTTAGGCAGGCCTTAAGGAATGCTTCCCTCCCTTTTGTTAATATACTTTTTTCCTAAATATTTGCTTCTCCCTGGCTCTTTATAGATAGGTTTAAAATCTGGGCTAGGACTTAGTGTATATTGGTACATTACTACAGACCTTTTCTATCAACTTGTACCAGTTGCTGTTGCTTTTCCTTTTTCTTGCTGGGAAGAAAAGGAAAGTTGGCAATAATATGCAGTATATGTTACCCTAAGCTCTCAGTTGAAAGACAGGATATACAGCTAATAAATAAATACAAGGGCAAAACATTCAGCTCTTTTGTTCTCTTAGCAATAAATAACTCCCTTGGGGCAATTGAAAGGGATTCAAATGTTTTAACATGTAAAATACGGCTATATAATATTTCTTATTAAATTTATAAAGGATGTCTTGTCTTCTTTAAATCTGTATTAATGCTGTTTCACTGCAATTTTGTGTCCTACATTTATAAGACATTATTTCTAAGCAGCTACTCTTTACCTATAGAACAGGGAATATTAATGAATTATCCATCAGTTTTATCATGAAGATTAATGAGATATGAATTATAAAGCATATTAAGTGCTATGGAAACTTTAAATAATAGATCAGGGTCAAGTATTAGTCCAAACATCCCTCTGCTTCTTGCCAATTATTTCTTCTTGCTTTTTGAAAACATGCTATGATTTTTTTTGTTAAAAAAAATAATGAATACGTACAGCAGAGCTCTGGCCATTTATTAGACTTAATTAAGTGCATTATTATGCAAAAAGGATGTACGATAAATGCAATCCCTATCAACATGACAAATAAAATTGCACATTACACCCATTTTGAAAATTAGTCTCCCACTCCTTTTCTATATCAATGGGGGCCATGTTTTCAGCAGAAATGAGGAAGACAGATTTAATTGAAAAATCCAGACTGCAGTTAATTATTCCTTTGTTCTTGAAATTCTCAAAGAAATGCTGACAAATCATGCAAGTTTTTTTTCTTTAACACAATCTCTATTTTTTTTAATGAGGGGAAGAGAAGCCACCTACATTTTACTCTTCCATTTGTTATCATAATCAGCATTAGAATTAACATGCAGACACCATCAGCACTCACCACCAAAACTCTCTCATGTACAAAATAAACACATAGAGACATCATCACCCAACAGAACCATCCCAAAATCAATCACAGGCATAATCCATTTACAGAAAGAACAAAAGATTAATATGGGAAGCATCTTTTGTTTTCATACTTTGACAGAAGATTATATTTTCGTATTTGCCAATATGTATGCATGAAAAATGCATTAAAAAAACTACAATCAAGTTTTAAAAGGCTTATAGATTGACATTTTGTTTTACATATTTCTCCCATCATGGTGAAAGAGAATTTTAAAAATCGGTACATGTGTGGTAATTTTTTTAAGTGAAGTTTGTATGGTTTGCTAACTTATAAGGGTAAAGGTAAAGGTTCTCCTCGCACATATGTGTTAGTCATTCCCGACTTTAGGGGCGGTGCTCATCTCCATTTCAAAGCCAAAAAGTCCAAAGACGTCTCTGTGATCATGTGGCCAGCATGATTAAACACTGAAGGCGCATGTAACACTGTTACCTTCCCAGCAAAGGTGTTCCTATTTTTGTACTTGCATTTTTACATGCTTTCGAACTGCTAGGTTGGCAGAAGCTGGGACAAGTAATGGGAGCTCACTCTGTTACACGGCACTAAGGATTTGAACCCTCAAACTGCCGACCTTTCTGATCGACAAGCTCAGCAGCCACTGAGCCACCGCAACCCTCTGCCAAATGATAGCTTTGGCTTATTAAAAAGTTATTTGTTTTGCAGGATATTAATGATTAAATACTATTAATAATTATTATGAAAATATGTATGCATGAAAAACATATGTATGAAACACACACACACACACACACACACACACACATATATATATATATATATAGTATATATATATAAATATATATATATATATATATAGTATATGTGTTTGTGTTACATTGTGTTTGTGTGGCATAGTGGCTAAAACTCTTGCCTAGTGTATAATACAGCCCAGGTTCGAATCCCAGTAAGGGTATGGCTAGCTGATGAGAGCTAAATAGCTCGAAATGGATCTATACTAGTCTCCCTTTATTTTATCAGCACAAATACAACATATATAGTATATATATATATATATGTATATATGTCATATATATAAATATTTTCATGCATACATATTTTCATAATTATTATTAATAGTATTTAATCATTAATATCCTGCAAAACAAATAACTTTTATATATTATTATATATATATAATGGTCCCACTTCAACAATAGCATGCCATTACTTGTACGTTCGGAAAGCTTTTAAGGATGTTAAAAAAACTTGGCTGCTATCATCTGTCAATATTCTCCCTAGCCTAAAAGAGAAAAAAAGAAAAAAAGAAGAGATTCCAAACCCTTGTAAAGCAAGGATTTTGGTACATTATAATTATGCAATTAGACAAAGGCTTCTGGCTGTTTACATGCACTGTGAAGGCAACACTCTGGTGAACAGCTTTACGGTTTTAAGTTTTTTTTTATAGTTTGTGGATATTATTGTTGTTGTGAGCTGCCCAGAGCTGTGTTTTAAGATAGACAGCCACACAAATATTTTAAATGCATACTGTCTCTAGAGATGTGCTGGCTACCTTGCCTTGCATATACCCAGCATACACTCAATCTTTTTACTGTGTAAGTACTTAAGACAGCTCTCGGTGTGTCTATGTGTCTCTCTGTGTAGATATCTTTGTGTCATGTTGACTCCTTGCAACTGCCTGAACTAATCCTTGCAAATTTCTTAGCTATATTTTGGAACTGGCTTGCCACTGCCTGCTTCCTAAAACTGAGAGAGAGTGAATGGTCCAAGGTTATCCAGTTGGTTTTGTGCCTAATGCAGAATTACAATTCCTGGTCTCCCAAATTCTAGCCCGATGCTTTAACCATTATGCAAAACTGGCTAATTCCTTATGGTAGCCTTAAGGAACAGTGCAAAACAATGTAAACAATACAAATATAAAACATGAGAAGAAAAGCAATAAAATTAAAAGTTGCAATATTATAACAATAGAGTTTTGAAATTTACAAAGCAAGTCTGATTGATTTATGCCAGTATTGGAGAATTAATAAGACAGACTCCTTGCCTATCATTTCAAAAAAATTGCACACAAAAGTGATATCAGTACGATGAATTTTTCAGTTGCTCATTGCATCACAAATGTGCCACCAAATGGAAATAAACTGAGACTAAAGGAGAAATTGTCACAACGGCTTGATGAGAACGGTGGAGCAGTTTATCTAAATGATTGCTTCCTGCAATTCACTTAGCTATCTTTCTGCCGGATGATATCAAGGATGATTAGATTAAATGATTGTAAAGCCTGAAGGGAGAATTAATAATTGATATATTTTTATCCTTTTTTTTAAAGGGTAGCTATTGAATCACAGAATCTTAAACAGGATGAGAAAAAGAAGCACCGTTTTTAACAATCAAAAAGGAGCGGGGGGGGGAACCATCCAGAACTTAGCATGGTGTCAGTTTGCAAAAGCCAAATCCAGCATGTTAGATTTATCAATGCAATCACCAGCGTGCATTTTTAATTACATTTTATATAATTTTATGAAAGAAACATTTGTTCTCCAATTTCTTTTCAAAGGAAAACAAAGTTTCAGCAAAATTCTCATTAATATAGAGAGGCCTTCTTGTAATTACTTAGTTATAAGGTCATAAGGGATCATGAAATGTCCTTTTTTTTCATTATCCAAATTAGCAATAGTCCTTCTCTGGCTTCCTCCCCTTCAGTTCAGTTCTAAAGAAAGAGAAGTTTACTTGATTTTGGCTTTTGGGTTCTTTGCTGTCCACACTCAATGAAGGTAACTCATTCGTCAGCAATAAATGAAGGACAATTTGCTTTACACCATCCATGGGGCTACCCACTTAACTTGTAAATTAGAAAAAAAAACAGTATCCTGCCCTCTTGTTATCCAGTGTAAAAAAAAGAAAATAAAGCCAAAACTTTTTAAAAATCAGGCATATACATGGAGGAACGTTATCACATTATAACAGCCAAATTTCATAGATGGCACTTAATTCCTTCAATATCTACTTTATAAAGTTTCCATCCTCTTTTTCACCACAACATAACAAAATTTGCAAGACGTAAGAATTAAGTGGGCTAAATTTAGTCATAGTTTTAAATGCTTCTTTAAATTACATTAAAGGGGGTGGGGGTGGCCATGACTTTTATCTTAGTTTAAGACAGTATGCAATAAATATTGCAGCAAAAATGGAACTAGTAGTGAGGTATATCTGTGGCAAATTAGATGAAGATTAATTCAGAATTTTTTTGTGTAAACAAAAAAAAATGTGGCATGAAAGATTGAGGTCTCTTCCATAAAAAAAGTGGGCCTGACTCTGAGAAATTGAGAGTTGGGAAATAGGAAATAACCCTAATATTTATCTACAATATTGAATTTTGAATAAGTGAACATCTTTTAATACTCTTAAGCCTGGTGTATATTAAAATAAATATTTATATGATGTTGACTTCTATTCCCCTCCAAGCCAAGTTGCCCTAAAAACAAGATATATTCACTGTATTTTTTTTTAAAAAAGCTTTTAATATGTATAAATACAATAAGGTAAAGGTAAAGGTTCCCCTTGCACATATGTGCTATTCGTTCCTGACTCTATGGGGTGGTGCTCATCTCTGTTTCAACGCCAAAAACCCAGTGCTGTCTGAAGATGTCTCCATGGTCATGTGGCCGGCATGACTAAATGCTGAAGGCACACAGAACTCTGTTACCTTCTCACCAAAGGTGGTTCCTGTTTTCCTATTTGCATTTTTACATGCTTTTGAACTGCTAGGTTAGCAGAAGCTGGGACAAGTAATGGGAGCTCACTCTGTTATGCGGTGCTAGGGATTTGAACTGCCAAACTGCTGACCTTTCTGGTTGACAAGCTCAGCGTCTTAGCTATTGAGCCACTGTGCCCCTTCATAAATACAATATGTATGTATATATATTAGCATTCACTGAAAACATAGTTTTCATTCTAATATGCAGATTACTAATGGTTTTTTGGGGAAAGATCATGCTATTTGCATTAAATTGTTGATTAATTTGTTTATTCCATTGGTAGAACAAACTACGAGTCTTTTATGTTGTTATTGAATTTGTTTGAAAGAGTAGCAGCTTCTTTATTTACTTTTCATCGTGTTAAATAAAAGACTAAACAGGGCTATGGTATGCTAGCATTTAAGACTGGTTTGCCTCACTTCGTAGATGTTTTTCCATAAGCCCAATGCCTATAAAGCAGTAACCTCTCTCTTTATTTTTCTTTCTCTCTTCTCCTTCTTTCTCAAGGAAAGATTCCTCATTAAACAGCCCTTTTTCATGAAATTTGACTGAGAGGGGAATTCATATAAGCCATCGTATAGCAGGAATGAAGAAGCATTTTGGATCAAATTATGAAGAAATTGAGAATTATTTCTTTTTGCCAAGGATTTCCCAAAGAATTAAATATAATTAAGTGGATCAAAGATTTCCATCATTAGGCAAAATCAACGTCAGTTTTCAAGCCAAACTGCCAAGGGCCCATTTTTTCAACAGATCATAGAACCAGTCTCTTCGCATTTATCCCGGTGAAGTGGGGATCTTTCCAAAGTATTAAACAAGAAACAGTTTCCTATATTTTGACAACTAGCTGGTGAGATCTAAACACTTCTGAAATTGCAGAATCTAATTTTGTCTATGTTACAAAAAATAAATTAGTTTTAACTTTACAGATGTCTAAGTCTCCTCCCCAGAACCCAATAGAATGCAAGAGTAGGTTTAGAACCTGATAACCTTCCTGACTTCTCCTCAGATACAATTACTTTAGCTGCAGACTGATAAAGACAAATTACCTACCTTCTTTCAGCTTCAAAGTACTTAAACATCTCTGCTAACACTGTGGTACCATAGCCCTCCCCAGCATAATACTACACTGGCTGAATTAGTCACAAACAACAACTCCTGTTGCATTTCCTGATAGGATATTGGTTAGTGTTCTTTCCTTCTTGTAGCAAAACAGGCTAAGAAATCCTGGTGTGGGAATTATTTTTGTATCTCAGTCACAAAGCTGATATTATTTCCCAGACTACATTCCATAAGAAAATTGCTTTCTATCTATAGATACACAGTGTTTGAGAAGAAAAATAAAGTTTGAAACACACATGCACATGCAAGATTGCAACTACACACAGCTGAGTCTCATTCTGTTAAAATGATTTGTTCCTTGCAAGAATATGAAAATTGTACTACAATGTATAATCTAACCAGAATTTCTCTGTATTGTGAAGAGTAATAAGATAATTCTGCACTACCATTCCCAAACCAATATTATCTGGTACAAGACAGATGGAGAAACGTCTGTATTCATAATGTGCAAGTGCCTGCCTTTACTCTAACCAAAATGTCTTCTGTTCTGTTGGGATGATTTATTGGTGTTGGTATTGTGGAACATCAAGTTCCAGTGGAGTTGGAAAGAAGCAATAGATCATGGCTCTTATCATACTTTCAGTCCCATGTGTAGACTCTGCTGATAAATAGTTGGGTTGCAACTCCTGGCCTTCTCTCCCAGTTTCTATTCATATACAGAAGGGTATGAAATGGGCTCTTTTCACAACTTTCATTGCACGTGCAGGCAAATGAACTGGTTTATAATTCTACATCTCTGATAATAGGATATATAGATACAAGTGGTCCTAGCTTAGTGACCACAATACTGGCAATTCTGCTGTTCAGTAAAGAGGTCACTAAGTGAAACTGTGACTGTGTTTATGATCCTGAATCAGCTTTCCATCACTTTACTGATATGCAGAGATTGTAAATGTGAGGATTTGTTCTAAAGTTATTTTTAACTGCAATTGGTCACTAAATGCAGTTCTTTTTTCTTTCCTTTTGGTACCTTCTCCTCTTTCTTTTTGTTCAATCATTTTCAGTTTGCATTAATTTTACTGTCATTATTATAATTTTACCAAATTAAAAAAAAATCTAGTGCTCTTTTGTATATCTAAAGCATTTGTCACTTGGCTTCATCCATCATTTCTATATAACTACAAAGCGGACTCATCATACAAATGCTGTATTTCTCTTGTCAGAAACATAACATCATTTTTCAAATTCTGCATTCTGAAATATGAACAACAATTTTGAAGCTTTCATTGTCTTCTTCTGTATTAAACTTCAGCATTCTTTTGTTTTTGTTTTAGAACTGCTTCAAAACAACCAACCATGCAACAGGTAATAGGTAACACATAAACAAAAATGCTTGCTGATGTTTAGGCAGTGGCCCGTGTTACATTTTGTGTACCACTGAAAAGACATAAATAAACACTGATTGGATTTGCTCCTGCAGCTTATTGTTATATTAAATGCTACCTTACTACTGTAAACAACTAAAAATTCTAGGAGTCACATTTTAGATCTCCCCCCCCCCACTTTCCATTAAATATGTTGGTTTGCATCATGCCAACTTGCTTAATTTTATAAACATCCATAAACAGAATGCAGGAAATCAGCGAAGGTACAGTACAAAGAAAAGGAGAAATAAAGACAGCACTTCTTGTCCTTCAAAGCTGTGGGAAGAACACATTAGAAGCCATATTGTTTGCTTCTTATATCTCCACATTGTGGTGATTTATAGAATAGCTGGTGTTGGTACATTGCCTGGTCTATTTTGCAGAGCCCAGTGGATGTATGAAGCAATCTCCAGTTCCTTTTAAAGTTGGTGCTGTGTTCCATGTTGTGGGTGTGTGGGGGGGGGGTCAAGTTCAAAGGCATTTCTATCAAGACATTCCCCCAGTGACAGACAATAAGAAAAACTCACCTTCTCACCCAAGTGCAATACTGAGGTCTTCAGCTGAGATCTCCAAGGCATGTTTGCTTGCTTTCATCATAAATATGGAAAATATAGAAGAGGTTAACCATAACATCTCACATTTGTATTCCAACTTGTATTTTTTTCAGGAAAAAATGTGGATATGTAGTCTCATTTCAGCCTCTGATCCTAAAAAATAGTTGTTACATAGTACATTGGAACTAAACCCAAAGCTTTTTGTCTTATGTTTAGGAATACACACACACACACACAAACAAACAAACAAACAAAGGTACACAGAAACCTTAAATCTATTAAGTATCATTTCTGAATATATGGTTTTCCTTAAAAATCATATATATGATTTTTCTTTTAAAAATGCTGCAGGAAAAATTGCCTACAGAGATGACATTATTTCCTCAAAATTGTCACTTATCCATGCATTTTCAATTATATTGAGAATCCTTTTAAAGACATGTGACATATGTATTGTCTGAAGTAGAGATTGTGTTGGAACACTGAATTTCCAATCTACACATAAATCCGTGAGATGCAGATCAGGTGACCTTATACTGAAATGACTGAATTTCTCAAGTATCGCTTAAAGGGTCTGTCTATCAATAAATGTTGCTTATTTTTCAGAGATAGTGTGAAGGACAAGCCATTTAATGAAATACTTCTGTCTAGATGACATTTTCAATAAGTAAGACATACAACTGAAAGCATCTATTTACTTCTATCCCGCCCCAGCAGTTGATGGATAGTAGCCTACACAGGTAATCTCTGATAAGAAACATTGCTGTACCTTGATATAACTCAAGCTCTTTCCTTTTACTAAATAATATCACTATTTTTTAAAATAAATTCTTGTTTGTACAATATAAATAGCCTTCATTTAGAACACAATGGAGACCCTTAAGCAAAGTGTTCCCTAAATGAAATTATGAGTGTGTTTGTGATTTTACTACAAAGGTTGTAAATGTGTGGATTGGTGGTCAGGTTACTCTTTTTCACTGTTGTAACTGAATGATCTCCAAATGAGATATTCACTAAACAAGAACTAAGGTAAAGGTTCCCATCACACATATATGCTAGTTGTTCCCAACTCTAGGGGGCGGACCTTATCTCAGTTTCAAAGCCGAAGAGCCAGAGTTGTCCAAAGATGTCTCCATGGTCATGTGACCGGCATGACTAAACGCCGAAGGCACATGGAACACTGTTACCTTCCCAACAAAGGTGGTTCCTTACTTGCATTTTTACATGCTTTCGAACTGGTAGGTTGGCAGAAGCTGGGACAAGTAACGGGAGCTCACTAGGGATTCGAACCACCAAACTGCCAACCTTTCTGATCAACGAGCTCAGCATCTTAGAACTGAGCGACAACATCCCTTTAAAACAATGACTACCTGTATGCAATAATATCTGTACACATCAATCATGTCCAAAATGAAACATTTTGGAAAAGTAAACAACTGTGACTGCTAAACCCCCTTTTTATAGGAAGAGCCAGGTACACCTTCTGTTTGAGGTTGCTGAAAATTGGTCTCATCATTTTCAATTACTTTTAAGAGAGGAAACATATTGAAATTATAAAAATAGTTTTACATTATTATATTATACACCAAAGTTCTTCCTAAAAAATCCTTAAAAAAAGGAAAAAATCCTCATGTCACCACTATATATGAGCTCTCATTTATAAACAGAGGGATTGAATCAAGATCACGTGAAGTGTTAATACCATTTTATAATGCCTTGGTAAGGCCACACGTGGAATATTGCATTCAGCTTTGGTCGTCACGATGTAGAAAAGATGTGGAGACTCTAGAAAGAGTGCAGAAAAGAGCAACAAAGATGATTAGGGGACTAGAGACTAAACATATGAAGAACGGTTGCAGGAACTGGGTATGTCTAGTTTAATGAAAAGTAGGACTAGGGGAGACATGACAGCAGTGTTCCAATATCTCAGGGGTTGCCACAAAGAAGAGGGAGTCAAACTATTCTCCAAGGCAGCTGAGGGTAGAACAAGAAGCAATGGGTGGGAACTAATCAAGGAGAGAAGCAACTTAGAACTGAGGAGAAACTTCCTGACAGTTAGAACAATTAATCAGTGGAACAGCTTGCCTCCAGAAGTTGTGAATGCCCCAACACTGGAAGCCTTTAAGAAGATGTGGGATAGCCATTTGTCTGGAACGTTATAGAGTTTCCTGCCTAGAGGGTTGGAGTAGAAGACCTCCAAGGTCCCTTCCAACTCTGCTATTGTATTGCATTGTATTTTGTTTCATCACCTGTTCACAACAGAGTTAGCCATCCTCCCCAATGAGAAGTATGGTCCCCAGCCAGCCACATGCTGTCTATTCTTTCAGAGCTAAGACATGTAAAAGAAATTACCATGCTGTTTTCTTCATCGAACAAAGTTTACCATTTTGACACATACACCACTTTCACTGGGAATATAAAAAATAACTAGACAACCTAGGATAACATCCAGAAATATTGTGATGTGCTGTGAATGAAATGAGAGAGCACAGTTTGAAACTAGATACAGGAAATGCAGCAAAGGCAAATATAATTGAGGTATGCAAAATACTTGTTCAGTAGAAATGTCATTTCTTAGCATATGTTCACATCATCCATGGGAGCATTCTGAACAAAACAGAAGGTGGGAAGAAGTCCAAGAAAATGATGCTTAACATTTTATAGTGAATTAGACTTTTAGAAAGGTATCCAGGCAGGATTGCTTTTATGCTGATATCTTGATGAGTTATGCCTGGTTTTGGCTTGACCAACATTGGTCAAGTAAGAATGATCTGAAAAACAGCATGGACTAAGGAGTATCCAGGCCTAGGTGCAATTCATCTACATATACCAAGGCATATACTGGGTCTAGAATTTTAATAATTATTTTTCACTTCCATTTTTAAAAAATGTGTCTTCAAGTTAGTTTTTTTTTTACTCCTGGTATCTGCCTGGACAGGTTCTTGCAGTTTTCTTGGCAATATTTCAGAAGTGGTTTGCCATTGCCTCTTTCCTGGGGCTGAGACAGAGTGACTGGCTAATTCATTCAGGTGGTTTTATGCCCCAAGTGGAATTCCTGGTTTCTAGCTTCAACCACTATACCACATTGATCATTTTTTCCAAGCTCAGGAAAACAGATTGCATAGGGAATTTTTTCTACTGTTTTGTGGAGGAATAACTTTCCCTGGGTGTGATGCTTATATCAAAATAGGAGTTGTTTTATTAGTATCATCACTAAAAAATGCAGAACTCTTCCATTACTGCCAAGACAGGACTTACCATATCCCATACTTGTGCCCTTTTCCTGGTTTTTACATCTATTTATTTAGTAACTAAATACCCTGCAAATATCCATGTTCTATTCCCATGATGGCGAACCCATGTCACATGTGCTACAGGTGGCATGCAGAGCCCTCTCTGAAGTCTGCCAGCCGTCATCCCAGACCAACTCCACCATGCAGGTACCTCCTGCCAGCCAGTTGGTCTTCGGGTCTCTGTTGTAAATGTGCCAGGGTGTAGCTGTTGCACACGATGCCAAAAAGGTTAGCCATCACTGCTACATTCCATGTAGATCTTTAGAGTTGCAGTAGAATTGACAACTAGTGGATCTTGCATACAAAAGTTATTAATTGGTTATATTCAGGATTACTCATCACTGCTTGCAGTGCTGCACTTCTCCCCATTGAATGTCTTCTTATTTGTTCTGTGCCTCTATTCATAGATATTCTTGAATCCACTTTCGCTTCTTTTAGTTGGTCACATCTAGTTTTCGGTTGTCTGCAGATTTGATAGTCATCCTCTCAGTTCCTTCATCGGGGCATTTATAAATATGTTGAAAAGCACATGAGCCAAGGGAGTGCCCTATGACACTCTACTCAATGCTAGTTTCCAATATGAGGCAGGGCTTTTATCTACTCTTGGGTAGGATCAATTATGAATCCCCTCTAATTTTTCTATGATCTGCTCAACATCTTACTATTTTATTAATGAAAATATCACAACAGATTTGGTTAAAAGCTTTGCTGAGGTCAAGATTCCCTGTGCCACAGCATTCTCCTTAATTGTAGATGTTTGGTTGGCAAACAATCATCTGCAGTTTCAAATCTTGGGTTCTGAACCTGTTTCAGAAAAGGTTGGACAACATTTGAAAGTAATTTGGAAATTGTTCCAAAAGAACATGAAAAGCTTTCTGAATAATGAGGTGAGAAATTGGATGAGAAATTAATAACAAACTCGAAGCCCCTTTCTCCTCTGGCTATTCTGTGGTAATAACTACCCCATTTATGCCTATGGAGATTCTCAATCATCCAGGTCATGATTGTCCCTAAGGTGCTTTTATGAAAGACAACTGAACTTTCTTGGTTTTTTCCTTGAAAATGTTTTGCTTCTCATGCAAAAAACTTTTTAATTCTAAAAACTGGACTGAAGAACTGAACAGAACTTAAGAAGCTTCTTGTATAAGAAGCAAAAAGTTTTCAAGGGGAAAAAAAAACATTATCCAGATCATTGAGAATCTCCAAAGCCTTAAATGAAGTAGATGTTACCAAACATTTATCCCATTTATACTACCTGCTATTTCATAATAATTCAGTGCTCATTTTTCCTTTTATCCTTCTTTGAAATAGTTTCCTATTAAGTAAATAAACACTAAAGTATTTAAAAACTTTGAAATTTGGAAACTACGAATCTTTGCAAATTAAATATTTGTTAATTTGTTATATTTGGTTAATAAACTCTTAATATAGTATTTTAACCATATTTCTTCCTGACATGCAATGTTAGTTTTTTTCCTGTAATGTATCTTAGCTATACAGTGAAAGCTTTTCTCCTAATTAGGACTAGAGATGGAGTGAGACAATGTTATGGGCATGCTGGTAGGTTAATTTAATTGCACATCAATATATTACAAATATATACAGAAAAAGGCAGTAAATGGTGACAAATTGTTGCCAAAAACTTACTTGAGCAATGTTTCTTCCACAATCCTCCTGTTATTATTTAGTATGCCACAGACAATCATCAGCATCATCTCTCCTCTAAATCTTCAGTTCCATTTCCAATGATATAATCCTTCATTCATTGAATACCAACATTTCTAACTATGTGGGACTTCAAAAGATCTTGTGGCCAGTCCACCAAATGAAACGGAAAAGCTTGAAAGAGATGGGACACAACAGTTCCAGTCCTCTACATAGTCAGCAATTTGTTAAGAAATAAATATATATTATAGCATGATTATAATTTAAAATGTAGGATCTGGCCCGTGGTATCTATATGAGTACGGTCAAAAAATCACAAGAGTTTTCTCTAGTAGAAGTACCTTCTTCTTAACTCTGACAACAGAGATGACCAACGTTCAAAATAATATTGGTTGCAGCACCAAAGGATTTTCTAGTGTAAAGATACATGATATTGATCAACAATATCTTCCTAGCCAATAAGTAGCCTGACCTTTGGTAATTATCTGCCCAAGCAAATGCTGTCTAAAAACCCACATTCAAAGAGGAAAAGTGTACAATTAACATGGTAATAAGAAACAAGGTGGGTTAACAGTATTGAAAGTCACCCAGACAGTGTCTCAAATTTTCAATGAATAATCAATATGCATAGTTATCAGTGCTGAAGATACAAAGCCAATTTAATTAGTATTGGTGAACATGCTTTTCTATAGTTAAAAGAGCTCACTGATCAAGAGACGAAGAATGAAGGCATTATTCTGTCTGCTAAAAATGATCTTGATCATAATAATGGCAGATAACAAAAACAAATATTAGCTATCTATAAGCTGTTTATGAACTACTTTTTTAATCATTTGAGTTATTTTATTCTTCACAAAGCAAACTAAATTAGTAAATGCAGATAAATTTTGTGTACATATAATGTTTGAAACACATGAATCTGAATTTTTCACAATAGCACCAGTCATAAATATGATTGCTAATATACATTAGACTATAGAATAGCAGAGTTGCTACTAGTTCAGTGTACATATAAAGTGAATTCTTATTTTAACAGATTAACTAAAAAGGAAGAAGATCTGTTGTTCATGAAAGTCTGTTAAATATGACAGTCTGTCATAGCAGCAATTTGTGTCAGTTACATAATAATATATTATGCAGATGAAATTAATCTATGCAGAAAATTGGTCCATTAGATGTAAAGTCTATTGCACTGACATCTGAAAAAAAATGTGGTTTAATTTTACTTTTCAATAAAAATTGTTTAGGAGAAAGGATCATTCTGGTCCAAATCTTCTACAATCTAACAATCCACCTTTCTACCAACTATATTATGAAATAAAGTGAGAGAGGGCTATAGATACTTTTTAAAAAAAATTAACTCATTTTTAAATGTATTGTCCTATAAATTCATTTTTTTTATATGTATTTAATTTCTTTTTAACTTTTGGGATGTGTGTTTTTTAATGTTGTGCGCCGCCCTGAGTCCTTTGGGAGAAGGGCGACATATAAATCCAATAAAAAACAAACAAAACAAAAACAAAAGATACTTTACTAAGAAAACACAATCTCAGAAAATGTAGCTTAAGCAGGCTGTAGCAGCAAAAACCTATGGCAGGATTATAGTTATTTATATAACAGTTAAATGGCTTTTTTCTGTTTTTATTTTTGTGGGATATATTTCTTATGGAATGATGATAATTTCTACTTATTATTATTTATCAAGTGTATAGATTTTCATCTTGACCAACTCTGGACAAGTCTGGAAGAACAAACATCTCCCATAAGAGAGACAACCAGAGCTAAAATAATGGAGAATAAGAATATCTTGTAAAATATCCAGCAAGCACAATGCCTCATTCCGGGGCATGAGGAAAGAGACAGGTCTTCAAAGCTCATTTAAAAGACAACAATGTCAGAACAATGTGAATGTCAGGATGCATTTTATACTGAAGACAGGGAGCCATACTTCCTGGAACCAATTAGATCACATTGTTGCAAGGAGGGGATCAGCGACATTTCAATTCTGCCAAATATTACAGATATACAGAGATATGGGAGAAGGGTGGCCCTGTGGGTAACCAGACCTCACATCAGGAAGGGAGTAATATGTGACCATCAGCATCTTGAATTGCACTCAGAAGATCATCAAAAGTCAGGGCAACTCACACACAAACTGATATACTGAGACATGCACATAACTACCGATACAATTGCACTCTAGATCACTTACAGTTTCCAGGCAATTGTCAAGGGTAGCCCCATATAGAGTGCATTGCAGTAATTCAAACATGAATCACGTCCAACAATTGTTCATGCCTTAATCAGATCAAATTAACTGCACCTTATTCCATCTTTGGTGATAGAGGGAGAAATTTTAGCCCCCTCAGAGAAGTCTCGCAATCTGGGAGTCCTCCTGGATACACGGCTTAGTTTAGAAGAACACCTGACAGCCGTGACCAGGAGGGCCTTTTACCAGGTTCGCCTGGTACGTCAGTTGCGCCCCTTCCTGGATCGGGATGCTCTGTGCACAGTCACTCATGCCTTCGTCCTTTCTCGCCTGGACTACTGCAATGCTCTCTACATGGGGCTGCCCTTGAAGAGCACCCGGAGGCTTCAGCTGGTCCAGAATGCGGCCGCGTGGGTTGTCATGGGGGTACCTAGGTGCTCCCATGTTACACCCCTTTTAGGCGGCCTGCACTGGTTGCCGGTTGTTTTCTGGGTGCGATTCAAGTTATTAATTATGACCTTTAAAGCACTCCATGGCTTAGGCCCAGGGTACCTGCTAGACCACCTACTGCCACCAGTAGCCTCCCACCGTCCAGTATGATCCCACAGAGTTGGCCTCCTCAGGGTGCCATCAGCCAGACAGTGTCGGCTGGTGACCCCCAGGGGGAGAGCCTTCTTTGTGGAAGCGCCTTCCCTCTGGAATGAGCTGCCCCTGGAGCTTCGCATAATCCCTGACCTCCGGTCCTTCTGATGCGCCCTAAAAAGTTGGCTTCTCCAGCAAGCCGGCCTGGCCTGTTAATTTTAACTCATTTTTAAAATGTATTGTTCCATAAATTTGATTTCTTTTTTTGGATATATATTTAATTTCTTTTTAACTTTTGGGATGTGTGTTTTTTATTGTTGTATGCCGCCCTGAGTCCTTTGGGAGAAGGGCGGCATATAAATCCAATAAAAACAAACAAAACAAACTGTTAAGATATGAATCTGGTTCAGGAAAAGGACTATTGGCACAGTAGTGGGAAATGACCTAGACATCACTATATGGTTAGCCTCTAAAGTACTTCAGCACACATTTTCTGGGTATCTGTCAATGTTCAATGATATTTTTTTTAATCAAGCCTTTGCCATAGGAACAAATGCTCTTTGCATTTCCACTCTGCCACAGGCTCTTTACAGTTGTTTGTCATCTTCTTTAAAAAAAAAACTTGGAGAACATCTTGCCATTTTCTCTTCAGGGATTAAGGTCCTACAGTTAAGCCAAAACAAGAGGTGGTTAGGCCCAGAGCCTACTGCTGGAGGCTCTTTTGTGATGAATAAGCGGATGTATGTCATGAAGCAATTACACATATCTTACTAACATGCCAGGTAGCTTCAGCCCTGAAGAGTATTTTTTTTTTTTGTTCGTTAAAGGAATTATGATCTGTGGATTAAAGATATCTGTATTAGGTACAAAATAAATCCATCCTCCTGGGGGTTGTATGTTGCTGAGCTCATATATTTCAACAGGGTGACTCTGATGACAATATTCTCAAAACATTGAAGAGATTTCAGGGGTGAGTAACTATCCTTTTTAAACAAAAAAAAAGTTTTATATGCTTCTGATTGTAGATGTAGCTGAAAGGAAATTCTCCAGCTCTCCAAACATTTTCAAGTCTGCAGGAGTGTGTATGTGTGCTTTTGCCAATCTGATTGGCTTTTAAATATCTCCTGAGGCTTTACTACTGTGAGCCAGGACATTCATAATTGGCAATTTATATGTGTCAACCAATAGCCTTGAATATTTGTTGTGAACATTTGGAATTATAAGTAACTGATCTACTTTGGCAACTGAATTTATTATTCAAGTAATTATGTACCAGAAATCCCGATGGGACTCTCGGTATACAGCAAGAACCTATTGTAGTTGTTCTATAATCCCTTGACTTAAAATGTTAGTGTTTGCATGATTCTAAAACATTGTTTGTAGAAGTATCCATTTCTGAAAGGAACCAAGACAAGCCAATATTTATTACCAACTATTTAGTATGAGAGGAAGCAGAGTTATCTTTAATCATAAAAAATATGCCTTTACTAAATAGACTGAAGAGTGGAATTTAGATGTATGAACACTAGATAGAGATAAAACCCAGTAATTCACTATACATAGATTTTAATTTAGTGTACATATATGAGTGAGAGATTATGGGTGTGAATAACCTATATTATAAGTATGCTTAGATGTTTATAGTAAACTTCTTGCTTGTCCATAATTTAGAGTCTGTAATGGGTTGTAAAAGGATTGAGAAATCCTTCTGGAGCAGACTTGGGAGAACACAAATGGAAGGACACTTCATCTAACCAGCAGTCTGTATTGGCAATGGGCAACCTACAGTTGATATATTCATGAATCTTTCTTGAATTGGTTTCTTTATTTCATATGCAGAATTTGATGTATTTATCATCCAAATCATGCTTTTGTACAATGCCTTGGAAATCTTCAGGTGAAAATATATAGGGAAAATTCTTAAAGATAGAATCTAATATCAACTTTCTATTGAGAACATTATTTTCATTATGGGGACTGCCAGATGAACTCCTGCAGCAAACTCTCTATGTTTTCAACATTTGCTCCAGAGAATCACAGGTTTTTTTTGAGGAGCAGAAGAAAATCTGATATTGGATTTCATGCCAAATAACTATACACAGGTGTTCTGACCACCCCTTCCTCCTCCGTTGCCCACACAGAACACGCTCCGGAACAATACAAATGAACAGGGTTTATTTTACAGACAGACAGAAAGTTCCGTGGTAGTAAACCACCACGACAAAGCTCACAAATACAAGACACGAAAGCAGCTATCCAGCCTGCTACGTTTCAAGACCTAAACTTCTTGCAGGAGTTCATTGTTGACTGCTGCAAGGGCATATGCACAGTCAACCCTTTTATAGTCTAAAGAGGAGTCTCCTGATCAACAGCTGAGAGCCCTTACCGCCGATAATTATGCCCTCGCTCCTTGCGTCTATGGGCGTGGCGTCCAGGAACTCCCTGTTAATCTCTGATTCACTGTCTCGTGACTCCTCCCCACTGCTCCAAGGCATGACAATAGGAGCCCTCCTCCTCTGGCTCTCACCGCTGCTCCATGCCTCAGGCGCCTCCTGGTGGCTGACCAGACTCTCCGATCCCTGCTCAGAGTCGGAACCCTGTCCAGGGACCTCCACATCCTCCTGAGCCGACTCATAGGGACCCTCACTCTCGGAGTCTGGTGGCAGCGGCAACGGCTCCTGCTGGGCCACAACACACAGGTATACTGTAAAGCCCAGTCATCTGATGACTCCCTTAATGACAACCAAAATTCTGGCCCCAATTGTGGCCATAAGTCAAGGGGTACTTGCAATTAAAATTTCTCTACCCAGAGTCATTTGGAAGAGTTTACAACAACTTAATAAAAAGCTACAATTGCTTTTTTCATTCTAATAAATATCATGATTGTAGTAGACCAAAGCACCCGTGAATGAATATATGGATGAGCAAATGAATGAATATCTAGCAAGGCTGACAACAGAATTTTGGAGAATAGTCCATCAAGTACCTGCCCAAACACTTGTCTCAAAGCTTCAGCATGGTGACTAGTTGGTGACTGCTTCAATTAAAAGGGAGTTTTGGCAGAATTATCATCTTTGCATCGGCATGCATGGTCAGATGTTGTCGAAGAGCTTTTACATAGTTGCCCCAAACCTTAAAAAATAAATAAATCCAGGAGTTCAGTATTCCTAGCACAGGGCTCAAAGAAAGTTTTTCTCACTTAATGCTTTTATTACTTCTTTAATAATTAACATGTTTTCCAGTGCATAAATGAGCATCTTCATTCACATTAAACAGAATAACAAAAACAACAATAAATAATTTATTTTGTTATTTTATAAAAGTATTGTTGTCCAGATAGTGAATGTGCTGGTACATGGAGATAGCAGAATAGGTGAGAAAGAACTGAAGATATAGACAAAATATATATAAAGACCTGCAAACAGAAGTAGAACAACTATGGCGAAAAAAGCAAGTGTAATACCAATAGTAATAGTTGTCTTAGATGCAACCCAAACAGCTGAAGCACTATAAGAACACCATTGGCCTTGACAAACTCATTATCAGTCTATTGCAAAAGATAAGTTTACTTGGAACAATTTTCATCTTGTGACAATATTTTTAATATTATGAAACAACAATATCTGCCTGCCTCAGGTCCTCAGGACTTGATAAGTGAATAAAAACACCGAATACAATCTGAACATGTGGCAGATTCTATGACTCACTATAATGATAAAACTGGAAAGGACTCCCTTCCCTGTAGTTTATGTAGCTTTGTTTGCTTCTATTCAGTTCTATGAATTAAATGTTCAGTTTTATGTTAGAACACTCTCCACATCTTATAAAAGGTCAGAAACAGGCAGTATCAAACCTTAGAAGCAAAGATCAGATGGCATTGTTCTATCTCAACTATAGCTTTTACAAAAGCACAGAATAGTTGTATCTAGTGCATTGTTCTCTTTTAAATGCAACCCTCTGTTTAAAAAGGCTTTCCCATCCCAAGTACTAATGAAAATGATATGCCAATTATCCATTGACTCAGGCAATATGAATAATATTACATTGTTGAATTGTTTTAATCAAAATTCCCCAATGAATTTTAATCTGTAGTCCCAATTTATAACCCATTGTATATAATGTTATTCCATTAAAATCAAGGAGTGCATACAAGATATGAATCACAGTAGAATATAGCTGTTGTTTTCAGCCAGGTATTTAAGGGCAGGGTTTTCAATGGAAAGTAGGGTATGCAATATTTCTTGATTTGTACATAGCATTCAAACACAACACATAGATCTTATAAATTCAGTGCTATTAATCTACATAACTGACAAGACACGCTTAACTTCAAGTAATTCAAAAAGATTCAATGTTATTTTCAAAACATTGTGAATAATCCTAGCAGACTCTCTCACCCCCACGATAATTTAAAGAGTTTAAATATCTGCTCTCCACTCAATTACTTCAGTGGTGAGAATCCACACCTTCAATAGAATTTTCTTCTCACTGCATTTAAAAAAAATCTATTTTGAAATGAAGTTTCTGCTCAAGCAAAATATGCAATATTAGAAATATTTGTTAATATAAATAGAACATTGCTTGGGGAAAAAATAAATCTTAAAACAAGCATGTTTGAGGGAAAAACATGCATAAATGCATTCAAATGTTCACACATATTAACACACAGACAGTCACCTGCAAAGATAGTATGTTCTTTTAAAAACTGTAAAATGCAACTGGGTGAAGTAAGTTTCTACTTTGAGGAAAAACTCAGTATAGAAAGCAAAACAGATACAATACAATACAATAGCAGAGTTGGAAGGGACCTTGGAGTCCAACCCCCTGCCTAGGCAGGAAATCATATACCGTTTCAGACAAATGGCTATCCAACATCTTCTTAAAGACTTCCATTGTTGGGGCATTCACAACTTCTGGAGGCAAGCTGTTCCACTGATTAATTATCCTAACTGTCAGGAAATTTCTCCTCAGTTCTAAGTTGCTTCTCTCCTTGATTAGTTTTCATCCATTGCTTCTTGTTCTACCCTCAAGTGCCTTGGAGAATAGTTTGACTCCCTCTTCTTTGTGGCAACCCCTGAGATATTGGAACACTGCTATCATGTCTCCCCTAGTCCTTCTTTTCATTAAACTAGACATACACAGTTCCTGCAACCGTTCTTCATATGTTTTACTCTCCAGTCCCCTAATCATCTTTGTTGCTCTTCTCTGCACTCTTTCTAGAGTCTCCACATCTTTTCTACATCGTGGTGACCAAAACTGAATGCAGTATTCCAAGTGTGGCCTTCCCAAGGCATTATAAAGTGGTATTAACACTTCAGGTGATCTTGATTCTATCCCTCTGTTGATGCAGCCTAGAACTGTGTTGGCTTTTTTTGGCAGCTGCTGCACACTGCTGGCTCATATTTAAATGTTTTTCCACTAGGACTCCAAGATCCCTCTCACAGCCACTTCTGATATATTTAACTCTGCCATGGTCTAGGGTTAATGGTGGGTTTCAATTTATTTTACTACCAGTTCGCTCGTGTGTGCAAGTGTGCTCACACGTGTGATGCTTCTGTGCATGTGCAGAAGCATCTGGACAGGTGGGTGGAGCCTCCTGCTGCCGCCACTACCAGCTCACCCAATCCGGGGCAAACCAGCAGAAACCCACCTCTGCCTAGGGTGTTCCAATCTGTGTGTTTGTTTCCTATTGTAACGTATTGCAGGTAAGATACACATTTACAAGAGATAACAGGTAGCATGGGAAAGTGAGTTTGCTTGTGTTATACCTGTTCTTTTTCTTTTGTATCATATGACTGTTTAGCCAACCAGTTCTTCTCTGGAATTGCCACTGATTTTAGAATAGAAAAGATTTGGATACGGCTGCAGAAAACAATTTTCATGCGGAAGAAGATAAATTGTTGCAATTATCAGTTCTCTTTGTAGTGCATCTTTGCAGTATTTTATTGTTAATATGGAAATGTATCCTCCTACTTCCTGTCACGGAATGAAATCTAGGAGACATATGGAAAGAACTAATACATCTGTTGATTCTGATAATTTATAGAAATAAGAAATGCTTGCACAATTGTGATCTCTTTATCACAACACATGGCCTAACATTTATGTTTTTTAATAATTTGAAAGGCAATTATAGGAGGCATAATACTTGGGGTGGAAAAGAAGATGAAGAATTCATTTAGAAAGCAAAAAAATGAAACTAACCGTATTTGTGTAGAGTGTAAAAATGGAATTGAAACCACGTGTAGATTATAAGCTTCTCATCTATATAACTTCTGCTGTTTTCCTATCAGGATACACCTATGTCACATTATTATATTTTTGTAACTGAAGATGATGCCTAATGCATGAATGACCCTTTCAACTTCATTCCATTTATGTCATTAATATAACCAACTCAAAAATCAGCCTCATGAAAAATTGCTATGACTTTAAATTAAGAAAAGCTGCATCTATTACTTTTTGGAAGTCACAACCACAACGCAGAAAATATTTCTAAAATGAACTCTTTGTCAGTAATCTCTGCTTTGAAATTTAATCAGTTGAATTATTCATTGATTAGTGTCAAAGGGCAAATATATATGCAATCTTTGAGAAAGGCTTTACAAAATAAGTAGATTTTTTTTTTAAAAAAAGTGGTTTGTTAAAGAGCTGCTTAACTTCATAACACGGAATAAATCCAAGATGACTATCATAAAATTGCCTTCTGATGACTCCAGAGAGCTTTAATAATTATAATAATTATACCTAGTTACACTTGCAAGGAAGAAATGACATTCAATATAAGGTAGCCTTATGCTACACTTTGAAAATTTATAATCTGTCTCTATTGCAATTTATTATATGTATATCCTTCTCTCTAGTTTCCTTGCTCATAGGATTTTGATATTTAAGAGATTTAGAAATTTAATCCTAGTATTTAATGAAGGAAGTGGTAAAACATAAGTTGATACTGGTCAAACATCCAGTTTGAATTTATAAATTTCTAGCATAATTGCTATTACACGGATATTTCTAAAAGACAAACAAACAGAACAAAAGTAAGAAAGTTAGAAAATGTGGGCACAAAGGCTTTGAAGAACACATTTGTTAAAAGAGAAAGAAAATGCTTATTTATTCTGAAGTTTAAATTGTGATGGTTCTTCTGGGTATGGTAAAAGTGGTCTCTGATACATTCAATTGAAGGCTGAAACAAAAGCTCTTACTTTGCTTTCAAATTCTCAAACATTATTGATGATATTGGTTATACTTGTGGGATACAATATAGTCCGAGTGTGAGCAATGTAAATAAACAAACAATGTAAACAAGTTTGAGCAGTGTAGCAGTGTAAATGGACTAGTTCCAAGGCAAACATAAAAAAAGGAAATAAAGATTGAAAATAGAATGGATAGACTTCATGGATTCCAAATGCTGCAATTTTATCATTGTAAAGGAATTATTTTACATTTTCATAAATATGGCATTCTGCCAGTTTTATATTATTAAATCAGGATAACAAATTCAGTTGACATTATTTTTTGTGATTTCCATTCCTTGTTATTAGGGAGGGCATGTTTAATTTTCATTAAAATATGCAATTTTATTCCCCTTCATAAATATTTTGGTGTTCCATCATTTCAGTTTAAAAAACTGTTTAACCATTAAGTTTGTTCCCATTTTTTAAAAGGAAAATAATTTTACAGAAAGGCAAACAGTTTCCCATAGTAAAAGATGACTGGATGCATAGAAAAAAGGGTCAAATATTGTTTCCCTCAATTTCTGCAAAGACACATTATTGTTAGGAAAGAAAGACATTTCCCACAAAAGTAGTTTCTAATCTCTCTAAAATGATAGAATAAATATTTGTACTTCTTATAAATAAACCTAATGATTTCATTCATATTAGAACTGACCAAGATATAAAAAGGCCACTTTAAAAAATTTATGTTTAAACAACATCTTAAATAAGATAAAGATAATGCCTTGTTTTTAATTGTAGAGTAAGCATTCAATTGGATAAAAGGACAGGTAATGCTGTGAAATGTCAGTAGTTTCAAGATACATGCAGACTTGTAGCTGCAATAGCAGAAATGATGTTTACTTATATCAGGGGTGTCCCAACGTGGCAACTTTAAGACTTGTGGACTTCAACTCCCAGAATTATTCATACATAAGAAAGGAAAGTTATAAAAGAAAATACTTTGAAAAACTTACAAGAGGAAGAAGTAAACAAGTTTATGCACATTTACTAGATTTTTTTAAAAAAATGTGAATTCCAAATAGAGACAGCAGCTAAAGCGGAAATATAAGCGACAAGCCAAGATAATGACCTGGATAACAACTTCTTGATAGATTTGCAAAAGAATGTTGCTAAAGCCTCGAAGCAACTTCAGACATAGGAGAAAGGAAGGAAGATCAAAACCTATGACAGCCTCTAAATGGATCAAAGCCTAAGATTATTAGAAGGAAAAGCAATGAATTTCAACCTGATTTGTTTAAAACAAGATATAATTTGGTAAAGTAAACTAGAACTCCTTTATGGAGGTTTTTTTTTTTGACAACTGGACCGGATGTTAATAATTTATGGACTTACAAATGGATAAGGGAGGACGAGACATAGATATGTCTTGCAGAAGAAACATTATCTATATTTGTGATGAAGTTTGGAAGTAATTGAACTATTTCTCTCTTTTTAAAAAAATCTCTCTAGCTTTCTCTCCTTTCTTTCGTTGCAATTTCTATTTTTTCCCCTTTTTGTTTGTTCTCATTCTGTTCTAACTTTAGTTTGTCACACCTTTTATTTTAAAACTTCCAATAAAATATTTGTTAAAAAGGAAATAAGCAGAAACTCTTGTAAGAGGAAGCTAGCTTAGTTTTTTTATATTTCTTCAAAAGCAAATTTTACTTTAAACGTGGCCATCCTCATTTTGGAGTTCTTTCTTTTTCTTAGGACAGTTGCACAGGGTAACAATCACAGGGTAACATTTTCTTTTCTTCCCTTTTCATTTCTGTTACCACATTATTATCCTGACAGAGTGAAGCATCAGATCAGACACTGTTACACAATTTCTAGCTAGCTCCATAATTTGTCCCAAATGTTTTGTAAGAATCTACCTTTTTCTCTCTTCTTTTAGCACATGTTTAAACTTTTCCCACTGGTTTTGATCAACCATCTACAAATAACACAAAGAACAGCAGTTCCTGAAACAATAAATATTGCACAGTGATGGATAAGTAGGCAGAGAATTTATTAGGAGACTATGTGCACACAACAGTTCATGGGATTCCCTTTAGGGGAATATTTTCCTTTAGGCTGGAAAGCAGCTGAAATCTTTTAGAGAGTTATGGCCTCACCTAATTCTAAGGTTTATACAATACAATACAATAGCAGAGTTGGAAGGGACCTTGGTGGCCTTCTAGTCCAACCCCCTGCCTAGGCAGGAAACCCTATACTGTTTCAGACAAATGGCTATCCAACATCTTCTTAAAGACTTCCAGTGTTGGGGCATTCACAACTTCTGGAGGCAAGTTCTTCCACTCGTTATTTGTTCTAACTGTCAGGAAATTTCTCCTCAGTTCTAAGTTGCTTCTCTCCTTGATTAGTTTCCACCCATTGCTTCTTGTTCTACCCTCAGGTGCCTTCAAAAATAGTTTGACTCCCTCTTCTTTGTGGCAACCCCTGACATATTGGAACACTGCTATCATGTCTCCCCTAGTCCTTCTTTCTATTAAACTAGACATACCCAGTTCTTACAACCGTTCTTCATATGTTTTAGTCTCCAGTTCCCCAATCATCTTTGTTGCTCTTCTCTGCACTCTTTCTAGAGTCTCCACATCTTTTTTACATCGTGGCGACCAGAACTGAATGCAGTATTTCAAGTGTGGCCTTACCAAGGCATTATAAAGTGGTACTAACACTTTACGTGATCTTGATTCTATCCCTCTGTTTATCTAGCCGAGAACTGTGTTGGCTTTTTTTGGCAGCTGCTGCACACTGTTGGCTCATATTTAACTGATTGCCCACTAGGACTCCAAGATCCCTCTCACAGTTACTACTATTGAGCAAGGTACCACCTATACTGTATCTGTGCATTTCGTTTTTCTTGCCTAAATGTAGAACCTTACTCTTTTCACCACTGAATTTTATTTTATTATATAGTGCCCAATGTTCAAGTTTGTCAAGATCCTTCTGTATCTTCAGCCTACCTTCTGGAGTGTTGGATATTCCTGCCAGTTTGGTGTCATCTGCAAATTTGATGAGTTCCCCATTTATTCTCTCATCCAAATCATTGATGAAGATGTTGTAGAGTACTGGACCTAAAACAGAGCCTTTGGGTACTCCATTGCATACTTCCCTCCATGTGGATGCAGTTCCATTGACTACACTACATGTTGAGTGTGGTTGGTCAGCCAGTTATGAATCCATCTGGTGGTGATGCTGTCCAACCCACATTCTTCTACTTTTTCTAGTAGTAGGTTATGGTCTACTTTATCAAATCCTTACTGAAGTCCAAGTAAACTATATTGATGGCATTCCTCTGGTCCACTAATTTTGTCACATTATCAAATAATGCAATAAGATTAGTCTGGCATGATCTGTTTTTGACAAACCCATGTTGGCTTTTGGCTATTACTTTGTTTGCTTCTAGGTGTTCGCTAATTCGTTGCTTGATTATTTTTTCCAGAATCTTTCCTGGTATTGAGGTCAGGCTGATAGGTCTATATTGAAAACAATAAAAAACATTCTTTGTCCTTTCACCTTCACAATTATTCCTCCAATCACCTACCTGGTTTTATTTATTTATTTATTTATGTATTTTGCAATCAGAACTGGCTAAGCAATTATCTCAGGGTGTGAGGGACAACTCTCTGGATAGAGAATATCAATATTTTCTTTCAAATCTTTTATAATTTGACAGTTGCTGGCTAAATTGTCTTGCACAATATGGATCAGTAAGTTCGTATTTCTCCAACTAGCATCCTCATTCTTCTGCTCACTTAGCTGGATCCTCCTGGGGGAAGGAGAGACTTCCAATTGTCTGCTATATCTAGCTAGAGCAGTTATCATCATTTTTAAAACAGTGAAAGATATGGTCCTGACTTACTTCCAGGAACCATTAAGTACATTTGATAAGGTAGATTTAAGGTGTCTGTGTGAGGAATTAAACTTTTAACATATAATAAAACCAACTTGATCTGAAATAGGAGCAAAGAAAGGAGGCTTAATATACCCTACAAAAACCAAAAACAAATGATATCCTAAAACACTATGTGCATTCAGGATGGCTCTTTAAATAGAGTTTCTGAGTATTAGGCAGAAGTAGAGTTGTATTATGGGATGACTTAATCATTGGCTCTGAATTCTTTTAGTAACTGAAATAGGTTAGGTGCATTTCTATAACTTTCAGATTTCTTTCTGGGGAAGGAAAAATGGACCAGGGTCCATTTTCCATTTATTGATGGCCTTTCTATAATAACATTCTCTTTATTTATTTATTTGGGGAAAAATCACTTTTGTGAGCCCCACAAGTTGCTTAACAATGGAATAAGGCAAAATATACAATGCACAAATCTTCAAAGAAGAGAAACATTCATGGAGAAAGGCATTTATTTTTAGTGGGACTTAACTGCTTTGTTATTATAGAAAGGCCATCAAGAAAAGAGGAAAATGGACCTTGGTTCATTTTTCCTTCTCCAGAAGGAAATCTGAAAGTTATTTCAGTTACTGAAAGAATTCAGAGCCAATGATAAAGTCATCCCATAATACAACTCTACTTCTGCCTAATACTCAGAAACTTTATTTGGACAGTTAAGTTCTTTCCTTATGCTATATTTTCTTATGAGAAGGAAATAAGGACATCAGTACAATACATTTCTATTGATACCATGACCTGTGTATTTCAAGACAATCATCTGTACAATGCCTACTACTGCAAGAAGTGGGGGGGGGGGAGAGATTGTACTTGACGTGACATTTCTTAGGACATCAGATCGTATGGAACTCCTTTAAACACAACAGAGCAGTCAATGATTGCCTCTCTTCAAATACACTCACTACATGTATAGATACAAGAACATTTGGAGTGTACAACGTAAGGGTGGAATGGGCAGCATAGTTCTACCCATATACTGATAGAACACTGAACCACCTCACCTAACTAGATTAAATCAATCTGGGGTCAGTAAATAGGCATATTTAATGTGACCCAACTGTTTAAGAAATATTATATCCCCTCTCCTCATGATTGCCAGGAGAACCCTGGTGAAACCTCTTCTTCTCCTCCTCCTCCTTCACCCATTCCATTCTCTTCTCTCCAGGAAAAGAGTTCACCTGTTGATCACCAGCGGTATAGCCGATTTCCATCCTCCCTCATCTTTTCCAAATTTCAACCCCATGTGGCTGTTCGGTATTGGATTGTGGAGGCAGTCTGTAAGTTATCCTATTTGTGGTATATTTTTATTTGAGTACAATTTCTATTTGAGGTACATTTTAATTTTACTATGAGTACTATGTTCATGTATTTAGACAGTTGATACAAAAGGGTTAAAAATTGTTAAAAATTGTTGTACTGTTACACCCAGTTGAAATTTACAAAGTACCAGACATGAGAATTTCAGTATTATATAGCTCTAATATGACAATCAATATGTTCCATGGTTAAGACTTAGGTCTTGGAAACCTAAATTCAAGTTTATCCCCAGTCACAAGAAATCACAGGGAGACTTTGGGCCAGTTATTTATCATGAGTCCCAACTACCTCACAGAACTGTTGGGGAAGGGGAAAATTTTTATACATGCAACCTTGAGCTTCTAGAGCAGAAGCAGAGTACAAATATTTGCTTTTTCCAGTTCTGAACATATTGCTAGTCCTAAGATAGCAAATAATCACATCTTTCTAATTCAATAAACAGGGACAAGGGATTCAGAAATGTGTATCAATATTTGGTATGAAGAAAGTCATAGGGTGTCTTCCTACTGTTACACTTGAAGTCATTTGATGCACTTGGAGACTTCAATTGGTCCAGAATGCGACCGCGCGGGTGATTATGGGGAGTACAAGGTACTCCCATGTGACACCTCTCCTGCGCGAGCTGCACGGGCTTCCTGTGGTCTATCGGGTGCGTTTCAAGGTTTTGATAATGATCTTCAAGGCGCTCCATGGCTCAGGACCTAGTTATTTGCGGGATCGTATCTTGCCCCATACATCCCTGCAACCAATTCGCTCACACAGAGAGGGACTTCTCCAGGTGCCGTCCACCAGACAGTGTCGGGGGGCGACGCCTAGGAGCAGAGCCTTCTCTGTGATGGGCCCAGCCCTGTGGAATGACCTCCCCCCTGATATCAGGACCACCTCTGACCTCCGCTCCTTCTGCGTAAAGCTCAAGACCCACCTCTTCCAAGTAGTTGGCCTGGCTCAACCATAGCTTTATCATATCGCTCCTGACGGGTTTTTTAATTGTGTATTTTGTATTGTAATTGAGGGATTTTAAATTGGAATTTTAATGCTATTTTATTCGTTTGTTTACCTCCTCCATGCACATGCATATGTATATGTTTATGTATTTTTTATATTTGTATATTTTTACGTGTTTTAATTGTACGCCGCCCCGAGTCCTTCTGGAGAGGGTGCGGCTAATCAAATAAAATTTTATTTGATTTGATTCTGCATGATGTTTTGTTATGCTGACCTGATCTGATGCCTTCTCCTTTTAATTGTGAACATTCCATGTGAACAGCAAGCAACATTCAGCATACAAGAATTGTGCAAAACTTGTATATTCCACCCACATTTCATGAACAGGCCATAAAAATGCAGAGTATTCGTGAGTATTACCTGAAAGAACGAACAGGTGACAAAATACAAATGAACTTAGAATATGCTCTTTGAACCGTTTTGTATCAACTGTCTAAATACATGAACATAGTTCTTACAGTAAAATAAAAATCTGTCATTGTTTAAAGCTTTCAGGACAGTTTGTCATTGCTTTTATAGCACAATCGGGGGGAGGCACAGGTTACTAAGTGGATTGAAGGAAGAATCTTTGTAAGGATTAGAAGGATTAGAAAGGGTCTCTTCATATCTTTAACACTAGCAACATTCTAACAATACTGGATGGAGACATGAATGTTAATTAATCCATTATTCTTACATTTATGAGGCATGCATGTTATACTAACATATTGCAGTATTGCCATTTGTCTTATCTCAGTAGTATACTTCTGCTGAAAGACGCAAAAATGGACAGGAAAGGAAGAAAGTCAAGTTATAATTTTGTGGTCATCAAAATAAGAAAAAAATATTATGGCTGTAAAATATATTGTTGGAAGAACAATGATGGAAAGTTTTAAGAGAAAGTGCAAAGGATTAATTAACCTTATTTATATTATTTAAATTATTTATAGAGCTACCTATGCACAGCAGCTGTACTTGGTTACATACAAAGATTAAAACCCAACAATTCAAACAATAACCTTGGGTAAAAGTCTGAGTAAATAACATCTTCCAATCATAAAAACACATCAACAATTTCTTTCTAATGCTTTGAGGAAAAAGATAAACAAAAGTCCACCATGGAGCCTTTTGCATATCCCTATTGAAAAAAAAAACATTTCTCCTGTTTTGTCCCAACCTCAGGGCAAAACTTGGGGATGTGAGGTTAGCCATAAACAGAATCACTGACAGAACACAAATAGAGGTTTGTAGAACAGGACAAAGGCAATTAGAAGTAGGAAAGTCTGGAGAAAATGGAATGACAAATAATATTTATAATGAGCCAACTCCTCTAATACTTCAGAGAATTGTTTTGAAAATAAATGTTTTCTATAAAAAGTCAAATATTGAGCCCTTTTTAAAGGATGTTTTGGGGAAATTTATTTGCAAAGTTTACAGGTTATTTCTTTAAAGCTATTTTTTTGAGTATTTCCTCTACCCATTTCTTCTTACAAAGAATTTCTGTTTATGGGACTTGAGAATTTGGGGTTGTTATGCAGACAACCATTATATGAGAACACAATTTACAGATGATGATTCTTCCAGCTGGAATCTTTCCCTTCAGCAGTTTGGCAGGATTCCAGAAGCCCTGGTTAATAAAAGATTTGCTTCATTAAAATACAAGGCATTAGCTAATTAGTCAAGTCTTTGAAAGAAGGCTCTGAGTTTGAATTTTAGATGAGCAATACAATACATAAAACTTGGTTTACTAATCTGAAGCAATGTAGAAGGCATTTAGGCATTAGATGAGAATTTTAATCTAATCCTTTGATTGTTAGCACAGAAGCAGTTGGAGACCATAGCCGCAGAAATCAGTAAAAAAGAGTATGGGAGGAAAGGATGCAGGTCAGAGGGAGGGAAGGAGAGAGAGAGAGAGAGAACATCTTTTCCTAAGTGCTTGTAGTTGCTATGCAATAAGCCCAGTCAGGTTTAAGTTTTCAATATTTGAATTGGAGTATAGAATGGGGAGATACTATCATAACTGGGGGGAAAAGAAAGTAAAAAAGCAACTTTTATTGTTGTTGTTGCATTTACAGTCGACACAATAACAAGATGCACCTATTCATACCATGCCTGTCTTTCTCATTCCTGGATCTGCTTAGTAGCAATAGCAATAGCTATTAGACTTATACACCGCTCACTTAGACTTATATACCACTACATAGTGCTTTTACAGCCCTCTCTATGCAGTTTACAGAGTCAGCATATTGCTCCCAACAATCTGGGTCCTCATTTTACTCACCCCGGAAGAATGGAAAGCTAAGTCAACCTTAAGCCAATGAGATTTGAACTGCTGAACTGCTTGTTAATCATTCGGGGATGATAGTTAAAAAATCATCTATATGTTTGTTAGAATATGGCCTGTGATTGATTTGCACTTCTAGAGCAGATATATATAAAAAAATCCTTTACAGAAAATCACTCTAATCTATCAGCTATGAAAAATGGGTATGGAATGAAAATCATAGCATACAGTATTTTCATTTTACTATCAATAATGAATTCAGTTTCATCTGTATCTACACAGGTATATATCCCATTAACATGAAGACAATTGACTTTCATCTAAGTACACATAGAATTTTAAAATCCTATACTTGTTGTAGCTTCCGATTTATATATTTTCATTAAATAAACAAGGACTTACCAGATTTGTATCTATACTTATTAATACTGGTTATCACTATCAATTTTAAATTCACCATCCCAAGAAATCAAAATTTGTAGAAATGTGTAGATGTCTCTGATACATAAATTGTCCATTTCTTCATGCTTTGATGTAATTCCCAATGAGGCCAGAAGCAGATACCTCCAGGAATAACCTGTATTAATATAGAATTAGTATTAGCAACTTTTATTGTGATTAGAAAAGATGAAACAACACATATTGACATTGTATTTCTGTGTGGTTGACTGTTAAGTATACAAGTCTGCATAATTGGGAACAACAGTGTATTAATAAAGATGAATCAGGTGACTTGATATATATATATACAGTATCACACGGATGTCAAACTCACTACATGATGTTACTCTCACATGACATTTCACGATGTTTTTCCCATTCACAGAGCTGGGGTGGGTGTGGCCTCAGTGCATAGGCTGCCAGTTTGATATCCCTGATTTGTAAGATGAAATGTTAATATTGTTGAAAATCCAGATCCGGCTGTATTGTTGCTTTGTGTCATTGTCATCCCTAAAGCCTAAAGAATACATAGCTTGCTTATTGAATGACACAATTAATTAAAATGTGTACTATATGGTGTTGTGACATTAATTGGTTTATATGGAATAGTATAGGATAAGTAACTATATGTCTTAAAGTAATAATTCTATAATCCTAAACCAAGACTGAAAAGTAACTACCGTTGTCACAAGACAGATTTTTTAATGCTTTTAGACAGAAAACATTACAACATGATTTCTGACATTTAAAAGAAACTTGTGATGAAAGCATTAACCAGCAGGTTCCCTATCAGGAGCCATAAATATTTCTTGTTTGTTCAGATTTTTAAAAAGTATTTTTCCCCATATTTCAAGCATGAAGAAATCTCTTTGAATAAACATTGAAGAAATGAAACATCAAAGGTGTATTTTCCCCCTACATCAGGAATCTCCAAGCAGTAGATGATAGCTGCATTAACAACTCTAAGCAGCCTTTAGCACCATGATAATAGTAGAGTTGTTAGAGATATAGATGAGAAGTTTCTCGTCTATTTTCCTGTTTTACAAGATGTTGTGATAAATTGTAGGCTCATGAGATAGTATTGCTTCTTATGTTCCTCTGGGTTTATTTTTTCTTTTTGAATAAGGCTCATTTATTTATGCCCAGGAAAGTAACTATGAGGGACAGATCCTGACTACATAGGGGGCTCAAGGTTCAAGGGTCAGCCCAAGTTCAAGACCCAAGTGCCACACGATGGAGTGAACTCCTGTTACTTGCTCAGCTCCTGCCCACCTAGCAGTTTGAAAGCACATAAATACAAATGGACAAATAGGTACCACTTCAGTGGGAAGGTGACAGCATTCCATGTATCTTGGTATATAGTCTTTGGAATACACTGGCTCCCTCAGCCAAGAAACGGAGATGAGAATTGAATACTGGACAAGGGGAAACTTTACCTTTAATAATAGTCACTACCTTGATGTGGTTGTGGAGTTTGTGTGCTCTAAAAAGATGAGAGCTATGTCAGAGGCTTAACTGTACTGGGCAGTCTCATCAGATCCAAATGAAGAGCGTCTCTCTCATAAGCAATAGAGTAAGATTTAATTTACAGAAATCCATACTAGATCCCTCATTTCCTGGGACAAGAAGGAATTGGAATTCTTAGACATCTGGTGGCAAATGGGTTTGAGAATGCAGGACTGTTGACTGAACAAGTAGGGCCAGCCGCTACTACAGTAAGAAAAGTTGTTCATCTATAGCAAATATACAGAGATTGAAAACAAAGAAATGATGATTGGTTACTACAAATCAAGTGCAACACAAGGCAGCACAAGGTTGGCAATACTTTAGACTCTTCAGAGTTTCTGCTGCCAGAGGTGCCATATGTTGCTGACAGAATTATTCCGCTACCTTTTGAGTTTCAAAAAACATAGTACTTAATTTTAAATTTAACAATTTATTCTTACTAAGAATTAACCCAGAACTGTATGCAATTATTGAAATTAAAAAAGGATCGGATAACATCAACTTTATCATTAACAAAGATTAAATGATGTTGCAGAGATGATCGCCAATCAAGAAAGGTCATTTTGTAAGTTGAAGGTTGTTATTAAGTAAGCTTATCTGCATAAATCAACCTGACAAACTTTAAAACAAAAATGCTATAAATAGGTTTTAATGAAATCATAAGACAAACAGGTTTTTTGAAATTCTTTTTTGAATACCTGCTTAATCAGAAGTAAAGATCGTGCCTACTTGGATTTTCTATAAATTTCAGTTGAAGGATTCAGATTGATTATATAATCTATTTAAGAATAATGCAATTATTACAAATAGTTGTTTATAGATGGGGCACACAAACACATACTTAAATATCTATATACAACCTTTTAATTACAAACTATGTCAAGTAGCGTATGCAATATTTTGTCTATTCTTTTCGGTTTAGGGAAAAATATTTCCAATATAATCAAACAATTTCAGTTACTATAGCTTGAATATAGACTGAGAAGTCAATAAGACTTAAGGTATTAGTTATGATTTTAAAGGTAGCCCTTAACTTACAACAGTTCATTTAGTGACCGTGCATTGAAAAAAATGATTTATGACTGTTTTTCACACTTATGACCATTGTAGCATCCTCAAGGTCATATGATCAAAATTCAGATGTTTGGCAACTGACTCATACTTATGATGGTTGCAGTGTCCTGATTTCATGGGAAATGAAATTCACTTAACAACCATGCTACTAAGTTAACAACTGCAGTGATTATCTTAACAACTGTGGCTAGGAGGCTCATAAAATGGGGCAAAACTCACTTAACAAATGTCTTGCTCAGCAACAGAAATTATGGACTATTTGTAACAGATCCATTGTTCCCAAATCTTGATTTAATCCATTAGATCAGGGTATATGTACGACCATTCTATCACCTCATGTATGACTTCTAGAACCCTTCTGTACTGTATATTTGAGGTTGCTAAGGTTACGGGACGAAATTGCATCATTTAAATATGTAATACCTGCAAAATTGGGTCCATTTTCCTTAGGTTACAGCACTTATTTCGATATAAAAATGGGCTGAAATTTTTTGGTTCTATCCACTGAGGTGATCTGATATCACTGGCTATAGTTCCTGGGGCTCTGCACAACATTTCACAACAATAGATCTATAGGCTTCAAGTCAGTGGACACAAGTAAGTAATTGAAGTTCAGCCACCTTTTAGTATATGTCACATGCATTGGATGTGACTCATTAAAAATAGATGTAAAAACAAGCAGGGCTTTGATTGTTTTGTAACACCTATCATTTTGAAGCTTACGATTGTTGCATGGCACAAAGACAAAGTTCAGTTTTGCCATATTTTATACATACAACAGCCTTGACTTTACAGCTCACCTATTTTCATACAGTAAGATATATAAACTCAAAAATCAAGTTTAAACTTTTATATAAAAGAATTGCCTAAAGATATAGGAAATCTTTTAATTTTTTAATGTTACTTCATATAAACACATATTAATACTGAATAGTAATACTTAATAGTACTGTAATGAATGAACCTTAAAAATTGTCTAATTGTTACGGATATTTTGAAATCTTTTTAGGTAGAAAAGATTTCACAGAATGGGAAATCCTACGTAGTTGTGCTCCTTCAGCCCATTTCTTCTCATTAGGATCCTAAGTTTTTTCTCTGATTCAGAAGATTCTAGACTATTCCCTGAAGTCTTTTTCAGCTGATAATTAGGCTACTTTACGGGGAAAAGATCATCCCAATGATGCTTAATTGCTATTCCCAGCACAATAAAATAATGTTTTGTACATTTTAACTATTATTTTTTTACCAGTCTTTCCCCTCAATGTGCTTAATCTTCTCAGTAGTAATATTTGCCATTTGTTACCAGTTAGGAGTAATTTTGGCACCTTGTTGTGGATATAGAATACTAGATATGCAATTGCTATTCATGTTAATTGATGTCAGGAGGACATCTTACAAATCATATATTTAAAGGCACTTTATTTCTGTGAGTAAAAAATGCAAAGAATTATGAAACCCCTTTGCTGTTATTGAGGTGGAGAGGTTTAAGAGGTTTAAGATGGCTAAATTTAATTAGTTAAATACAGTTGGAGCTGTAAGCCATCTTTTACATTGACCCTTCATGCTTGCTACATTTTCTGCTGTGGGAAAATGGGAGGGGGGATTATATGGAGCACGGGAGATATATAGTCAAAATAACATTCTTTTCTCAGAGAGTCAAGGACAACTTGCCCTGCAACTGTGATGGTGTGACTGGGATATAATGGTGCCTGAATGGATCATTTGCTGGACATGTGGGTGAACTTACATTTGGGTGGGGAAAACCTAGAAACTTTCAGATTCAGGTTTTCCCAGATGTACCAATATGACATCTCTATTAAAATGGAACTTTGAGGAAACTCAAGCCTCAGAGTCTTCTTTTGTTGGGAGTCTTACTTGACAGTTGTTTTTTCTTCAATGAAATATTATTACATATGAATGTTGAAAAATAATAATGAATTTGAATTATTAACCTGTTAGATAACAATGGTGTTAATTCATATTTATGAGAAGAAGAATTGACTAATAATGATGGACTTGAAATATTTTATAGGAATAAGATACAAATAAGCAAATTACTGTATTTTTTTGGAGTATAAGATGCACTGGAGTATAAGACTTACCAGGGTTTTGAAGAGGCAAATTTTTTAAAAAAGTTTTGGCACTCTGCAGACCTTCCAAAAACAGCCCTTTTTTCGCAAAAACAGGCCCATTTTGTTTTTCAAAAAAAGGGCATGAATAGCCTTTAGGAGGCTTGTAGAGTGCTCTTGGGGGCCGGGGGGGGGGGGAATGAGAAAACAACGTCCCGTCTTTTGCCAAAATGGGCCTGTTTTTTTTTTCAAAAAAAACAAACAGCATGCATAGCTTTTAGGAGGCTTATAACAAAAACCCCGCACCTTCACCAAAATGGCCATGCATAACCTTTAGGAGCCTTGCAGAGTGCTCCTAGGGCTGGGGGGGAAATTGAGCAAGAAACACCCCATTTTTCACTCATTTCTGCCCTTCCCAGCCCCCAGGAGCACTCCGCAAGGCTCCTAAAGGCTATGCATGGCCATTTTGGTGAAGGGACGGGGGTTTTGCAGGCAAAAAATGCTGTATTCATGCTATGCATTTCATGAAAAACATTTTTTTTTCAGATAGATGATATTTTATACTTATATAACTGCAAAACAATCCTTTGTATGTCTTTTAAATCTTGCCGTTCAATGAGATAGATTCTGAGTAGGAAAAAATAACTCTGTAGGAATCAGATGTATTTCTGCATACAATTGCTTAATTTGGGCTTTCTTCAGAGTAAGAGTACATTACAATATATAGCCAATTAAAACAGAACAACAGAATGATGAAAGCTGGTATAATGCAATTAGATCTTTTTACATGTTGTATGAACAAAGCTCAGCCACAAAGTTCAATGAGAATGAGGGATGAATAATCTTCAACCAGTCATTTTCAATCAGTTTAAATTACCTCACAGGATTTTGGCTTCTTTTATTGCGATATTTAATAAATATAATAAATATTATATATAAAGGAAACCAATGTCCTTTCCAGAGGATTCAACTTTACAGTCACCCCTAAACGCATCCCCACTGAAGACATTATATGCGGAGTTGAAGCTACACTCACCAAAATCTAGCCAGATGAAGCCAATAAAATCAGACTTGCAGTCACCAATGTCCTTTGCTTCAGCAATCCACCCAGAAGCAATTTACAACAACAAGAAGAAAAAGCACTCAACAACCTGAGGAAAGACAACAACATGTCCCAGCAGACAAAGGTAACACCACAGTGGTGATGAACACATCTGACTACTAAGCCAAACTATTCAACCTACTCCAAGATCCTGCTTACAAACCTCTAAACACAGACCCCACCACCTACCTGGAAAAAACCACCAAATCCAAAATAAAAGCCTATCCCATCAGTGAAGAGATCCAGCAAAGAATCATCCCCAGAGAGAAATCTTCCAGATGCCCCAAACTCTATGCTTCCCCAAGATACACAAAGAAGGAACACAACTCAGACCTATGGTCAGCTCCATAGGTTCATCTCTACAGAATCTTGCAAAATTCCTCGCTAAACAACTCCAACCCTACGCAGAATCCATCACCTCAGACGTACAAAACTCATTCTACTTCATAGAAACAATAAACAAACAACCCAGTGACCTACTCGTGAGCTTCAATGTCATATCCCTCTTCACCCACATGCCTATAAAAGAAGCCTTGACAGCTATCCAGAACAAACACAACCACCCTAAACACATCCTGGACCTGACCAACCACTGCCTAACCAACACATACTTCATCCATAATAGACAAAGATACAAACAGATAGAAGGAGCACCCATGGGATCACCCCTCTCGCCTGTCATCGTAAACTTATACATGGAATATTTTGAAACTAACACCGTAGATAAATCTGAACACAAACCCAAACTCTGGCTTAGATATGTTGATGACACTTTCATGATTTGGCCACATGGGAAAGAAAAACTGGACAACTTCCTCCCACATCTCAACAGCCTACACCCCAAAATACAATTCACTGTGGAAATAGAAGCTAACAACCAATTTCCCTTTCTGGATGTCCTAATCTACAAAAAACCCAATGGCTTCCTAGGACACACCATCTACCGGAAAAAACACACACATTAACTGCTACTTAAATGCCCAATCCCATCACCACCCTGCACAGATCAACTCTGTAGCCAAGACCCTCATCTCCAGAACCAAACGCCTAGCCGATAAAGACCACCTGAAAACTGAATAACACAGTCTCATAAATGTATTAATCTACAACGGATCCCAAAGAAAAACAATTACCAACCTAATCCAAAGGGAGAATCCCCCAAAAAACCGAGACACAGAACAGGACAACAGCATCACCCTCCTCCCTTACATCAAAGGCACCACAGATAAAATCAGCAAAATTCTCCACAGACACAATATCAAGACAGCCTTCAACACTGACCAAAAAATAGCCAACATCTTAAGAAACCCCAAAGACAAAATCCAGCTAGAAAACCAAGGAGTCTACGAAAAACCATGCAAAATCTGCCCTGAAACATACATAGGACAAACAAACAGGAGAATAAATGCACACATCACAGAACACAAGAACGCAGTAAGAAAAAAGGGGAAAAAAACTTCTTCCTTAAAGCACCTTAAAGCTACAGGACATGAAATTAATTTTGAAGGAATCAGGTTAATCTCCAAAACTAAACACTCCAAAAAGAGAATAATTATGGAAGCTATTGAAATAGAGAAACACGCCCACAACATGAATAAATGTGATGATACCTCCCGCTTACCAGACATCTGGAAACCAGCCCTGGTAAACAGCCACACATCTAATCAATCCATTTGCTGAAACGGGGCCAGCACTCCACACACCCCCACCAAGGTTTGTAGAGGGATGGCAGCTCCGATCACGCTCTCAGCCCAAAACACCAGCCTGACTATGGCGAGTAAGACCTCCCTGAAACATTGCCAAGACAATCTCAATCTTACATAGGAAAAGACCCGAATAAAACAAGACCAGCATACCTATACCCATGAAAATCTATGAAAACAAATATCTTACCTCTACAGGGAGGAAACCTTCTTGCTCACCAGATCCTATGAGAAACTTGAAGTCCAAAGAGCCACCATCTTATGTGACCTCACATTCCTACGCAACTGCCAAGACAAAAACCTGATCCCCACATGCTTCCAACTAAAATTCCATTCTAAAACCTCAGCCACCGAAAGGCTCCTGAAAAGAACTGAATTAGCCCTAATCAGAAACAAACTCCACAGGAAAATAATATTTATTATATTTATTAAAATTCCTACTAGACCAAACCAACTGGGACCTACTCAGTCTTCACCTCAAACTCAGCAACAAAATCCATCCAGCACTCTGGGACAAATTCAAACAACTAGCCCTCTGGAGAGCCGGAACAGAAACCTCCTGCAAGACAGACAAACACACCAAGAAACTCCACAGATTAGAAAAAAAAACAGAAGCCCAACCCCCCTCCACAGCAACTCATGAAACAAACAGTACACAACCTATCAGACAGAACCCTCACCACAGCTGAAACCAATGTCCTTTCCAAAGGATTCAACTTTGCAGTCACCCCTAAACACAGCCCCACTGAAGACATCATATGAGCAGTTAAAGCTACACTCACCAAACTCAAACAAGCCCCACCCATCACCCAGGCCATTACAACACAAAAGAACAATGGACACACAGCCAGCACCTCAGCTACACAGGATAATACAAAACAGCTGACCAATCTACAAACATCAACTCCATCTACCAATCAGGATGCAACTACACAGCCAATCAACCCACTTACAGCAACAAAGCTAGCATTCCAAACACACCCCATCAAGATTTATAGAAAGATGACAGCTCCGACCATGCCTTACTTGCACAAAAACACCAGCCTGAAGATGGCGAGTGGGACCTCGCCGAAAAATTGCCAAGACAATCTCAATCTTACACAGGAAAAGACCCGAATACAACAAGACCAGCATACCTACATCCATGAAAAACTACAAAAACATAGATGTGTCAAATTGGTGAGGAAATTTTATTATTAGAAAAAGAGACTACTCAAAGAAAAAAAATAAGTTAAAATTAAAATTGAAGACAGACGACTGTGAGTGGTGAAATTAATCTACATTAAATTTAGTGTGTTATCCTGTTTCTAATTTTTTTTTCACAGATGGAACTTTTGCAAAGGCTCCCTATTTTTTTAAACTGAATGGATTAACCCTTTCTTCTTCTTTTTTCATTTTTGCTTACACCTATGGATTAAAATTCTCTCTCTCTCTCTCTCTCTCTCTCTCTCTCTCTCTCTCTCTCTCTCTCTCTATATATATATATATATATATATATATATATATATATATATATATATATATATATACACACACACACACACACACACACACACACATATATATATATATATACACACACACACACATATACACACACACACACACACACATATATACAATCAAGATATATATATATATATATATATATATATATATATATATATATATATATATATATATAATCAATATATATATATATATATATATATATATATATATATATGTGTGTGTGTGTGTGTGTGTGTGTGTGTGTGTGTGTGTGTGTGTGTGTGTGCTGGTTTTGTTGTATTCGGGTCTTTTCCCATGTAAAGTTGAGATTGTCTTTGCAACGTTTCGGCAGGATCGCACCTGCCATTTTCAAGCGTGGGCTCAAAATGTGGGCTTAAAATGGGAACGGAGCTGCCGTCTTTCTGTAAGTCTTGGTGGGAGTGGATGGGGTGCTGGCTTTGTTTCAGTAAGTGGAATGATTGGTTGTCTGGTTGTATCATGATTGGTAGATTGGTGCTGATTGGTGCAGGCTGCGTGTGCATTGTTGTTTTGTATTATAACGGCTTGGGTGGTGGGTGGTGTTCGTTTGTTGGCTAGGGCTGGTTTCCAGATGTTTGGTAGGCGGGAGGTATCATCACGTTTGTTCATGCTGTGGGGGTGTTTCTCTATTTCGATGGCTTCCATGATTATTCTCTTGTGGAGGTGTTCTGTTTTGGAGATTAACCTGGCTCCTTCAAAGTTGATTTCATGTCCTGTAGCTTTAAGGTGCTGGAAAAGGGAAGAAGTTTTTTCTTTTTTTCTTACTGCATTTTTGTGTTCTGTGATGCGTGCATTTATTCTCCTGTTTGTTTGTCCTATGTATATTGCTGGGCAGATTTTGCATGGTATTTTGTAGACTCCTTGGTTTTCTAGCTGGATTTTGTCTTTGGGGTTTCTTAAGATGTTGGCTATTTTTTGATCAGTGGTGAAGGCTGTCCTTATATTGTGCTTGTGGAGAATTTTGCTGATTTTATCTGTGGTGCCTTTGATGTAAGGGAGGAGGGCGATGCCATGGTCCTGTTCTGTATCTTGGTTTTTTGGGGGAGTCTCCTTTTGGATTAGGTTGGTGAATCTTAGATGGGAAAAGACCCGAATACAACAAGACCAAAATACCTACACCCGTGAAAATCTACCAAAACACACACACACACACACAAACACACACGTGCACACGCACACACACAAACACACACACATCTTCTTGCGGGAATGTACAATTAATAGTCATTTCTAGGATTATACAAGCTACAAAAAATAATGATTAAGCAATAACTACTGAGTTTGCATTTATATCTGTTTCCTTTATAGATCTATGTCTGATTTTAATATGCCACATATATACAGAGTTTGATTAAAATTTAATAATCATCCTAGCTTTCTGCAGTAACATGTCTGATTACATTCCAAGGTAATACAACGAATGACTGATGTAAAATAAAATGTTTTCAGGAGATAGTTAATGTTATTCTGAATAAATCTTGTCTTATAGTTTTATTTATAACTAGCTTGAATCATGAGATAATGTTGGAATAAATGAACTCTATAAACTGATATGACTTTCATATTTTGTTAGCGACTGCTTGACCAAAATTACATATTAATCATGGTTAAAACTTCATGGATTACTCAGTTTCTCTAAAATATTCCTCAAATTTCTTTTTTAAAAATATTAAGAGTTACTTTACATGCATTTATTAAATATTTTAAAATTTAAAACTAATATGAAGTAAGAAAAGAAAGGAAGAAATCAAAGAGAAAGTGTAGAAAAAGAAAAAAAAGTAGAAAAAAAAGACCCAGGTCAAATGGATAGCTTTGGGTTTGTTTACTCTACCACAAGTCTAAGAGGGGGGGGGGAGATGAAAACTTGGACTTTTTTAGATAACTGCCACTGGTCAGGAGTGGGTGGGGAGCAATTAGAATTGGGATAGAAATGCCCTAGCATTAGGAATAAAAATTAGGCACACTTTTTCTCCCTCCCATTTAGAAACCATAACAAAATCTTTGGAGGTCTCTGGGAACTACCGTAAAAACTTTGTTTATTTGAATAAAGTTCAAGTTCTACATCTTTAGTCCACTGATACACCCTATATTATTAAATATCCAATTTCCCCACATTCCATTCTAAATACAAATTTGTACTTTATATATCTACATGTTTTATACTTTCTCTATTCATTTAAAATGCATTTGCTGCAGTCCATCAAAATTCTATTTGTTTGCAAAGTTCATTCTCATAAGAGTTGCTATTTTAACACATAAAGAAACAAAACAGAGATGAATAAAAAGCTTTATCACATCATGATTTTGTAAATGTCTACTGATCAATTATGCTATAAATATCTCTGACTCTGGCTAGTCCATCTGTTAAGGTTCACATTATGCCAATTGGTAATACAGATCAATGCATTATTCTGCTCCTAATGACAACATGCCTTTCCCAAATGATACCCTTGAGTGGATCTGTGCTATTATTTTTATCATTCTTTATTTTTATTCATCCATATATATGGCTATACATAATTTAAAATCTCCACACATGTCCATGTATGCCAGGAAATTTCCCCTCCAAATATTTGACCTTTTCAGTTTAAATGGCTACTGTCCACATAAAATGGCTCTCAGAGTAATTCAGTATAAGTCACCAATGTTATGTAATGAGATAGAATATGCCTATCCAGAAGGGGCTTTTCATTCACAAATCTAATTCCCTTTTCCTATACCTGTAAACCAGAAACTTGAAATCTTATAGATTTGGAAGGTTTATGTCATTTCCCACTGCTTTGCTGGTCATCATGTATTCCCCAAGTATTGTTTATTAGGATCCATTAAATTTCATCTGGAATAGATTACATAACTCATGAAATTTGAGAATTTGTGTAATAATATTGGAACATTTACAATGAGATAATTGCACATTTCATCACACTGTCAAGAGCGTCTGTCATATAGTTTCATCCAATAATCTAACTTTGATGAGCAGAAGGCATAAACAGGGCATAATAGAACCCAAAATGAAAAAAAAGGCAATAATATTCATGCTAGGTGCTACTTGGGTTATTATTAAAATAAATTATACATTTTTTAAAAAAAAAGACTCAAAGGAAATGTATGCCTTGATAAATGTGCATAAATGGAATGGAGAAGTCTCTGTGTCAGGTTGAACAGCAGTACAATACTTTGAACATTTTTATTTCACTGTCTTTTAAATAAATAGGATTCCCAAGTTTTTTTTCCCATTCATAAGTGGACTTGTTTACCGTAGTTCAACGAAGCATATTAAAATCAACCCAAGAACAGACTGATTTTGGGCAAGAGAGGCCCCCAGGGCCAAATGTCAATCAGCAGAATGTCTCAAGGTTATTCAGAATGCTTCAAGAAACAGGTAGATAAACGAAGGCAGCTATTTAGGAGAAAAAGACAAAACCTCTCTCACCCAGAACACATTTTTAAAATTGCCTATGGCTTTAATCGCTACAATGTCTACTCAATTGCTCCATATATGTCAATTATCAGCAGTGGAACAAATATAATTTTCTACCATTATTTTAGATGCTGTTTATTCTTTGAAGAGTCAAGGCTGGCGCGCATCTTATTTTCACAACAACTTTGTAGCAGGTTAGATTAAAAAAAAAACAACAATAGTAAAATTCAAGATAAAACAGTAATTCTACCATTTTGGGGTTTTTTGTATAAACTAAAAGCAACAACTATTCAATCAGTAATGGTTTCTACTTGATTATTAAGGTTAACAATTCACCCAGAATCCAGTATTATGTTTGTGTACTTTATCAGAACTTTTATGTTTCCTTTTATCTTCCTAATCACTACCAAAACAATTATGGCCAGAAGAGAACCTTGATATTGGTTTAGATTGTCCAAATATGTATGCATGCATGCATGTATTTAAGAGCTGCTTCAAATTTTCTGGCACTGTTCTTTTCATAAGTGTTTGGTCTTATTTTCAGGGAGGTATTATTTTTGAGATGCCTGGTCACCTCATGGCTGCTGCTGTGTTGCAATATTTTCAGGGGGGATTATTTTGAGGAGAGGGCTTATTTTAGCATATGCGCTCAAAAGCCAACTGGGTTTATTATCCAGGGAGGTCTTATTTTAGGGGAAACAGGGTATTATGTGCCTTAATTCCTTGGTATCGGTTTCTGATGAATTATTAGGGACTGACAAATAGATAGTCCTATTTCATGGCATAGGTTCTAACATAAGAGCCTATTAGTTCTTTTCAATTACATTGTAATTAGTACTATTTGTAAAATGGATGAATGAATGTCAAGGAAATTGTTTTTATGTAAAAGTGATGCAGTCAGCCCAAAATCCCATGATATGCAAATAGAACATTTAGGCTTAAGTCAGGTGTCAAGGGGAAAAAAAAACCCATACTCCAGAACTGATGTGTCTTCTACTGTTCAGAACTTATATGAATTCTGGAGATGAGCAGTTGAGTCACGTGTAATGAAGCACTATTAGATGCATATCTAGTATTACAATTCAATAAAATTATGATTTGATATCATAATTGTTGAGGTTTCTAATTTTGCTTTCCATGACAAGATTTTTCAAAGCTTTATTTTTCCTGTGGTTATTTCTAGTCACTTTGTAGCATGTAAATTCAATCAAAATTTATTGATTTTGTATTGGCCACATTCTTAGGCAGTATAATTAGCCATCAGTTAATCCTAATTTTATTGCATTGCAATACTAGATATGCATCTAACAGTACTTCATAACACATGCCTCAACTACTCATCTCCAAAATTCATGCAAGTCATGAACAGAAGGACATACTCACATGATTTTGTGTCTCTGTGTTTGTGTGTGTGTGTATGATTGTAATGTCAGAAGACAGACTGGCTTCCAGCCTAGCAAGCGAACTTAATTATCTTCGTCCATGAGAATAGCTCTGTGTATAGATTCATCATGTGCAATCAGTTGTCTCTGTACTTATGCATTCATGACTCTTCTTGTTCCAGATCTTTTTTGGGGGATTGGGAGCTTCTTACTCTTCACTCAGACCAACAAAAAAAAATAGGTCTTCCTATTATATTTTGCCAAACAAGACTAAAATCAATTTAGAAAAGACAGAGCCAGTCAGAATAAAACTTTTTAAATTGATGGGATGATAAGATACTTTTAGGGAGGATTTAGTAGTCCTGTGCTTTTTTTATTTTATAACATGGGAAATAATAAGAAGCTAAGCTGTAGTTCAAAAGATAAAAAAAGCTATCTTCTGTATATGGAATTTTTAGTTCTTCCTCCTTCTGACACCTACTAGGCCACCACAACATTATAGATCAGCAAACAAGATGTCTTTGCAATTAGTGAGCTGAATATCTATTGTTTATTATTTTTTTTGCAAAATGAAGCATTGAGTGATGATGGCAGTAACTTAAAGGATGATTCTGACACTCCCTTATTGGCCAGTTGGAAGGAATACTTATAGCTTATCCTACGTTCTGATAATGGCTGCCATAGTGCTAATCATGGCCATTGTGAGTCTGGATTTGGGGAATGACAATGGTAAGTGATTGGAAGTACCCTTTGGACAATTCCAGGAGGAATCCTTTTTAGCTTTGTCATATTTTATTGCTAAATCAGGTATTTTGCTAGATAAATTCCACATTTCAGAAAGAAGGGCATTCTAAAATATGAAGCATTTTTGTGAAATTCATTCATTTAAAACTGTTTCATGCATGAAAAAGCACTGGAATTGCAATCTAATTCTGCATCACTTTATTACTCCCCTTTTAAATATAAAAATCGATGCCAAGAGAAGATAACTCTTTCTTGCTTGAAAGTCTGTGCTGATCAACTGCCCCCCTCCCATTTTCATTTGCATCTTTAATAAATCACTGGAAATGTGTTATGTCCATTCTTGCTTTAAATGCTCTACTGTCATCCCACTGCCTAACACTCCCTGCATCAAAGAGCAATGACTACAGAGTGATTGCTCTGATATCTGTAATTATGAAAACCTTTGAAAGATTAGTGCTGAGCCACCTGAAAACCATCACGGATCCACGCTAGACCCCTTGCAATTTGCCTACCTGGGTCAACTCAGAAAGCCAGATTGCCCAAATATCTGCTGATACAGAGGAATTATTGAATCTATAATTTGTACCTCTATAACTGGTTTGGCATAGCAACCCAACAGGATAGTGCAGATAGTTAGCAGTGCAGAAAAAAACAATTGAAGTGAGCCACCTTCCATTGTGGACCTGTATACGGCACGAACAAGAAAGAGGACTAAGAAAATATCTACAGACTCCTCACATCCTGTTTCAAATTCTCCCTCAGGAGGCTGCTACAGGGCATTGCATACCAAAACAACTAGATACAGTCCCCTCTACCATGCCATCAATCAGCTAAACACCCAATTCCCACATCACTGTCCTATGCCTAAATATATTTACACAAGTAGTAGGGCTGTATTGCTAGTATCCTTGTTATCTTTTCATCTTTTACATCTTCTCATCTTTCCTACTACGTTCTTATATTGGTATCTTATGATTTCTTATTTGTTGTTTGTATGTTATGATTTATGGTGTAATCACTTTGTTGTTTGCATGTATACTTACAGCTTACACAGCTGAGACAAATTCCTTGTTTGTCCAATCACATTTGGCCAGTAAAGAATATTATTATTCCAATGCCATAATGAAAAACTTGTTTATGTTCAAAACAAAACATATCACTAAGATTTGTAATTCATTAAAATAGAAATTAACAGGACAGGAAGGTCTGGAGGAACATTGTCCATGGGGTCGTGATGGGTCAGACATGACTTCAAAACTAGCAAACAACAACAAGAAATCTAACTCTAATATAAGATTATTTTTTTTACAAAAAATGTATGTCTTCCATGAGTTCTTGTTTAACTTGGCATTTAAACTAAGCAAGTAAAGGACTCATGATTTCTTCCTTCTCCATCAAGAGATAAAGGAAAGGAATTGTGCCTATTTCTAAACACACTGCAATTTATAATTATGATCCAACACTTTCAAGCAAGTTTCTCCCTGATTACCAGACACTTTTCTCATAATAAACTGATTCCATGAATCTTTCCAAACATAAAATCAATTCTATTTAGAATGATTGGGTGTCTGCAAAATGTTCCACAATTAAGGACGATAATTATAATAAACTAGTGATACAAATAAAGAAAGATTTAGAAAGCTGGAAAAATATTCAGCTATCACTAATGGGACGTATAGCCACAGTCAAATGAATATTTTACCAAGAATCTTATTCTTGTTGCAAGCCGCACCTATCAACCCAGTTAAAACTTTCTTTCAAGAATTAAACAAAATAACTGCTAGGTTCATTTGGCAAGGACAAAAAGCGAGGATTAAACTAAAGTCAATGCAAGATAGCAAGGAGAGGGGAAGCTTAGCATTACCAAACTGGGAATTATACACATTAGCAGTAACAATAACATGGGTGAAAGATTGGATAGAGCTAAAGAATAAAAGAATTTTGATCTTAGAAGGCCATGATTTGCAAGCAGGTTGGCATACATTCCTATGGGATAATAAAAATAAAGCACACAAATACTTTCAAAAACATTTAATAAGAAGAGTGTTATTGCAAAAGTGTCTCAAAAAAAAAAAAAAAAAAAAAAAAAACCCTCCAACAACTGCTATGTGAAAATCCCGAATTGGCTATCACCAACAGAAAGGACGATCCATACAAATTTTATAGATATGAATAAAATTCTAAGATACAGAGACATAATTGACAGACAGGGAAATTTAAAAACAATTGAAGAATTGGCAGAACAAAACATGAAACTTGACTGGCTAACTATTTGCAAATCAAAACTAAACACAATAATGATACTAAAATATATGACATCGAAACAGAACCATATGAATTGGATAAAATAATTCATAGCTCGGATAGAAAGATAATAGAGAGAATATATAAATTTCTCCTGAAGCATAAAATGGAAGAGGAAATCATGAAAGAACAAATGAAAAAATGGGCACAGAACTTTGGCTATAATATTGAATTGGATAAATGGGAAAAATTTGGGGGAACAAATTTAAAAATGACACTATCAGTTGCATACAAGGAAAATCAGTACAAAATGTTTTACAGATGGCACCTGGCACCAAAAAGATTAGCTAAAATCTCAACAAATACTTCCCTAAAATGCTGGAAATGTGAATCAATACATGGAACATACTACCACTTATGGTGGACCTGTGAGGAGGCTAAATTTTTTTGGAAAAGGATCAAAAAGTGGCTAGAGGTAATAATAGGTGTTAAGATAGAATGGAAACCTGAATTTTTTTTTATTAGGAATAAGGACTGTGAAATATAAAAAAGAAATTCAGTATTTAATATTACATATAATTATGGCCGCAAAGATTGCCTTTGCCCATAAATGGAAAAACAAATTAATTCCAAACGAAGATGAAATAATAAGAAAGGTTATGGACTGTGCTGAAATGGACAAATTAACAAAAGAAATCCAGGGAAAAAAAGAAACAGGATACTACCAGATATGGGATAAATGGTATAGGTGGATGGAGGAAAGAAACAAGGATCAATGAAGGAAGACAACAAAGCCCAAAAATAGTAGTTAAGGAGAATTAACACATATATATGTATCCAAGTGGTTTAAACTTATTAGAGGTAATCAGCCAATATAGCAGACAGAGCAGTAAGATAAGAGGGTTAAGAATGATGAAATACAAATGAAATATAATAGAAGGGGAAACAATATAAGGTGAGCGATATCGATTGGCAATTGCTATTAGAAAGAGCAGGAAGCTCCTGTTCGTATTGTATTGTGTAAATGTGGTGTACATCTAAGTTTTGTGTATGTGTATTTTACAAGTTTGTAAATAAAATTTAAAAAAATAGAATGATTGAAAAAATGGGAGAATATTATCAAATTCTCAATTTTTCAATGCTAGGAAGTTAACATTCTCTGAGGCCAGTAGCTTTAAGCACTTTTTCTCTGGGTGTCCATAGGCTGTGTTTTGAAGGTTGGGTGGGCTCTAAAATATTTCTTTTTCTTTTGTGTGTACCATGAGACTTTGCTTCTTTACTTTGATGAATGCACTGGCTGCTATTTCAGTGTTGCTTGCATCGTCTTCTCTCTCCCTTCCCCCACCTTTTCAAATAAGTCTTTTGGCGTTTCTTCTCACTCAGTGCTTTATCTATGCAGTTCCTTGGAGCTTCCCACTGAAGTGGCATAACTTGACTGCAAGCTTTCAAGAATCAAAAATGAAATGAGCTTCACTTTTCAATCGTGTGTTTCTTGATGGCAACTGTGAAAAGCTTTCCTAAAAACTCAGCCTCAGTAATCATGGGCTAAGCCTTTGAAGAAAAATCAATGAAGGAATAATAAAATTAAAAGCGGAAAAAGCAGCCAAAGGAAGGATTGTCTTAACAAAGAGCAAAGAGTAGTAATGCAAGCAGTACACTAAAACATAAGAATAATATATTAAAAATATTCAATTATAGATATTTCAAGAGACTGCATCTAGTTTGAAACTATCCCATTGGGATCTCTCTTGTTGCAAATCTCCATCTGGAAAGAAAAAGTACTCTACCAGATAAAAGCCCTGTTACTTTAACTGAACAATTTTACCATTTTATTCAGCTTGTCACTGTAGAAAATATAGTCAGAAATAAAGTGAAGAGACTAACAAAGACCAATAAAGCATAAGTAACTGGGATGCTGAAAAAATACATAATTGATAACATATTTCTATGGACAACTCATTTCCACAGCGGTGATCAACAACTTCTCCCAACATGGCATTTGCCAGTTGAGATAGACTGCAGCTTCCAAAATATTTAACCAGAATGACCAATACTTAACCAGAATGGTTAATAAAAAGCACTAAGTTAAGAAAGGCCATTGTAGAGGGTTAGTTTCTGGGTATCAGTTCTGCCTAGCATGATCACATTTGTCCAGTCCAAACTCCGTTGAAATATCTTGACTGTATGTATGAAGAGTATTGAACAGCAATTTTATTTCAGATGATGTTTTTCCATACAACCTTGACATAGTTGTGAGGCTTGCCTGATCTGAGAAAAATGTGAGTTCTATCAGAGATTCAGATATACAGGCCAGGTCTCATCAGAGGAATCCAATGGGGAGTATCTCCATAAACAATATGGTGAGATGTAATTTACAGAAACACATTGTGAAGGATGGGAAGTTTCCCCCCCCCACCTTCAATTAACGAGGTGCGGATCGCAGCCCTTCCGAGAAGCATATCTCTTAATGAGCAATAAATAAAACCCAAGAACATGTTCTAATGAAAACAACTTTAATATGAAATAAAAATAAATCTCACTATCTAAACTTTACATTTTGGCAAGAGCAATTGCTGCCCACCTTCTCCGGCAGGCAAACGAAGATCAGAAGGAAAGTACAAGAATGTGTGACGTATTAAGAAAACATGCACAGTAAATCATTGTCAGATAAGAAAAATATGTCTACAGTATAGCTCAGAATAGAAGCTCAATTGACAAACAAATTAACGTAGTGACACACATACCTGTGTCATCATCTGGTCAACAAGAATCACACTAGATGTTGAATTTCTTACATCTGATGAAAAACTCAGGATTGTTGGTGAGCAACCAGGGCCAGCTGCTCCATGACTACTGAGAATCAAGTTGTGTATTCATTGCAAATATACAAATATTGCAAACAAAGAAATAATGATCTGTAATTATTTTTACAAGTTCTAAAAGAAGAGGATATTTGAGAATAATGAACCAGTTCTGGAAAGAACAATACCCAGAATCAGAAATAACAGAACAGAGTTGTTCTGCAAACAAGCAGTAGACCAGGGGTGTCCAAACTTGGGAACTTTAAGACTTGTGGACTTCAACTCCCAGAATTCCCCAGCCAGCCATGCTTGGCTGGCTGGGGAATTCTGGGAGTTGAAGTCCACAAGTCTTAAAGTTCCCAAGTTTGGACACCCCTGCTGTAGACCACCTAATTAGCTTATGTACTTAACCATGTAATTCCATTAATCAAATCCTTAAAATTACTCTTTTTCTTTTGTTGAAAAGCATAAATGTTCCATGTTGTTCTCCATCTTGGTTTTACTAGCTAAAATTCAAGCTTAATTGAAGTGTGTGTTATGTAATAAATTTTACATTCTTTGAATTGTGTCTTGCCTGAATTGTAATATTATTTTAGTTAAAATGTACTGTAAATGTTTATTTATGGCACTTCTCTTCTATAGCCTTTATAACTCTCCTCATTTCTTACATAAGTTTAAAGAAGATGCACAATAGATATGGAATTATATTGTTTGTTAACAAGGTCCTCTCTAAGGTCAAATCACTTTGTTTGCTAAATAAGCACTATACAATACAAATTCTGCATGGATCCAAGCCTAATTGACTGTTCTTTATTGCTATTTAAAAACTAGCATGGTTTTTAGGAGTCAGAAAAAAGCAGATGCAAAACAAAACAAAAAAACCAAGCTGGAAGAAACTAATCTCCTTCATTTTATTTCTTACTTTTCTTGCTATTGTCCTCTTTTATAATGTACTAAAATCCAAAACTAATTTCATACAGCCCTTTTCTCATAGATGGTAGATTTATTGGTGATTTCATATAACTAAGGGTTCTGAGAATCACATTTATTATCAGTTCTTATATAAAGGAAATAGTTATTGATGTAATGAAGTGTTGCCACCCATTATTTCAGTGTCTTATGATCAATACACCTTCTATTTTCTCTTGTTACAAGATAAATTGCCCAAAACCTTCATGTCTTCTCTTACCCCACCCAATAAATTATGTTTTTATAACTCCATTCCTTGATTCAATTTCAGATGGGAACTTAATGATATCAACAACTTGGAAGTGACATTACATGCCTGACCTGCAAGAAACAATTATTCTCAGTGTGAAATTTATGAAGAATGTAATTCAGAAGGCCATCAACAGCTGGTGTCCTCTCAGTCGTTCATAACCGGGAAGAGTCAAATCTATCAAAATAGTTTTAACTCCCCAGATTAATTACATGTTTAGAATTCTTTAAGATTAATTATCTCTGCAAGATTTCAACATTTGAAAAGACATTTTGGGAAGAACTGAGAAAGGGATAAGGCAAGGACTTTGCAAATAGCAATTGCTTTGCTTGAGTAGCAATCGGAAAGAAATCCAAATGAATAAACATGGCACATTTACTCATATTAACTTTATCTTTGCCAGGCTGTGTTCTTAACAACTGGCAATGTTCGTGCTAACAAGCCTACGGATAAAAACTTGCATGATTGATGGCCATTTACTTTATTACGAATGTGTGTGTCTGTGTATTTGTGTTGTATTTGTGCTGATAAATAAATAAAGGGAGACTAGTATGGATCCATTTCAAGCAATTTTAGCTCTCATCAGCTAGCCATACCCTTACTGGGATTCGAACTAGGGCTGTATTGCATATTAGGCCGATGTAATTGCCACTAAGCCACAGGCTCCCCTCCTTTATCAGCTAAGGTAGGGAAATAGGTATGTATTTGTGTTACAACCCCTGGTATGCCCAAATATGGGAGGGAGCTCACTACTCCCTCTTTCTGTCATTCGGCTCATCACAGAAAACCATCCAGACAGAAACCCATATTTTTATTTTTAATGTTGCCTTTTTTATATTTGTGTTGTATATCAGAGGTTGTAACACAAATACATACCTATTTCCCTGGCTTAGCTGATAAAGGAGGAGAGCCTGTGGCTTAGTGGCAATTACATTGGCCTAATATGCAATACAGCCCTGGTTCAAATCCCAGTAAGGGTGTGGCTAGCTGATGAGAGCTAAAATAGCTTGAAATGGATCCATACTAGTCTCCCTTTATTTATTTATCAGCACAAATACAACACAAATATAAAAAAGGCAACATTAAAAATAAAAATATGGGTTTCTGTCTGGATGGTTTTCTGTGATGAGCCGAATGACAGAAAGAGGGAGTAGTGAGCTCCCTCCCATATTTGGGCATACCAGGGGTTGTAACATACATACATACATACATACATACCAGTGGTGGGTTCCTGCCGGATCGCACCGGATCGCGCGCGCTCCCTTTCAGCGCTCCACCTGGCTCGCGCGCTCCCTTTCAGCGCTCCACCTGGCTCGCGCGCTCCCTTTCAGCGCTCCACCTGGCTCGCGCACTTTTCTTTTCAGGCACTCCGCTCCGCTGAGGAAACATCTCCGTTCCCAGCCGAGCTGGTGGAGCGCAGGCAGGCGTCGTTGCTTCGCCAGGGGCGGGGCAAGACTGTACTTCCGGTTTTAGCGCCGGAAGGGAGCGCGCGAGCCAGGTGGAGCGCTGAAAGGGAGCGCGCGAGCCAGGTGGAGCGCTGAAAGGGAGCGCGCGAGCCAGGTGGAGCGCTGAAAGGGAGCGCGCGCGATCCGGTGCGATCCAGCAGGAACCCACCACTGATACATACATACATACATTAATATCATATTCCAAATTTATATTTGCATATTTCAATTGCTAAACCATACAGGAAAGACAATTACCTTTTTAGTATAAAGTCCAGCATTTCTGAAGATTGCTCAAATAAGATGTAGTATCTATTTAATAATTACCTCTTTCTTCATTGCATAAATTGTAAATTGAAAATTTGACCTTAAATTTAAAATTATTGATAAATTCCATGATTTTTGTCACAACAAAGTAATGGCTTACTTTACAAAAAGACCAGGAAATTAAATTAGGATCAAATAAAGACCATGTTACGGAAAAAGCTCATACACTCAGTTGAGGTAACTGCCACAATTTTCTGTGAAAGTTATATAAAACACAACCTGATTTGGAATAAGTAATAAACACTCCCACCCAAGTGATTTTGAACAGTTTCCTGTTGTGCCGTCCATATGTACAGTGACCAAAACAAAATTATATTTTGGATTATAAAATATGTCCTTTTAAGGGAAAGAGATCTATTAAAGAATGTTAAGGAAATTAAATGCTAATAACAAGAAAACAGAAGATGGCTAATTTTCTTAATAAAAACAAATTCATTTTTGCTGTAATAGAAAACTGTTCTGCATATAATCCTGGTTGGCCACTTGCAGTTTCAACTTCTGTTTGTGGATAATCCTCAGGTCCAGAGACCCTAACTTTCAGAGAATACTATGGGCAGTCTTTGTAGTGAGACTGTACACAATAAATAGTGAAGCATATTTATAACTATAACAGAAAGAAATATATGATAGGGATAGGTGAAGCCAGGAGCTAGTCAACTGTTTCTTATAAGGGACAGAGTCCGGGATTAAGAATTCTGTCTTGGGCATGCCTGGGAATAAAAATGGAAAGAAATGACCTTGAGATTACAATTGCATTGGCAAAGAGCAAACACACAGAGAGAAGTAGGGGAAGCAGGATAAATGCTTAACTATCTGAATTATATTGCCCTTTGGGTCAATTGGTTGTGAGGTACTGAAGAATCAATGTTATTGTAGTCAAAGATCCAACACCTTACTAGTCTATGCACCAATCAACAGTTTTCATGTACCGTGAAAAATGCAGAGAACATTGAAGCAGAACTAATGTACTAATTATATCACATTGCAGTACTAAAGTTAGAAGTAAAATCCCATTTTGATTGACAGAAAGAAATGGTTTTAGTATACAAAATAGCACATTGAGTCAAGCTTATAGATTTTTGTGATTGTTATAGCACATATCTTATTCCAACAAGGATATCGCTGGGTGGATCACACAGTAACCAAATTGATTACTATTCTGTGAGCAAAGATAGGATGGAGTAGATTTGATAAATAGAATTTATAAAGAACTCTGACCTGAACTTAGTAATATCCTTAAAAGTAAAGCAAGCAAACATATTTTGAAATAAAAAATAAAAGAAAAGAAAATGAAATAGCCTCTCGATATATTGAAAATTGGAGAAATACAAGAAGCAAAAGACAACTGAGACAGGGAAAAAATACCAAATATGTTCCCTAAAAATTAGGAAGAGGTAAAGAGTCATATTTGAATAGCAATATAAGAAAATAAACAGGAAGAAAAAACTAAAAATGTAAGAAAATAACAGAATTCGGAGAAACTTTTTATGCAGATATTGGCACAACAAAAAACCAGACAAAGCTGGAGTAATAAAAAGAAATAAAGAAACCGTGGTACAAATAAAGAAAAGTATGTGCAAGAAATACCCCCAAATCAGTGATATGTGTGAACATCTGATCACTGGAGGCAAACATTCTGGAAAATGAAGTTTAATGAATTCTAAATGATATTGCTAACAAAAAACCTGCTGAATTATTTAAAACATTACAAAGTGATGCAGTTAAAGTGCTACTTGAGTTTTATAAACAGCTCTGCAAAGTATAACAGGGCCCCTGGTGCTAGAAAAGATCAGTTTATATTATCATACCAAAAAAGGGCAGTGCTAAAGAATGCTCAGATTATGGAACACTTGCAATTATCTTACAGGTTGGTAAAATAATGCTCAGGGTTTTATCATCTGAAGCTCAACAATAAATGAAACAACAACTGCCAGATAGACAAACTGAATTCAGAAGAGACAAGGAAAACCAAATTCGTGCGGTTGACATGCGATGGATTATATAAAAAACAAGGTTTTTTTTAAGGTTTAGTTTTGCTTTATTAATAATACAAAATGTTCTTGCATAGGTAAACCATAATAAATTATGGATCATACTTAAACTATGCCTGTTAATATGCCACATTTTTTTGCTGTGTATAATTACAGGAAGTAACTCCTAAAAGAGAAAATGGAACAACTAATTAGTTCAAATTTGGGGAAAGGAGTATACCAAAATGGTATGTTATAGTGTGTGTATGTGTGGAAAGAGGGGCTGAGGGAGAGGGAGAGGGAAAGAGAGGAGGGAGAGGGGGGAGCGAGAAGGGGAATGAATGTAGATTATATAATGAGCAATGCCGGACTTGAAGACTTAAAATTGGAACTAAAATTGCTGGAAAAAACATATGATGGTGATCCCACTTTGATAGCTGTAAGCAAAGGAGACTTAAAAATATCTTGCTGAAGATGAAATAAAAGAGTGCAAAAGCTTAATATACAATCTATTTGGAGAAAGACTATGACAGATCTAGCAAAACAGTACACATGAAGAAACACCACAAAAGTAGCGACTGTAAAATCTAGTTTTCCCAAAGGTAACATATGGCTATAAAATCTGGATCATCAGAAAAGTTGCATAAAGAAAAAAATGATGTCTTTGAATTGTGGTGCTAGAGAAAATTGTTGAGAATGTTTTCGGCTGCACAAAGTCCATACTAGGGAAAAAAAAGACTGCTCACTGGAAATACTAACAATGAAGCTAAAGCTTAGATAGTTTGGACATAAAGTAAGAACCATTGGGGAAGACCCTGTAGCAGGTAGCATCTTTAGACTATAAGAAGCCTTAAAGTGGTCCTGCCTCTTTTATAGATGTAATATTATTACCATGATGTGCATTATGATCAAATTTCATCATGCTAAAAGAGGCTCTAAAGGTGTTTTTTTATCAGGAAGAGCCTGTGGATTCTACTGCCTTAATGCTTGGAAACCCTGAAATCACTTCTGTGCTGGATACAGGTAGACAGAAGAACTTTCTTCGGAAAGGCGAAAAGGGGAACCAGGTATCACACATCAGTCGCAGAAGAAGATCAAGGTATGTAAAAAGAGAAGTCACCTTCTGGTTGGTGATTCAATCGTAAGAGATGTTAATTTAGGAGAGGATAAGGAGGTTTTAAAAGAGGTCAGGTGTCTGCCAGGTGCTACTGCCAGCAGAGACAAGAGGCGTATTCTTAAGATAGTCAAGAATGCAAGTAAGGACTGTGACGTTGATGCTATTATACATCTTGGCACTAATGATCTATCCCAGAAAGATGTACTTTCTGTGCAGAATGATTTCCAGAACTTGGGGTATGAACTTAATAGTATAGGTTGTAGGCTTATCTTTTCAGAGGTTTTACCTGTATATAAGGAACAAAAAGGGAAGGGCCAGCGTGTAGCAGAGTTTAATGTTTGGCTAAAGGAGTGGTGTAAAAGGGAAGGCTTTGGTTTTATTAGTCATGAAGCCTGTAGCTGGTCCAATGAAAAACTGTACAAAAGAGATGGGTTGCACCCATCCAAGAAAGGAACTGAGTTACTTGGCATTAAATTCACAGATTTTCTTGATAAACATTTAAACTGAAGAGCGGGGATAGAGAATTAATAGATACAGAACATCTCTGTCCCCAGCAAACTAAAATTCATAGGGTTATAAATGCATGTAACATAGATGTGTGTGTGGGTAAGATTATCACTCCTGCTGTCAAGCAAAACCAAGCATGTAATAGTGATTGTCATACCATGTGCATGAATCACACAAGTGGCAAGAAAATAGGGCAGTCAGGCATAATACAGGTTATGTAGACAGTAAACACAAGGTCAATCAAAATGGACTCAAATGTCTATATACCAATGCACAGAGTATGCGGAATAAACAGGGAGAATTAGAAATTCAAGTAAAAGAGGGCAGATATGATATTATTGCCATTACAGAAACTTGGTGGGATGAAACTGACAAATGGAACATACAGCTAGAAGGATTTAAATTATTTAAAAGAAATAGACCAAATAAAAGAGGAGGTGGAGTTGCACTATATATAAGAAATAACTATGTCTCTACAGAAATAGAGCACAACAATAATGAGAACTATCTTGAATGCATTTGGGTCAATATTAAAGGTTGTGGGGGAAATGACATTGCCATAGGTCTATACTACAGGCCACCCAACCAAGCAGAGGAAGAAGATGAACTTTTTGCTAGTCAGCTAACTAAGGTATGTAGGAAGCACACCACAATAGTAATGGGAGATTTTAACTACCCTGACATCAACTGGGAAACAAACTCTGCACCAAGTGGAAGATCCAACAGGTTCCTAACAAACCTAGCAGACAACTTTGTTTTCCAAAAAGTAGAGAAGGAAACAAGGGGATCAGCCATACTGGACTTAATTCTCACTAACAGAGAGGAAATGATAGAAGGTGTTGAAGCCATAGGAACCCTGGGGGCAAGTGACCATGCAATATTGGAATTCAACATTATCCAAACACAAGTAGTAGAACAAAGTCAAACTAGAGTCTTGGACTTTAAGAAAGCTAATTTCAATAAACTTAGAGAGAGCTTGGGAAAAATTCCATGGATGAGAATCCTCGAGGGGAAAACAACTCAAGAAGCTTGGGAAATTTTGAAAAATGAGATTAGAAAAGCCCAGTCTAACACAATACCAATGAAGAAGAAAAACAACAGCTCCCAAAAGAAACCAGCATGGCTGCATAAACAACTATCTGACAAACTGAAAGACAAAAAAAGTAAGTATAAAAAGTGGAAGGAGGGGGACATAACTAAGGCAGAATATCAGCAAATAGCCCGAGCCTGTAAAGATGAAGTGAGGAAAGCTAAGGCTCACAATGAAGAAAGGCTTGCCACAAAAGTAAAAATTAACAAAAAAAGCTTCTTCCAACATGTTAAAAACAAGAAAAAAGTTAAGGAAACAATTGGTCCATTGCTAGGAGAAAGTGGCAAGAAGGTGACAAGCAACAGGGAGAAAGCAGAACTATTTAACTCATGTTTTGCATCTGTCTTTACACAAAGGGATAAAACAGTCCAACCTATCAAAAGCAGCACCACAAAATTAGGAACACAAATTGAAATAGGGAAGAAAATGGTAAGTGAGCACCTGTCTACCCTAGATGAGTTCAAATCACCAGGACCGGATGGATTACACCCCAGAGTTCTGAAGGAACTAGCAGACGAGATCTCAGAACCACTGAATTATATCTTTCAGAGATCCTGGAACACCGGGGAACTACCAGAGGACTGGAAAAGAGCTGATGTGGTTCCCATCTTCAAAAAAGGGAAAAAATTAGATCCAGGAAACTACAGACCTATCAGCCTAACCTCAATACCAGGAAAGATTCTGGAAAAAATAATCAAGCAACGAATTTGCGAACACCTAGAAGCAAACAAAGTAATAGCCAAAAGCCAACATGGATTTGTCAAAAACAGATCATGCCAGACTAATCTTATTGCATTCTTTGATAATGTGACAAAATTAGTGGACCAGAGGAATGCCGTTGATATAGTTTACTTGGACTTCAGTAAGGCTTTTGATAAGGTAGACCATAACCTACTACTAGATAAAGTAGAAGAATGTGGGTTAGACAGCATCACCACCAGATGGATTGGTAACTGGCTGACCAACCGCACTCAACGTGTAGTTCTCAATGGAACTGCATCTACATGGAGGGAAGTATGCAGTGGAGTACCCCAAGGCTCTGTTTTAGGCCCAGTACTCTTCAACATCTTCATCAATGATTTGGATGAGGGAATAAATGGGGAACTCATCAAATTTGCAGATGATACCAAGCTGGCAGGAATAGCCAACACTCCAGAAGATAGGCTTAAGATACAGAAGGATCTTGACAAACTTGAACATTGGGCACTATCTAATAAAATGAAATTCAATGGTGAAAAGAGTAAGGTTCTACATTTAGGCAACAAAAACGGAATGCACAGGTACAGTATAGGTGATACCATACTCAGTAGTAGTAACTGTGAAAGGGATCTTGGAGTCCTAGTGGACAACCATTTAAATATGAGCCAGCAGTGTGCAGCAGCTGCCAAAAAAGCCAACACAGTTCTAGGCTGCATCAACAGAGGGATAGAATCAAGATCACGTGAAGTGTTAATACCACTTTATAATGCCTTGGTAAGGCCACACTTGGAATACTGCATTCAGTTCTGGTCGCCACGATGTAAAAAAGATGTGGAGACTCTAGAAAGAGTGCAGAGAAGAGCAACAAAGATGATTAGGGGACTGGAGACTAAAACATATGAAGAACGGTTGCAGGAACTGGGTATGTTTAGCTTAAGAGAAAGAAGGACTAGGGGAGACATGATAGCATTATTCCAATATCTCAGAGGTTGCCACAAAGAAGAGGGAGTCAAACTATTCTCCAAAGCACCTGAGGGTAGAACAAGAAGCAATGGGTGGAAACTAATCAAGGAGAGAAGCAATTTAGAACTGAGGAGGAATTTCCTGACAGTGAGAACAATTAATCAGTGGAACAGCTTGCCTCCAGAAGTTGTGAATGCCCCAACACTGGAAGTCTTTAAGAAGATGTTGGATAGCTATTTGTCTGAAACGGTATAGGGTTTCCTGCCTAGGCAGGGGGTTGGACTAGAAGACCTCCAAGGTCCCTTCCAACTCTACTATTGTATTGTATTGTATTGTAAGACTAGATGACTAGACAGCATCACTGATAATTCAAGCATCAATTTAACAGATTAATAGAATTGGAAGGGAAATTGTAGATCATGAGTGTCAGACTTGCGGCGTCACGTTGCTGTCACATGATATACTGTGATGTTTTTCCCCTTTGTGGAGCAGGCGTGGCCTGTATGTGACACATCCGGCCCGGAGTCTGCCAGTTTGACACCTCTGTTGTACGTAATCTAGTCCAAGTTTAGAAGAAGATAAGCAACAATTCTTGATAGATGGCTCTAGCAGGATGATGATGATGATGATGATGATGATGATGATGATGATGATGGTGGTGGTGGTGGTGGTGGTGATGATGACGATGGGGTCATGGAAAATCAAAGTACTGTAGTAATAATTATAAACAACAACTCACTCTTCTTTTGAGAGGGGAAATAAATACAATAGGCATCAGAATTAGAAAATAAAAATCTCCCCCAATTTCAATGCTCCCCAAAATTTATTTCATTTTATTAGGAATAAACTGTTTTTAAGCTTTACTGATGAATCTGTAAAAGAACTAAACTTAATTTATTTAGTGTCTTGGTTTAGGCAGAGTGACATTTGGTTGAGATAATGGCTGTTCTGAATGGGTCCTAAGTCATAGCATAAAGACAGGGAGAGAATTGAAGGCAATTCTGATGGCTGCAGTTTCAAGGTATCTGAGTCCATTACAAATGCAAATGCAAATGCAAATAAAATAAAATGTATACTAATTACCTAGACTGAAGGCATTTATGAAGGAACACTCAGAGCTCTACCTAAGGATATGTTGCAATTAACTGGACAACTGCTTGCAGAGTTCCTACATGCAAGGGGGATTTTATTCATCTGCAGGAATTTGCTGTTTTTGCTTTCTGACACATATCGTGGCTGATGTAACAATGCCTTACATTAATAATCCTCATTATCATGTTGAAAATATGTTTACAGTACCATGGTTGCTTGGAGTTGAAAATGAGTTGATTGCATAGTCAATCAATTAATCATGCACATAAGAATATTTGCCAAATCTTAGATCTCAAGAGCAGTCAGAGGCTACACTTATTTTCTCACCGTTTCATGATTCCACTTCTTCACAGAATCCTGTTATATTTCCTTGATGTGATCACAAAATCTACCTGTATTTATTAAGCCCACATAATTACACTGTTATATTTTTTCTTGAAAATGCATCATAGGAAATACATTTATATCATTGTTGAATATAAACTACAAAGATTGTCTATGGAATAAAGATTACTTAATAATTAACGATGACAGATCAGTTTATTTTAAGCTCTCTCTGCCATGTGTTCTGTCAAAATTCTACTGTGTTCTTTTTTTTGTTTCCAAAACATATTGCTAAAAAAACTACATTAGAATAAACTTTTTTTCAGATTTATCAGATAATCCAAGAGATATTTTAAATATTTTTTTTCAATCTGGAAAGCTTTTTTTGATGCTAGAACAATTCCACACCTAATGGGTAGCAAGGAGGCCAACAGGTAAAGAGAACTGTTTTCAGCAAGAGTTATTGGAGCTGTTCTCACAAGAATATATAGTGGGATAACCAGCTCCTTAGCCACAGTGCTAAATTTACACATAAGAAGAAAATTGTAATAATCTTGGCAGATGTCATTTCAATGAAAACCACCTGAACATCAAAAAAGGTCCTTCTAGCAAAGGAAGGAAGGGGCATATGGTGGGGTCATAAAGGCTTCCTAATATGGTATTGTAGATATTCATAGCAGTGTAATATAGATAGGACTCCAGCCATCTACCAATAATTTTAAATTTAATTTCCCATTCTCATTTTCCCCACATGCCAATTCAAATGAACTAAGCCAGTGATGGCTAACCTTTTTGTTCTCGTGTGCCAAAAGCATGCTCATGCATGCCCACACCCATAATACAATGTGCACACACCCCTGTGCGCCACACCCCTGTGTGTGTGACCCCCAACCTGTTTTGGGCCCTGAAGTCTTCTGGTACCAAAAATGGGGCATGGGTGGATGCACTGTACCCCCCACACTCTGTTTTGGGCCTAACAGACCTTCCTAAAGCATCCTGGGATCAAAAACAGGCTGGTGGGATGTGGACGCAGGGGGTGTTACGTCTGCCTTGTATGCAGCTTTATTCCTCTCTAGCATTCATTTCCATTATTCAGTGATGCATTTCCTGGCTCTCTAGGATTTACCTCTATCTCCTCCTGTGAGGAGCTTCCTGTTCCTGTTGGATGTATAGAGTTATATTCTCGATGGCTTGTATAGTGTTTAAACTGCATTTTGATTAAACAGCATGGGCTGCAGAGACCCCAAAAATCAGCTGGCTGGTGAGAAGCAGGAACGCATGCACGGTGGAGCTCAGCTGGGGCAACAGCTTGTGTGCCGGCAGAGAGGAGTCCGCATGCCATCTGTGGCATGTTTTCCATAGGTTCACCATCACAGGACTAAGCAAACCATAGGGAAGAGAAAAATCACCATACAGAGCCTTCAGAGTTCTGTGAGGCCCATGAAAACACCTACCTTACCAGTCCTTAGTGGAGAGATCTAGATTTTGAGCAGAAAACAGAGAGGTAAAAGAGATTGTATACAAATGCCAAGACATTGGAGTACAGCATGTTTTGCACAGAATCATCAAGTTCATTGCCAAGCAAGAATGGTCTTTTACTTTATTCACAGCAGTAGCCGAGGGCAGAAGAATAGCATCAAGTGGAAACAAAGTGAGCATTCTGAATCTGAGAAGCAGAAGATGTGAAAAACCTGTGGCCTCATTAAAATTGCCCATAGTCATGTACAGTGCTAAAACAACAATGGCTGTTAGCATAAATATTAAAAGAGGCTACAAGACAAGCTAAAATCACATTGTGTAACTTGGCAACTTGAAGAGAGACAGCAGGAGGCAAACATACTCTGCACATTCAAAAGGGGCACATATTGCATATCTAGAAACATGTTTCTGTCAGGAGTATCATTAGAAGGCTCTGCATTTGTGATGGGAATTTCATGAATATATAAAAGGGAGGAAGGGATAAAGAGAAAAAAAAACATGAGTACAATATAGTGGTGGGTTTAAAAACATTTTATTACCAATTCTGTTGGCGCGGCTTTGTGAGCATGGTGTACCTTTGTTGGTGTGGTGTGGCTTTGTGGGCATGGCTTTGTGGGCATGGCAGGGTAAGGATACTGCAAAATCCCCATTCATTTCCCACTCCTGGGGGAAGCTTACTGCAAAATTTCCATCCCCTCCTCATCCCACTAACCTGTTTTCCAGCTCTTTTCTCCTGTTCAGGGCAACAAAAGAAGATCAGCTGGGAGGCTAGGAGGCAGCATGGGTGGGGCCAGCCTATTTGCCGGTTCCCCGAACTACTCAAAGTTTCAGCTACTGGTTCTCCAGAACCTGTCAGAACTGGCTAAATACCACCTCTGGTACAATAATATTAGACTAACTTAGGGGTACCACTTCCAATTTGCTCAACTACTGGAAAGTCAAGCGCACGGCAAGGCAACGAGGCAGATGGGCCACCTTGTAAGGGAAAGAGATAGAGTGAGAACATAGTCCATAAACTCAGTGAACTAGTCGATTTAAAATTCAATTTTAATTTAAAATCAAAGTTAAAATAATCAGGAGCTTCAACAGCACAAAGACAGCACAGAAACATGAATGCAACCTTATAATTACAATTTGTCATTGGATGAAGATGGTCATCATCAACAAGGACAACAGAAGCTACATCATCGTGTTTGTGACAAAAGAAAGTAAAGGATAAAGAACAATCAAGGAGGCCAATGAGAGGAGTGGAAGCCAGTGTCTTCTTCAGCTGACAAAAATAGAGTGGGCTGCAGTAGAAGTATATGAGGTATCTGTTTGAAGAAGAAACTGTAAAAATTGAATCTGGGGAGCAATTTTTGATTCAATTGATAATTCAGGGACAATAAAATTCAGCCATGCTTAGAAAATTATTTTTTTGGGGGGGAAATTCTAGTTGATAGTAAATACAAGCATTTGTACTTACCCAGAAACAACTGATACCCATTTTTTGTGAAATCAAATACAGAAATTGACAATAATAAAGTTGCTATTTTTACAGGTTTGTTCTATGTCCATTATCTGATAAATGGAGGAAAAGGGAAATAGAATCAACAGAAACATCTTTGCCACCTAGTCAATACAGTAGACCTGGACTTACAACAGTTCATTTAGTGACTGTTCAGATTTACAAAGGCACTAACATGATTTATGGCTGTTTTTCACACTTATGACCCTCACAGCATCCCCAGGGGCACGTGATCAAAATTTAGATGCGTGTCAATTGACTCATGTTTATGATGGTTGTAATGTTCTTGGGGTCGTCTTATCACATTTTGTGACATTCTGACAAGCAAAGTCAATGGAGAAACTAGATTTACTTCATACTCGTGTTATTAACTTAACAACTGTGGTGATTCACTTAACCATTGTGGCAAGAAAGGTTGTAAAATGGGGCAAATCTCATTGAACTGTCTCACTTAGCAACATATTTTTTGGGGTTGTAAGTCAAGGACTATCCTTATAAAGTGAAATTATAATTTTATATGAAAGCAGCATGGAGTGCAGACATGTGTAGTATGGTCTTTGTAGTCCCTTTGTAGGATTATGATCTATGTCAGGGGTGTCCAAACTTGGGAACTTTAAGACGTGTGGACTTCAACTCCCAGAATTCCCCAGCCAGCCATGCTGGCTGGGGAATTCTGGGAGTTGAAGTCCACACGTCTTAAAGTTCCCAAGTTTGGACACCTCTGATCTATGTGAACACTCAATATTAAAGGTTACAACAAACAGATATTGTAAGTTGAGGTCAAAAATGCTGAAAAGAAAAAAAAAGAATACAGATCTACCATGTTCCCTCCAAAATAAGACAGGATCTTATTTTCTTTTGACCCCTGAAATAAGCACTGGGCTTTATTTTCGGGGAGGTCTTATTATTTTTGAGGTGCAGGGAACAATGAGCGTGGTCACCTCATGGCTGCAGTTGTGTTGCAATATTTTGGGGGAGGGCTTATTTTCAGACGGGACTTATTTTAGCACATGTGCTCAAAAGCCCGATTGGCTTTTTTATCCGGGGAAGTCTTATTTTTGGGGAAACAGGATATGATTATAAAATTTGAAGCCATAGGAGGAACACCATTCAAAATAACAATTGGATTGGGAAAAGCAGGACATTTGATTGTTACATTTAAAAAAGATTTAGAAGAAATTAATATATATGAGGAAGAGAATTGCAATCTGCAAAAGCTTATGTGGTAATAACTTTACTATTCTTTTAATTGTTAAATATTTCTTTCTTTGAAAATAAACTAACATAGAGAAATAACTGTTTCTCAAAGCATTATTAAATGTTGCATACATTATTTACTAAAAATAGTTAGCCTTTAACTAAAATAGTAATTTGCAAATTTCATTTCTCTTCTGTTTAACAGATGGAGACAATACCTATTGTTGCTAAAAGAAATTGTAGGTTTAACTACAGAAGCTGTATTTCCTGAACAAAATCTAAATAGGAGATACTCATTCCAATTAAACTACGCTACAGGACTTAGAAAAGCACAGATCATAAGAAAATTACAAAACATATGTATGCAAACACACACATGAGAGGGAATTGGGTAAATATGTGCAAGCCAGATTGTTCATTACCTGAGAAGTAAAATATTAAGTGATAATTGTCGAAAGAGTCCTACTTTTAAAAGTAAGCATTTCTTTCTAGAATTTTTTAAAAGGTAAAAATGGCTGCAGACTAAGCCATCTGGTGAAGCACATGTTGCATTAGAATTTCAGCTCTCATTTGCAATCATTTCCTATCAGCTTTAGAAAACAACATTGCATTTGAAAGTATAGATAAACAAAATTATTTATGTATATCATGAACAACATTTCATATGATATAAACAAATTTCTACTCCTTCATAAATTTATAATTTAATGTCTGCAGTAGATTATGTTTTATTTAATGGACTCTATCATCTTTATTTATCTAAGTTAGAATTTTCTGGATGAGCTCTCCTAGTTTTTCTTTTTTTCTTATGTGTGAAGGATTGCTATGGAAGAACTATCCACAGCCCAACTTTCTAAATATCCTAGATTTGCTCATGTGGATATTTGAATCTACTCTGAATTTGTTCATCATTAATTCTTGCCACCGAAGAGACTAGACACCAAACTGTCGTCTAACTCCAAATATGTTAAATGGCATATGATATAGAGACCTAATAGTTACTTACAAATGTGGATTTCCCATAGAGGAGGAATCTGATATGTCAATGAGGGTAGATTTGCTCAATTTATATTACTCAATAAGTAGCATTTGAATGTGTAAAATTAGATGGGGGGGAGGACTTACACAGAATTTTAAATAGAGACAGGTACAAATGGTTTTTGAAAATTATTTATTCTCGTTGTGGGTACAAAAATCTTTTACCGCTTTTTCATCATACTGATTGATCTCCCCCTCCTATATCTGCTTTATTCAGTCATAACTTAATTTGTACCAAGCCAACCACAGTTGCCTAGTCTGGCTTGTTTCATGAGAGATGGGAAGAATAGAATAGAATAGAATTCTTAATTGGCCAAGTGTGATTGGACACACAAATTGGACACACAAAATGGACACACAAAGAATATTGAAATAGGTGTTGGTTCTTTCCAGAATGAGTTTCATAAAATATGATCACTAAGATGTACCTATGTGGATCCTATAAAGTAGGAAGGCCTGCACAATTACTGTTGCTTTTAGTTTATATACAAATATAAGCAAATGTATGCCAGAGCTACGTAGAAAAGTGAAAATTTAATGCAAAAGACAATAACTGGTGACTTCAAGATATTTTGGAACCATTACTCCCATCACCCTTAGCCAATCTTGGGAACAGTGGAAGGTGCTTGAAGTTATCAATCAGAAACATCTGGAGAGCTACAGGTTATCCATTTCTAATGAACAGATCTCAAATTGCATTACCGTGAATCAAATATTAACATTTCATTAGAAAAAGAAAAGCAAAAAGTTGGTTGCTGTTTTACATTCATAACTTTCAAATAAAAAGAAATAACTCCTTTTAAAGAAAAAATGAGGATATATAGGTATGGTGCTGCATATCAAAATGAAGCTTTACATATTCATCAGGAGATTCTAGTTGTTGTCGAGCTATTTTCTCCTCTTTCTTCTAAAACAAAGACATTATTTTAATATAGTTCTATTCCTCCTGATCATCTGAGGATCATTTCTTAATTTAGTTTTTTTAATATGTCATACAAATACTCCCACATTACTCATTTAGTTAGTTTAGTTATCTAACCTGCATATACTCTGGTTGCTTTTCAGACATAAATCATTTGCCTGTTATCAAAGATGTAAAAAGAATCAACTGGAGTTTATTATAGCTTTTCAAGTAGAAAGTAGTATGCAGAGCAGAAGATAAGGATTTTATTAATAATTGTTTAGGTCCTTTGGAAGTAAAGGCAATTTTCCTTTATTCCATACATTTCTGTATAGCTCATGTAAGAGGAATGTCTTGAAACCTATTGTCTGCATAGTCTTTCTAAGACTTCTTTACACTCACATGCGAGTTTTGAATGAAATTGATAAGTGAATGATAAAAAGATATGAATTATTATTTTAAAATGCCACTCCATTTCCTCTGAGCCTCAGGACATTTTTCAATTTCTATGCCTCTATAAAACATAGTACTTTGAATCCATTTATAGCAAATAATAAGGAATAATCAACAGGGTTTAGCTACAAAACCCCAAAGTAAAGAGAAAAAACTGTAACCAACTCCAAATTATTTCCAATGATCTGAATGAATCATAAAATCTAGAATTGCAGTTGAAAGGGTCCTGAGGCTGTGGTACCAGAGAAAAAGACTCTGGGAAGTATATTTGAGAATTTGGATACTACCACTACCAAACTCCATACTCCATGTAGCTACGTCTTGGCAGCTTAATACTAAGTGAGAGGTAAAAAAAAACAAAAACACCCAAACTATATTCTAGTTAAGGATGGATGGTGGTGGTGGGGAGGAAATCACAAAGTCCTGAAAATTGATTTTAAGTATTTTATTGTGCAAATCACATGGACATTTGAAGAAGTGTCAAGATAGATGTTTTCTGCCATGTACTTGTGCAACATACTTAGTTTCAAGAACATGCAGAGTGGCCTCCTAGATCAGGCCTCCTAGATCAGTTAGAGCAGTGTTTTGCATTAAATGCAAAAAAATATATGTATTACAGTAGGGAAGGATATTAATGTTGCCTTTGTCTGATTTTGGTGCCTTTTGGTTTTATTTCTGTATTTTGTACTGTACTGTATTATCTTTTGTATATATAATCATTTTTGTGAGATGGGATCTCCTCCGTAGGTCCCACATAATCCCAAGAAAAATGATTTTTGTGTAGAGTCACAGTTAGGGTTTCACACCGTGAACCATTATTTTCAGCCTTGAATCAGTGCACAAAACCAATCGACAAATGATTTGAAGTAGAAAAATTCTAATTCTGAATTGCAGTGAAAATCTTCCTTGACAGAAGCAATTTCACTTCTCAGTCCTAGCAGTGGTTTGCCTCCACAGGAGAGTGAGGAGAACATGTCAGAAGCAATGGAACCAGTGCTTTCACTCTTTTGAGGACTTGAATAAGGAATGCTGTAATAGGAAAAGTCAGATACTACTGACAGAACACATACAGTAGAAAAAACTGCCTGACTTACATACTACTGTAGAATAAATACAACAGATAACTTCTTCTTCAAGAGCTGTCAGTTTGGCTCATTTCATAGGCATTTCATTTCATTTATAAGAAAAGAGGGGGGAAAGGCATGTTATTACTTCACATATCTTTTTTTTTTTGTAGTATCAATTGTCGAAAAAGGTTTCAACACGGTTTTAGCTGCTCAACTTTTATTGACTTTAATGACAGAAGGATGGCTAAAATCTTATGGACTAACATAAGAAATTGCCTCAAATGCCAGCATAATTATATCTGCTTACTTTACTGACAAAAATAAGTTGTTATTACTGTCACTTCACCAGAGCCAGAGTAGCAGATAAAAAGCAAGCTGAATTTGACTTTACTTTGTGTGTCATGGCAAAATTGGATAGCAGGTTTCTAACCCAGAGTTGTTACTGAAGGCAATGATTAGTGATGGACAAATTTAAATAGCAAGGCACTTTGGTCCAATTTCTAGTTATTCAGAAGTTCAGCTGTTAATTTTAACCTCACTCAAATATAATTGGACTTGTGGTGCCTGCAAAATTAAGGGTGTGATATTGTAAAATTGGACCTGTTAGCAGACTATTAGCCCATCTTTTTATAGGTTACAGTAAAAAAACAACTGGAAAGATTAACATTTTTCCCCCTTCTGGGGAGAAGAAAACAAAACAAAAAAGAATTGTAATTGTGCACATAGTTACAGTTCAGTAAATCAAAAGTAATTAAATACATCACCAGTGCTCTTGCCTGCTCCAGCATCAAATTAAGTGTTTTCACAGGTCGGCAGCTGGCCAAACTTTAGCAAAAAAAAAAAAAAAAGAGGAGATAAATGCTAACATTTTTATTCTGGTTGCTTTCAAAGCTGTCTCTAAGTCAGAGCAAGAATTAGCAAGATGTTCAGAGTAATGTGCTCATTCCATATCAACTTTGCCTTTCATAGCAACCTTTCCCATCCATCATGTGGAGGGAAAGATCCATTTTTCTTGCATCTACTGCTATCTTCTCATTTGAAGAAGGGAGAAATTTGGGGAAATTGCCCATTAAGTCCCCCCCTTTACTAGCTTTTTCTCAGCATCAGCACTGCATTTCTTTTTCTCTGGGTGACAGTAAGAGAAGCATAATAGTCCAACAGCTACCATTTCACCCACACAATGATGAACAATGAAGACAGATAGGTAGGGATTTTGTTCACATTTCAATAGAAAGTATTGAAACTTCCCCCTTTCAGATTAATAATTGTTCAAAACCTGCATTTTTCCAATTTATACATAACCATAATATTCCTAGTTCAAATGAATGCACCTACTTGATGGGGAATTGATTTGCAAAAAAATTATTAATGGTAAAACTGCAACTTATTTAGTGTATTAAAAACACACACACCTTAATGCAAATAAATGTTCAAGTGTAACAACCAAATTTAGACACCCCTCCATCCAAATAGGAAGTGAACAAATTCATCTATCAGAAATCTGACTTGGAAGGTCTAGAGTTGGGATTTGATTTGATTTTTTAATTTTTTTTTTACTAATGTAGTGCTTTCACTTGAGAAGGTCCTTTTTCTTACTGATATCTAAAATTGGACTCTTATATCTAAAATAGAAAAAAATAAAATATAAAATCTGTAGCATGATCCCATTCTAACTGATGTGATGTGCATTTGCCTCTGCTCCTATCACAATCTGCTATCTTGATGGTCATTTGCTGCCCATGAACTTTTATCCAGAGACCCCTGATAACTATGGTAGCCAATTTGATTTGTTCTTTGTTGCTGAGCTGTAACACTAGATACATCTGATCAAATGTGTATGGCTAATCAGATCATGATCTGGGGAATTACTTGCTTTATGCTTCTTTTTACATTGGAGAAATTTGGAGGAGAGACAGAAAAAATATCTTTCTCTGTAAATATCATGTGAGGGTCAATTTAGAATTAACAGAGGATTGAACATTATGAATAGGAAGCAATAACATAACTAAGCTTATCAAAATCTATTTCTTGAACTACTGTTTCAATTTAATGAGCATACTAACATTTCAGCAACCATTATATACTGAAAAAGTTTCCAATAATTAAGGATAATTGGCAATAGAAATAAAATGAACAGATGATAATGACTGTGCTGTCGAATTTAGCAGCCTGCTCTTTCAGCCTTTACTGGATATAACAGCAGAGGGAAAGGATTTTAAGTGGCAATGCAAACCGGTCAACTGTATCTTGATTGCTATTCACCTAAATTTTTATATTCCATGCCTCTGCCCGCCTTTTCTTATGCTGTGCTAGTTTTCCTAAGAACACCCAAAGCATAATATTCCAGGGTTAATTACCAGCAGAATTAACTCTATATTTAACATTTACACTGTGTCACATTTAAGTCCCTATTAGCCTTTTCTCTTATGCCATCAAACATAAACCAAAGTAATTTTCAACACCTAATGTAACTTGTTACAATATGCCATTTTCATTTAAGTTTCATTTAAGTTTTAGGTTATCATGATTTTATCAGTATCACTGATTTTAAATGTAGCATTTATTTATCTAATTTGGGAGGAGTGATATGTTTTTTGCCAAGTCAAGGGTGTTTGTAATGTATTGAAACGTTCAATGTAGCTGTCTATCATGAAGCAGAAAGGTTCTTAGCAGTAGTATTATCCATCAAATTCTAATTTCAATCCATGAGTAACATTATAGAGTTAGAAAACATTTGGAATTTTGAGAGCATCTGCAGGAATACTCATACAGTAATTGATTTCTGATTTGCCATTGATATGTATGTGTTTGTTTACTTTTTGCAATTCCACATTTTCTTTGTTCATAACAATTTCTCTCTATTTTTAGATATATGCACCTAGGTATATGATTTTGTGTTTTGGAGAGATACAATTCCTTTAATTTGCTGAGAATTCAAGGAACGTGGTGCCTCAGTGGCTAAGATGTTGAGCTTGTCGATCAGAAAGGTTGGCAATTCAGCAGTTTGAATCCCTAGCGCCGCGTAACAGAGTGAGTTCCTTTTACTTGTACCATCTTCTGCCAATCTAGCAGTTCAAAAGCATGTAAGAATGCAAGTAGAAAAATAGGGACCACCTTTGGTGGGAAGGTACAGCATTCTGTGCACCTTTGGCATTTAGTCATGCCGGCCACATGACTATGAGATGTCTTCGGACAATGCTGGCACTTTGGCTTTGAAACGGAGATGAGCACCACCCCCTAGAGTTAGGAACAACAGCACATATGTGTGAGGGGAACCTTTACCATAATCTATATAAGAATCAGCCCTGTTTCATAAGTAAAACAAAGTACACAGAAATATAATTATTCAGGATTTTTTTCTTTAGCTATTGTGACAAAAACATATGAAATATGTTCTCAATAATTGACAGTGGTTTTAAAAAATTGTGCTCATGGAACTGTATTACACTCTTGTCTCTTAGCCACTGTCATAAACCTTTAATATCTTTATAGCCGGTGCTGAATACTCCTTAAATATGCATACACTATCAGGTTTAATGATATTATAAAAAATAATGTTATCACCACATCGCAATCCATTCAATGCCCCATTTCTCTAGGTACAAGTCAATTATTAAAAGAGGGATGAAGGAGGTATTTTATCATTCCCACAATACCTGAAAACTATTAACTTTATAACATTGCATTTGGATATAAGCCTTACATGTGACCTTAAAGTGTTTGAGAATGTAATTCTTTACTGCAAGCTATCTAAGGGCATTTAACTTTGGAAGAAGTGATTTTCACAGAATCTATAAATGTCCCAATGAGAGCTGCTTTCCAAAATTCTGTTAGCTTCAGAATGGAAGTTTTTATTGAGCAACAAACTGAATGAGAAACAATTTTGAGTTAGTGGAATTTAATTTATTATGAATAAAAATAGCTAATATTAACATGAAAGATAGGATACAGAGTTTCAAATGGGAAAAAATTGAACTACCTTAACAGCTTTCGAAAACTTTCCAGTCATGCTAACCTTTATTTCATAATTGGAGACTAAAATAAAGATCCATCTGTTACAGGTCTACCTATAATAATGGTCTATCTATAACATCTTCAAGACCTCTACTAATGGTTTACATATATATTATTAAGGCAAATTACTATGGAACATAATGAAAAAGAATCTGAATAAAGAAGAAATTTGATCTTAAATATAAAATTCTGCAACTCAGTATTCTGTAAAGGATGTTGGTAAGGTTTTAGATACAATTATATAACATTTCTGCCCTAAAGCTAATAAAACTATTGATTATATGCCATCAAGGTGGTGTTGGGTCTTAATGCCATGATGATTTACCTCTGATCTCATCCTTCAGGACTTTCAATTGTGCACCCATCAAGAGTGTAACTGAGTCTATCCACATTGCTTCTGGTTGCCCTCTTTTTTTCTTTCTTACACTCTTCTTTGCATCAGAGCCTGATCCAGAAACTAAAGTCTTCACATAATTTGTCCAAAAGTTGATTATTTAAGATTGGTCCTTGTTGTACCTCAATTGAAAACTCACAGATGCTTTGTTTGATGACCATTTGTTTCAGTGGTGGGTTTCAAATTTTTTTAGAACCTCTTCTGTAGGTGTGGCCTGCTTTCTGGGAGTGGCTTGCCAGCCATGGGACCGGTTTGGAGTGGCTTGCTGGCCATGTGACTGGGTGGGAGTGGCTTGCCAGCCATGTGACCAAGTGGGAGTGGCTTGGCAGTCATTTGACTGGGTGGGCGTGGCCAACTTGTAAAATGTGGTGCAACTCACTTAACAGGGCTCTTGCTTAGCAATCAAAATGTTGGCTTAGAAACTCTGGCATTTGAAGCACGCAAGTCTTAAAGCTGTCAAGTTACAAGACTCTTGCACCCATAACCCTTTAGAAAAAAACCCAAGGAGTGTTCAAACTTGACAGCTTTAAGACTTGCAGACTTCAACTCCCAGAATTCCTCCTCTCGCTTTTCATCTTGATGATGTGCATACGGGCGGGGGGGAGGGAGCTGGAACCGGTTCTAAACGGTACTGTAGATTTGTGGAACCTCTTCTATAGAAGAGGTTAGAACTGGCAGGAACCCATCCTTGATTTGTTTATTTCATTAGTTGTCTACGGTTTTTCAGGAATCTCATCCAACAACAAAGTTCAGAAGCATCAATTGTCCTTCTATCTGGCTTTTCAAAGTTCAGACCAAAGTCCAGTTAACTTTTGCTTCCATGGAGTATCACAAAGGAATATTGTCAACAGATTTGCAACTTTTGTAGGGATGGATACATCACAGCATCTTAATATCTTTTCCACGACTTTCACAGCTACTCTTTTAAGTACTAGTTTGTGATATACATGTCTTGACTGCCTGTCCCTTTACTGTTGATCCTTAAAACAGTAGTTATCTACCAGTTCTATATTTCGTTATCAATTTTAAACCAAGCTGTTGTTCTTGTTTAATCTTAGTCTTTTTTTCCCAATGAAATCCTTGACTTTCAGTGCTAGAGCTTGTAAATGTTTTGCATTTTCAGCTATCAAAGTGGTGTCATCAGCATAATGCAGTCTATTGATATTTCTTGTTCCATTTCTTTAAAACCACCTTCACTTAATACATATTTGGCTTGTAGGTTAAATAAATAAGAAGAAAATAGGTAGCCGTGTCTCACGCCTTTACAAATCTGGACTCAGTCTGTTTCATGTGTTCTGTACATAATGTGGCTTCCTGATCTGTATTTAGATTCTGCATGAGGACAATGAAATAGATTCCAATTTTTTCTAAACACATCCCACAGCTTGACATGATGAACACAACTGATGGGCTTGTTATAATGAAGCACATGCTGAACTTCTTTTTGGTGTTCTTTAATTTTATCAATGAAACGGCATGCATCAATGGCATGTTATTTAGCTGTATCTTTTACAACAATAAAACCTAATACAGAAATGATTCCCGCTCATCACAAGTATAAAAATATTAGTAACTTACCACCTTTCCTAAAATACAATGAATAATCCCTTCCTCTTGTATTCTATCTCTTATTATCCATAACCAAATCCTTAAAGCCTCTTTGTTTCTGTTGTGATCAGCAAAAGTACATTAAGGGTTACCAGATAACATATCTATTTTAATCTTGATCAGATAAACCAATCTTATCCCCCTTCCTTTTTATCAGTATTTAGCACCTTCAAATAATGTGTTAGAACTTGGTTTCTTTTCAATTGTTTTTTTATACTTTTTCAGAAAATTCTTCAACAAGCCAATTTTGTAAATCCAATATAGGAAAATTATCCAGATCACTATCTTGGTGTTTCTTTTTTGTGTATCCCTTTTAATTATTAAGACATTTATTCATTTCTTTTGCATGTCTAATGTAGCTTCTTTTCCTATATTTTTCTTATAGTCTGTCACTTTTAAATTGACTTTCAGATCAGTCTCAGAGCTGTCCAGTAAAAACGGTCTTAATTCTCTTTTGTAATATTATTTATACACAGTCTATCTATAGAGGCAGATACTAAAAATTAATTTCTGTGTCCATTTTTCAAACATATTCTTCAATATGCCTTCAATGTGTTAAAATGTTTTGTTCATTCTATATTTGTAAGTATAGTTTGAATATTTTTCTATTTTAAGTGTAATTTTTAATTTCTTCTAGCTTCCTCTGGTGTCCAATTATTACTTATTTATTATTATTTTTAAAGAATTCAAAACAAAAACATTTCCCCACAAAAATGATTTTTTATAATTAATTCCCAAAACTTAGTCCATTTGTAACTTTTATTCCTGTTTATTCCAATATATAGTTTCTGTTTATTCTAATACATGCATGCATACATGCATGCATACATGCATACATGCATACATACATACATACATACATACATACATACATACATACATACAATACATGTTGCCCCTAATAAATAACTGTATTTCTTTTGGAAATTGGCTCGAGGCTCGAGGTTTAATTAGGGCATCTGTCGGAACCCCAATGCATATATTTTCTCTCTCTGTCTTCTGTCTGTCTGTCTGTCTCTCTCACTCTCTCTCTCCCCCCCCCACCTCTGCTTTTCTCCATCTCTTCCTCACTCCCTCCCTCTCTCTGTCTGTATGTGTGTATTCTTTTGATTTCTTAAACAATACAATCCAATTACATTTTCTTATTTAATATTTCCAACTTTGGCATTCAAGTCTCTATTTGCAAGCAGTATATCTTCTTTGCATGGATTGTCAATTTCAAATTGAGCTTGGTGCTGAAACTCATTTGCCTCCTCTTCTGCATCAATTATTGAAGTATTCTTGAAACTTCTTATTAAAGTGTTGTTCAGGAAACTTAATTGATTTTATTTGGTTATTGATTGCATTGTAACCAAATATTACTCTTGTTATGCCCTTCCTAATTATAAAAGTAACACCGTTTCTTCTTCGTTCTCAGGTCTAGGCTAGTAAATTATGTGTTCTTTGAATGGAAAATGTCCAACTCCAGTTCATCTCAATCTATTGATGCCTATGATGTCAATCTCCAGTTGTGCCATTTCGTTTTTCCCTGTATTGAGCTCTGTCACTTTGATTTATATTTGTATTTATTTATCAAATTTTACAATGGCCTATCTCCTTCATAGTGGGACATCCAGCTTCTTATATTCCATGTTTCCACTGTAATTGGGTTTGCAGCTTTGGGTTTTCTTTTTCTATATAGCTACTTCAGCAGCTACATATCCCAAAGGCTTTAATCTAGTCACATCATAAACATCACAACATGGGCCACATCATAAAACACATCAAAAATGAACAACAACAACAACAAAAGATCTTCAGCTCTTCCTCAGCGGCATGTTGAATAAAATTTGACCTAGGGACATTTCATTCAGCACTTTATCGTCAATCATTTTATGATTTCTGGGTATGTTTCTAAAATACAGGAGTGGTTTGCTATTGCCTTCACCTACACGTAACATGCCATTTTCTACCAAGGTAATCATATATCTCTGGCACCTTCTTGAATTGATGCTGCCCAAAACATCTCTGCATGCTTTAGTTGGCCTTGCTGTGAATGAAGTATAAACTGGTGAAATACTTTCTTGGTGTTCTTTCTTCATCCTTCCCAGGAGCACTGGCCTTCCACAATGAGGCATCACAACAGGTCTTGTGGGGGATAAAGTGATAATGATACAAGAGTAAAACAAATCTTCAACCCAATAATTCTCGCTGCCCAGAGATATATTTAACCTTGAAAAGGAAAGGAATGCCACTTATAATTTATCATTTAGAAAGAATGGGAAAAAATGCAGAGAAGAATCCTCAACACGTCTATGTGATGCAAATTGGATTCATTTATACCAAAGCTGTACAGACAACTGGATTTAGTAGAGCATTCAGTTAATTGTTATGGGCTAGGATTTTAATTTTCTTCCCAGCACAAATTATATAAAAGGCAAGCCTCTGCCACCTACCCTCTCACCTTTGATGTTAATTTAAATGGATTAATTTCTTTGTGTGTTTTAAGCTTTATTCCTAGATGATGGTCATTTATCAATGGTCTATTTGGTTCTTTCCTTTTTATATTTTTCCTTGCCTGGATAAAACTGGAAGAGGCATAAATGTTAATTTAAAAAAGAAATTAGCAGACAAATGGTTATCAATGAATGTTGTACTGTCATATTTATCTTGTTTTAAGGTCACTTTCCAATAATTTAAGGAAGCTTCCTCACAAGTAACTGAGGTTAAGATAGTAGCTGAAGCCTACTAGGGAAAACTTGTGGCAAGGGTTGGACAGGCATTTGGAACAATGATCATCCTCAATCATCATCAATAACTATGACCAAATAATGTTTAATTCTTCCCTCCAAACATTGAGTGAAATGCCTATTCTCGTCTTCGATTTCTGGATATTTTTGGAGTAGAATTTACATCAACTCCAATTAGCATAACCAACGATCAGGAATTATGGGGGTTATTTTACAATACCTAGGAACTAGTGATGTACTGTGCTTTTAATCTAAAGCTGCAGAACGAAGGGGTACTTCATTTCCTTAAAGCAAATGCAACTCGTCCAAGATTTGCACAGTAACTGTGTAATGCTGAGAAAGTAATGCAGGGTGAAAGAGACATGGTATAATGGAATATGCAGCTGAAGAAGGAGTTGATAGTGGTGGGATGTCAGGAGTGTTATCCTAGGAAGCAGGCAGCACACTTTAGACAGGAGCTCAAGACAAGAAATGGTGCAGTCCTAAACTGGATGGGGCAGTGGGAAAAAAGTTCAGATAGCTACACTCTAAAATCTCCCAGGGTGTATCTGTTAGATTAAAAGATTAAAGTTCTTGTCTTGTAAGATTTTGTCTATTTGGTGTAAGCAATAAAGAACTGGACTCGACTGGATTTCACTGTCTTTAGGCTTAAGTCTTTCTTTCTCTCTCTCTCTCCCTCCCTCCCTCCCTCCCTCTCCCTCTCTCTCTCTCTCCATTTCACTAAAATTCCATTATCCTTCAAAAGGAAATTATATTTAGCCCTTTAACTTTAACTTTTATTTGATTTCTAAACTGCACCCTCTCCCAGAAGGGACTTGGGGCGGTGTACAGTCATATTTAAAACACAATAATATACATAAATATAAATATAAAATAGGTGTAGTTGTGGCTGGAGGAGGTAACATATAATTTACTGTACAATAATAGTTAAAGTTCAATTTAAAATTTAAAAATTTAAAATGCATTAAAAACTACCCCTAAAAACTATCCCAGGATAAAATGTTTGCCAGGAGGTATACAATGGGACTATAAATGGGCCAGGCCAGCTAATTGGAACAGGTGGGTCTTGAGTTTCTGTCGGAAGGAGCGGAGGTCGGTTGTAGTTCTGATATCGGGGGGGAGGTCATTCCAGAGGGTTGGGCCCATCACAGAAAAGGCTCTACTCCTGGGTGCCGCCCATTGGCATTGCCTAGTAGACGGCACCTGGAGGAGTCCCTCCCTGTGGGAGCGAATTGGTCGCAGGGAAGTATGAGGTAGGATGCGATCCCGCAGGTAACTAGGTCCTATGCCATGGAGCGCTTTGAAGATGGTAATCAACACCTTGAAACGCACCCGAAAGACCACAGGCAGCCAGTGCAGTTCGCGCAGGAGAGGTTTTACATGGGAGTACCTAGTACTCCCCATGATAGCCCACGCGGCCGCATTCTGAACTAGCTGCAGTCTTCGGGTGCATCTCAAGGGGAGCGCCATGTAGAGAGTGTTGTAGTAGTCCAGACGGGACGTCACCAGCGCATGAGTGACTGTGCGTAGGGCGTCCCGGTCCAATAGGGGGCGCAATTGGCGCACCAGGCTGACCTGGTGGAACGCCCCCCTCGCCACAGCTGCCACATGGTCATCCATCGACAGCCGGGCATCTAGGAGGACGCCCAAATTGTGCGCCCGTTCCACAGGGGGCAGTTGCTCGCCCCCTATGGCCAGTGATGGAGTCAACTGGTTGTACCGAGGCGCCGGTAGCCACAGCCACTCTGTCTTGGAGGGGTTGAGCCTGAGTCTGTTGTCCCACATCCAGACCTGAACGGCTTCCAAGCACCGGGACATCATTTTGACGGCCTCGTTGGGGTGGTTTGGGGTGGAAATGTACAGCTGTGTATCATCAGCGTACAGATGGTATCCAACCCCAAAACCACGGATGATCTCACCCAGCGGTTTCACATATGTGTTGAACAGAAGGGGCGAGAGGACTGACCCCTGCGGTACCCCACAAGTAAGCGACCTCAGGGTCGACCTCTGCTCCCCTGCCAACACACATTGCATCCAGTCGGAGAGGTAGGAGCCAAACCACCGTAAAACGGTGCCCCTTACTCCCATCCCCTCCAGCCGGCGCAATAGGATACCATGGTTGATGGTATCAAAAGCTGCTGATAGATCTAATAGGACCAGGATAGAGGAACAACCCCTATCTCTGGCCCTCCAGAGATCATCAACTAACGCGACCAAGGCCGTCTCCGTGCTGTGACCGGGCCGGAAACCGGACTGGCGCGGGTCTAGATAATCGGTTTCCTCCAGGTGCCGTGGGAACTGCTGTGCCACCACACTCTCTACAACCTTCGCTAAAAAGGGAAGGTTGGAGATGGGATGATAATTAGCTAGCTCCGTCGGGTCCAGGGAAGGCTTCTTGAGTAAAGGCCTCACCACCACCTCTTTCAAGGCGGCCGGTAAGGACCCCTTGCCCAATGAAGCGTTCACTAGACCCAGGAGCCAGCCTCGTGTAACCTCCCAGGATGCCAGTACAAGCCAGGAGGGGCACGGGTCCAATAAACATGTAGTGGCTCGCAGCCGCCCATGTAACCTGTCTAAATCCTCGGGGGCAACAGAGTAAAACTCCTCCCAGTGTGGTCCCTAAAGACTTGCTTCTGACGTCTCCCCTGGTCCACTGAAGGGGGCCCATCCACTCCGGATCCGAGCGATTTTGTCCTGCAGATATTCTCCAAACTCCTCTGCTCTGCCCTGCAAAGGGGCTTCCCGCAGCCTCTGTGATAGGAGGAACGGGTCACCCGAAACAGGGCGGCAGGGTGGTTATCAGCGGACGCAATAAGAGCGGCACAATATCTGCGTTTGGCCGCTCTTAGTGCCACAAGGTAGGTCCGTAAGTAGGCTCTTACCTGTTCGGTCGGATTCGGAGCGTGAGGACCTCCACCTGCTCTCTAGGCGTCTCTTGTGGCGTTTCATCACCCTTAGGTCCTCGGTGAACCAAGGAGCCAGGGTGGTTCGTTGCCGCAGGAGAGGCCGCAAAGGCGCAACCTGGTCCAAGGCCCCAGCAGCCACCCTATTCCAGGCGGCCACTAGGTCCTCCGTCCGAGAGCGGGTCAGGGCTACAGGAGGTGGCCCAAGCTCCGTCTGGAACCTATCCGGTTCCATCAGGCGCCTGGGGCAGAACCATCTTGGACAATCTGGTTCCGCCTCCCCGCGGCAGGGGGTAGTGCCAGGGAAGTCGAGCCGAAGAGATGAGTGATCTGACCATGACAGCCCTATTGAATGAACCAGTATAAAAACTGATGGAAAACATTTACTGCATAGGACTAATTCTTTCAATATTCTTCATGAGTTTATGGACAAATTTCTAAAAAAATGTTACCAATAAATATCAATAGCTTAGATCCGCAGTAAGTCAGATGATTATTCAAAGTGTTACAGAAATAACATGAATACGTATCCACTATATTGCAAAACAGAATAGGATAGGTGCCAACCTTTTTCAACTACAAGTAATTGATCTGTTGGCCTTTATCCCTAAGCCCTTTGAAAGTTGCTATTAGCTAAAAGTAATTTCTTCCATACAGAACATTTCTAATGCCAACCCCAGCAAAAATTTAAAAAAAATCTTGCCTATTTCAGATAGCAATGTTCAAACAATAAATGACCATTGTATATGCTAATGGCATAGGTTGAATAAACATGTTCAGCACCTGTAGATTTATTTATGACAGCATTATCTGGATTGAGTTTAGTCTACTAAACTACTGATGCTGAAATAAACAACTGCAACAATTGATAATGTGATCATATCCTACAATCTCCATGCTTTCTTGATTTTTTCCTTACATTTACTCTCTGCATTCAGCCAAATATACTGTATTTGTGTGTGACAGAGAGAAAGAGAGAAAGAGAGATTGGGGGAGAGGGAGGGAGGGAGAGAGGAAGGAGGCTAAAATAGAGTTCTATAATGTGATTTATATGTTGTTATCATTTTGATTTAAAAGTTAACAGTCTGTCAAATTGTCAACCTTTGTAAGTCACTCATGGAGACATGCAGAAAGTAATATGATACACTTCAATAAGATTATCTCTTTTATATATTTATTAAGTATTGCTTTTTTAGAAGTCCACTTCAATAAGATATTATTCATGAATAATATGAACAACTTGTAAATGGGCAATGGCATTCAAATATATTAAACATCTTCAGAATTTTTAGGCTATATGTGATGAAACGAGAGACATCTTCACACAACATAGAGCTTCACTAAAAAACAATTGTCAACTGCAATTTTAAAGTATCTTTTCATTTTGAACAGTTTTTGTAGTGGACCCATTTATAAAACTAGCACAGGCTTTCATAAAACATGTATAATTTAAATTTGGAGAAGTTAAAAAATTGTATGTAAGTAGAACTTGTAGCAAGTTAGCATCCCTCCTAAAGTAGAATAAGATATGGATTAAAATATACGAATGAAGACGTGGCATAAAAGGGACAGTTAGAAGCTTGCTTAAAGGGACAGGGAAATGTCATCAGCCTTCAACCACAACATATTCCAGCAAACATCCCTATGTCAAAAGTCCAAAACCACAAGGTTCAATTAAAGTTTGTTAATGACATGTACTCCATACCTGTAACAAAAGGAGAAGTAAGACCCCCATCTCCTTATAAGGCTTTTTCCTCAATATAACCAATAAGAAATGAGTTAAGTATTTCTGTGTTGTGCTGCTTTCAGAATGTATAAGAACGCGTGCATCAATAATGAAGGTTGTTCAGAAATTGCAAGTTAGCCATGTGCTAACTTTCTGAACCTGGGTGCCAAATAAACTTTTCCTGTATCCTGAGAAGTCTAAGCTTGTCGCTTTCTGCAACACTCCCTCTCTTAGAAAAATGAAATATTTTAGGAAATATTAAAAGGGCAGAATATTTCCCCTAAAAGTGGAGGCAGAAACGCACCCCTCCCACCTTTATTAAAGGGCTATTAAGGTTGGGCCAGCTCATCTACAACACAAAAGATATGGCCTCCAGGCCATAATAGGAACCATCTAGCAACAGAGCTCACCACATGGCAACCTGGGAAGATTACATCATCCAGCAAGGGACAACCAAGCTTGGGAGTCAAAACACAAACTACAAGTTGCCCCTGCATGGCCCCATGGGAGTCTGACAACCAATCAGAATACAAGCTCAAATTCAAAAGGTCGGGGAGGACATAAAACACAGACATTCTCAGCATCTCCTCCCTTTTTCTTCACCCAAAAACCTCAAGCCATGTGATCCTGTTCATCAATAAACCTTCTTTCCAAAGCAACTTCCATGAACCCCGTGTTTTTTTCCCACTTGGAACTGAATCCAGATGGACATTTCTTCCAACAAACTCATGCACAACTTTCTGAGTAGAATTTGTGTCTGTGATATTTCTTTCCTATACGGTTTAAAACACATGATACTGCAATAAAATTAGATTTTAAAAATCATTGTCCTATTCTGACGGTGCCCTAATTTTCAGCTGAAATGTTTGGTTTAGGCAAGAAAAGGGTACAAAACTTGTACAAGAAAATTTCTTGTTTTCTAACATACTATAAATTATTTGAGTGTCCAAATAAAGATATCTACCCCTGGTATGAGTCTCATAAATTGCATCTCCCAGTGACATCTACGGATAAAAGTAATGTAAGCACCATCACAGCATTATGACTCAAGCCCCATGCCTTTTCTCCATATAATGTAGAAAATATCACTGGGTATCTCCAAGCAGCAACACATATAGTAAAACAGCCTAACCCTATTTCTAGCTTTCTAATAAAAGCTGAAAGATTATTTCACATCTATTTCACCATGTTTTATGAATCTTTATAACCTTTTTTCGTCTACTATCTCTACTGAGTCAGTGATGCCCACCCAAAGAAATACTTTCTCCTGGGGACCTGCTTGGCACTTACCTTGGTGTCATTTCAGTAGCAGGGAAATATTTTTTAAAAATATATTTATTTTCCCAGACATTTTCATTTTCTGCACACGGCTCTTATGTTGCTTAATGCTCATTTTCATCGTGCTCACAGCTGAAGGGTGGTGTACCAAAAACAATAGAAAATGGAAATTAGATTGTGAAGGGTAATTACATTTGCTCTGATATTTTGTGGAATGAATTTCTTCCACTTATGACACATTTACTGAAATCACATTTGACAAAATAAAAGCACAGCTGCCCCTATGCGGAATGAAAAAAACTGCTAATTTAATACTGTATGAAAAGCCAGATGGTATGATTTATCATCATACAAAGAGCAGCATTTTATTTATTTGGATGCTGGATGAACTTCTGAAAAAAATGGACAAATAACTTGACTATAATAAGTAATGTGAAGTGGCAATGTATGTAATATTTGACATTAGCTTGTGCATTAGTGCTTAAATAGGAATAGATTTTCTCTTAAGTAAAATTGAAAGAACATAGTTAGCTTAAAGGTACCAATCCTTTGGGACTCGACAAATTTGTTAATATTTAACTTAATGGAATTGGGAAAATTTATTCTTTAGTATATTAGAAATGAAGGTGGAAGAAGGCCAATTTTCTCACATGAATTTGGCCTAACTTCCTTCAGTAGTGTATAGAAAAATCATTATTACAGTGAAAAATGTTGTCCAATGACTGGCATCTATCATTTAAAGAAAAGCTGTTTTCAAAAGGTAGTCACAGTAAAAAAACTGAATCTACAAATGGAGCCCAAAGAGTTTTTGCCTTGAGATCAGGTCCATACAGTAGGTCAGAAGGGATATTCATATAGTATAAATGCACTTTAAGAGTACGGTAGAAAAGATCCTCTATCTGCAAGAAAAGAGTTAGTAAGTCGAGTCAAATGTTGGAATTTCCAGAAAAAAATGGTAAAGACATGGAGTCAAGGCAATTGGAATATCACAATAATTATTTCAGGCTTTAACTTCTGGTCACACAATTAATACTGGATTTGCCTAGTGCCAATCTGTGTGAATCCAGTATTGACATTGCTAAATTGTAGAAATTAGGCTATAATTAGCAATAAGATTGAAGACATAGTGGCTCAGTGGCTAAAACGCTAAGCTTGTTGATCAGAAAGGCAATTCAGCAGTTCAAATCCCTAGTGCCGCATAACGGCGTGAGGTCCTGTTACTTGTCCCAGCTCCTGCCAACCTAGAAGTTTGAAAGCATGTAAAAATGCAAGTAGAAAAATAGGGACCACCTTTGGTGGGAAAGTAACAGTGTTTTGTGTACCATTGGCGTTTAGTCATGCCGGCCACATGACCACGGAAATGTCTTCGGACAGTGCTTGCTCTTCAGCTTTGAAATGGAGATGAGTACCGCCCCTTAGAGTCCAGAACTAGCACAAATGTGCGGGGGGAACCTTTACCTTTAGCAATAAGCTATTACCAAGAAGACAGATATTTTCAAACATTTGATATTCTTTGTCTCTCTGCTGTTTTTCCCTGAATGCAGTAGGACAGATGATTATCATGAAAGCTGACTGACCAGTCACTCTCTCTATCTCTCGCTTTCAGTCCAACCCATTTCACAGGGTTGTTGTGGGGAAAATATGCGGTAAGAGCATTATGTATGCCACCTTGAATTATACCAAATAATGGAGTGATATAAATCAAATAAAATCATCATTATCATCTCATGTGTTTATGTGTTGCTTTACATCAAATGTTAAATAAAGGGGTAGGAAACAGTGGTACCATAAGAGCTCAGTGGTAGGTCTTCCTATGACAGCAGCCAACTAATAAAACTCTCACTCCTAATCATTCTCATTCTCACTGGAAGAAGATTCATCCAAAGGGACTGGCTAGTTATCTATGGAGAGTAGCTGTGAGAAGATCCTGCCAGAAATCCACAGATCTGTGCCAGGATAGCGCTCTGAGTGCCAGTCACATGCTCCATTTAAACTGTGAACTAGAAAAATGTAATGGGAATTGTCTGCTCTCATACAGGTTTTTCACCCTTGGGAACTTCAATTGAGCAGGAATGCTTATCCTATTTGGAAACCTTAGGTTGATATGTTGCTCTTTTCAAACTAATAAATTTATATATGATGTTGTGTAAAATAGCATTTTCCTAGTTCTCTCCGGTAAAACCAGGAAGGCTATCACTTGCTTTTTCTACTCTATTTGTAGTGAAATGTGGTCCCCCAACTTCATTTATCAAGACGGTAAAATCTTGGATACATCATCCATAAGCACCAGATAGTTTTTTTCGTGTTGCTGAATACAAGAGAAACTAGTCTTTCTCCTTTTCATATCCATTTTTTTATTGCTATGGCCATAAAAGGGTTAAAACTGGACTAACTAATAACTGTTGTCTGCAGTTGGGGTAGTAAATCTTGGCACATTTACACTGCCAAGCATTCAATAAATACTTTCCAAATAGGATTTTCTTGTATCCAAATACAATTTAGGCTTTGGCATACAGTGACAGGATGCCTCAAGATCATCAATCTGGAGTAGTCATCCCTATCTTGTAGCCCTTAAATTGCATTCAGACTTTTTATATGTCTAGAAGGTGAGAAGCAGAAGTGAGAAGGTTTAAATGACATGGTGCCATTAGGAGGTTTGTCACCTGCTGTTCGGATAAGTGAAAGCTGAGATTTTTTGAAGAGTGTGAAAGAGTTCCTTGTCAGAGGAAATGATAGATTCCATCTGTGTGTTAGAAGACAGAAGTGTTCAAAGACTTCATGGAAAAGACTTTGCAGTTGTTTAGAAACCCAGTGACCAAGATACTAAAGGGATAGAAGAGAAGACACAGCAGAAGACAGCAGAAGACCAACTGGCACATCTGAATCCTAAAAAGCTGGCAGGAAAAGTGAGATGTGAAAACATGTTTAACTATCTTGGTTAGAAGAAAGTTCTCATGCAAGGCAAGAAGGAATAATTGAAAACAAAACAAGTACCTTGTTAATAGAGGAGGGCAACAAACATAAGAAAGGAAACAAACATTTAAGAAAACAGCAGAGCAAGTTAGGAAGCTGGGAGGGTTTTGTAAAATAAATTCCCTGTAATAATTCATGCAATACTGAACCAGTTTCATGTATAAATAATATGTTTGTAATAAAAGCAATTGACCTACCAGTTAATCTGTGTACGTTGCCTCTTGTTTTGCCATCTTAAAAATATTCAAACCCCTGACACATACTTACCAACCACAAAATAATATGCTGCTCTGTAACCTCTTAAATGATTTATGACTGGTATAAATTCTGAAAAACCTTGCCAAGAAAACTGCAGGCACTTGTCTAGGTAGTCTCTGAGAATCGGATATGATGGAAGGAAAAAAAAATAAGCAGTATACAGTATATGTTAAAAATGCCTATTGTTAGATCTGGGCAACGAGAGACAGACTGCGGACACGACGTGACTTAACAGCTCTTTATTAGTAATAGTAGTGATCCAGCTTACTCTGTGGTCGGAGGGTTCCCCTTTTATAGGGATGAGGCACGCCCATTGACCAATCAGAGGAATACCTGTTTCCCGCTGTAGGAGCGGACCTGAGGGAAGACTTATCCCGATATATGCTAATATCTAACACCCCTCCCCTCCTAGATGGGACGTTGCGGTAGGTGACATAGTCCTTTAGGTAGGTGGGTGTTTGTCTTGCTCGGGAGGAACGTCGGAGTTCAGGTTGTGTTGAAGTACTTGCAGGATTGGTTTCCTGTTGGGTTGAAGTAGTTGCAGGATCGGGTGCTTTTTCTGTTTCTGGAGGTCTTGCGTTTTCGATGCTCTTTTCCCTGGTATCTTGTTCGGCTGCGATGACGGGGGTTTGCTCAGCGGCTGTGATGACGGGGGGTTGCTCAGCTGCGTGCGTGATGTCCTGTCCCCCGCTTAGCTCGCCGGTGTCGTCGTTTCCTGGGATGAAGTTTCCCTGCGGTTGTCTTTCTGTGGACAGGAAACTTTCGCCCTCATCCCTTAAGTTGGAGTGTGCTAGGCGACCTCGAAGCTGATCGATGTGCCTTCTCCAATTCCGCCCATCTTCAAGCTCTAACAAATACGATCGAGGGCCCATGATGCCAATGACCCTTGCCGGTATCCACAATGTCCCCCCTGTGTAATTTTGAGCATAAACAGTGTCTCCTTCTCTAAAAGATCTGACCTTACTTGTAGAGTCTGGGGGAGCCGAGGTAGAATAATTCGGGTGGAGCCTGTCCAGGTGAGATCGTAGGCGGCGACCCATTAGTAGTTCAGCGGGGCTTCTACCCGTCGTTGCGCTCGGGGTAATGTGTTGAATGAGGAGGTAATGGTCAATGCGTGTTTGCCAATCCCCCGGGCCCATCCTGGCGAGGGCCTCTTTCGCGAACCGCACCATTCTTTCTGCCTGACCATTGGACGCTGGATGGAATGGCGCGATGAGGGCGTGTCTGATTCCCAACCCTGCTAAAAATGTTTCGAACTGCATGGCCGTGAATTGGGGCCCGTTGTCCGATACTAACAGATCTGGTAGACCATGGGTGGCGAAAAGCCGCCTAAGAACCTTTATAACTGCCTCTGCCGTGGTTGATGTCATTAGGACTACATCCAACCATTTAGAATAAGCATCTACAACTATGAGGAAGGTTTGACCCTGGAATGGCCCTGCAAAATCAATATGAATGCGTGACCAGGGTGCCTTGGGTTTCTCCCATTCTGTGGCGGGCGCTTCCGGGGGTGCTGGTCTCGACTCCTGGCATGGATCGCAAGTGGCCACCCACTCCTCTATTTCTTTGTCCATATTGGGCCACCACACATAACTTCTCGCTAACGCTTTCATTCTCACGATCCCCGGATGCCCCATATGTAAAGCATTCAATACCTTTTTTCGTAGCGCAAAAGGAATAACAACTCGATCCCCCCACAACAAACATCCCTGTAACACGGAGAGTTCGTCCCGTTTAGACCAAAACATTTTGAATTCCGGGCCCACATTTCCCTTTGGCCACCCCCTCCATACCCAAGTTTGCACTTGTTTTATTAAATTGTCCTTCGAGGAGAACCTTGCAACGTCGTAAGAAGAAACCGGTCCCGAATCCAAACAGTCAATGAGCAATACCGGTACTTCTGGAGTGGGGTCTGGCAAAATGTCTGGTAATGGGCAACGGCTGAGCGCATCTGCGTGCCCTAGAGTGGAGCCCGGTCGATGAATTAACTTGTAAGAGTACGCAGCCAGGAAAACAGTCCACCTGGTCATACGTGGAGAAAGGGAGACCGGAGTGGGGCGATTTCCCGCCAAAAGTCCTAACAGCGGTTTGTGATCAGTAATGAGTTCAAAATCGCGGCCGTAGAGGTATTCATGGAAACGTTTCACACCTGCAACGGCAGCCAATGCTTCTCTGTCCATTTGGCTGTAGTTCCTTTCGGCCGATGAAAGAGTTCTGGAGTAGAAAGCAATGGGTGCTTCTTTCCCGTCGGGCATCCTGTGGCTGAGGACTGCTCCAACCCCGAACGGCGATGCGTCGCAGGTCAATACCAGCGGGAGGGTCTGACTGTATTGTACAAGTAGTGAGTCAGTGGTGAGCAGGCGCTTTACCCCGGCGAATGCTGCAGCTTCTGCTCGTCCCCATCTCCATGGTGCGTTCCTCTGGAGTAGACGGTGTAGTGGCTCAGCAACGGTCGCCTTCTGTCTCAGAAAAACGCTGTAGAAATTAAGTAGTCCGAGGAAGGCCTGCAACTCGGTTTGATTTCGTGGTGTGGGGGCGTCCTGGATCGCCTTAATTTTCTTTTCAGTGGGGTGAATTCCCTGACCATCAATTCTATAACCCAGGAATTCTACGCTAGGCACGTTAATTTGGCATTTTTCTTTTTTCAGGCGGAGACCCTTCTCTCTGATTCTGGCCAAAACCGATCTGACTCTTTTGTTTAGTTGCTCCTCGTTTGCAGCGGACACCAAGATATCGTCAAAATATGGGACGACTCCCGGTATCCCTTGCAACAGTCGTTCCATGACGCTCTGGAACAATCCTGGAGCAATACTTACGCCGAATTGTAGCCGGTTGCATTTAAACGCTCCTCTGTGCGTCACTATAGTCTGGGCCTCCGCTGTGGCGCTATCTACTGGCAGTTGCTGGTAAGCTTGTGCCATATCTAATTTAGCGAAAACTTTTCCTGGCCCCAATGAGTGCAATAGGTGCTGTACTACGGGCACCGGATATGCGCTCTGTTGTAGCGCGACATTAATTGTGCATTTATAGTCTGCGCACAAGCGGACTGATCCGTCTGACTTAACTGGGGTCACGATAGGTGTCTCCCAACGCGCGTGATCTACCGGCTCCAGGATTCCTTGTTCCACTAACTTATCTATCTCTTTATCTATTTTTGGGCGGAGTGCAAAAGGCACTCGTCTCGGTTTAAGCCGGATTGGCGCCACATTTGGATCTAAATTGAACGATATTGGTTTGCCCACATACTTACCAAGACCGGAGCTGAACACATCCTCGAACTCCTTAAAGATCTTTTCAGCGCTGCTGTTTCTCACGGCGTTGATTCCGGTGACTTCTAATCCCAGGGCTTCAAACCAATCAAGCCCCAGGAGGTTCTGCAATGGCGCGCTGGAGATGGTCACGGGCAGCTGGGCTTCGATGTCCTTAAACTGGATGTGGAATGTGCCTTGGCCCACGATGGGGACTTGGTTCCCCTGGTAGTCTCGTAGCAGGACGTCAGGAGCGCGCAGTTGGCTCTTTCTGAGGCTGGGAATGGCCTGTTTCATGGATGCCCATGAAATGATCGTCAGGGTTGATCCTGTGTCAACCTCCAGCTCGCAGGGTGAGCCCTCCAAGAGGACTGTGACTTTCAGCCTTTTGGGCCGCTTAGGGCGGACCTGATGTATCGTGGTGAGATACGTTCGCAACTCCTCTCTCTGGGTCAACTCTATCTCATCGTCTATATCCTGAAAATACTCTCGTTGAGCGTCTTGGTAGAACGCTCTTTCGGCTCTCTGTGTGAATTCTCTCTGGGGATACGCTCGCTCACTTTCTTGTGAGTAATCTCTCTGGGAATACGCTCGTTCAGCTCTTTGGGGAGTTTCTCTCTGGGTAAACACTTGTGGATTTTTCTCTGGGCGCCCTTTTTGATTTCGCCAAGCCCCTGGGTTGGGCTTCTGTTGGCGGTACATGGGTGGCTGCCGTGAGGCAGGGACTCCGCTCCGGCACACTCGTGCGATGTGCCCAAGTTTGTTGCAGTGCGAACAAACAACGTTCCTGAACCTGCAAGTAGACCTGGGGTGATTCCCTCCGCAGCTTGCGCAGGGCGGCAAACGGGATCCGGGTTTCCCCCCAGGCCTCCAGTGACTGCTCTGCATTAGGTGACTGTCCTCGAACTCGGGATCCACGTAGTCGGGGCTTGCGTCTTCGTAGTGGACTCTGGTTTGTCTCGGTGCTGGCTGGGTTTCGTTGACCCTTCGTTGTATGGTCACTGCTGATTTCTCCGCTGATTCCGACGCTCTTGCTTTGTTCAATGCTGACTGTAGGGTTAGATTCGGGTTGGCTAACAGTTTCTTTTGCAACGAAATGTCTCTTACCCCACAGATGAATTGCTCTAAGATATGCTCTTCCAAATCCCTGTATTCACAGTGGGCTGCTATTCTTCGTAGAGCTGCAACAAATTGGTTAATGGATTCTCCCGCCTTTTGAGTCCTCATGTTGAACTCTTTGCGGCTGACATGGCGGGACGGTTTTGGCGCGTAATGTGTTTCCAAGGCTTGTTTCAGCGTCGCCCATGGTACTGCTTGTATTGGAGTAGGCGCGGTGAGGTCTCTGGCCGTATTGAAGACTTCCTTTCCGCAGTAGCCGAGGAAGATATTTTTCTTTCTTGCATCGGTGATCCCCGTGTACTCATTTGCTTCGAGGAAACACTCGAAGCGAATCATGAAGGCTTCCCATTCGTCGGTTGCTGGGTCGAAAGGAGCGGGGGGAGCATGCATCGCCATCTTCTCAGTTTGAATTTGCCGCGCTGCGGTGATCTGAGATGGCTGCCGGAATTTCTGCCGAATTCCTGGGCTGGATCAAATCCGGAGATTCTTGAAGTAGCGTTCTTCGTCCTATCTGTCTCTCAATCCCACCCTCGTCGCCAATGTTAGATCTGGGCAACGAGAGACAGACTGCGGACACGACGTGACTTAACAGCTCTTTATTAGTAATAGTAGTGATCCAGCTTACTCTGTGGTCGGAGGGTTCCCCTTTTATAGGGATGAGGCACGCCCATTGACCAATCAGAGGAATACCTGTTTCCCGCTGTAGGAGCGGACCTGAGGGAAGACTTATCCCGATATATGCTAATATCTAACACCTATGTTTTATTTTGTAGGCACAGAAAAATGGAAGTGAGTTTACATACTTCTACTGTACAACATCTCAAAAATAATGTCTGAATAATCTCCCTGAAATAGTTTGTGTATGTGTGTGTGTGTATTTGAAGGCAGGTAACTTCACTATAAATTAGGCTACTGTAAGCATCTACTGTATACTCTCTAGATCAGAGCTGTCAAACTCCTGGCCTGTAGGCCAGATGTGACATATGCTGGCCACGCCCATGCCCAGTTTAGCAAGGCGGAAAAATCCCAATATGTCACGTGATGCCGCCGTGTAAACATGAGTTTGACACTCCTGATCTAGATATTATGGGAAGTAGCGAGAAAAGTAGAATGGACTTTCTCAAGAGGTCTCTATCAAGTGTTCATATTTTAGGATGAATCAGTCTGATTATTCTTGAGTCATGAACATTCACCACTCCTTCAAGTCTAGGATAAAGATATTTGTGTCAAACCATCGAGTTTATGCTTTTTAGAGTTATAAGTTCTTCAAAGCATACTAAATGACTAATAGTAGCATTAAGAAGGTTTTTAATTGATTAAAACAGTCATCTTAAATGAAGTAAATTCTTTTTTCTCTTTTGAGCAGCTAAAATATATTTGTACTGCAATTAATTTGTCAGTAATTCCCCAAATGAAAATACTTAAAACTACACAATGCATAAATAGCTGTAGTGCTCTTAAAATATTATTAGAATTAACTGATATCCATTCATTTATGTATTATGGATATTTTTCCTAAAAAGTAATTATCTCTATTCTACTATTTTCTGTTTTATTTTCAAATTCTTATTTTTTCCCCCATCGCTACATCTGTTTACATTATAACTTGCCTGATTATCCCTGACTGTATTTATTACATAAGCTGTATCATGCTATAATTTTTCAATTCATATAGTTTAAACTTTAGATTTCTAGGGTCAGATGAGAAGTGTAAACCTAAATGTTTTAAATAATGAAGCAGCTTCTTACAGATAGCACAATTAATACTTGAACTAACATGGATACTTAGTATAGCATGTCATTTTGCACTAATATTATATCATGTAGTGATAAGAAACTCCAAAGGAAAACATGGCACTCACTCCCCACTCTCAATGTTCTACCATTTAATGAATCTGAAATATAACAGCATTCAAATGTTGCATTGTGGGAACAGTGTTAATAGGAAGCAACATCTGCCTCAGTTAACCTCTAATTGCATCTGATTCCAACCACTGAAGGGGGGGGGTACCCCATATTTGAACAAAAAATAGTTCAAAGTAGACTGGCCCATACCATCTTGGCAAGCTGATTTTAGAAGGCCCTAATTCTTAACCTCTACTCCATTTTTAATATCTCATTCCAGATAATGTTTGGCATCTAAGCAGAAATATTTTAAACACACAGTGAGAAAAGAGGGGCACTGTTATATGCTAACTATATTGAAACAAGCATGAACATCTGGAAAGTTTGATCTATTCAATATATTTGAAGCAAGTTCTCTCTCTCTCTCTTCCCCTCCCTCCCTCCCTCCGAGAGAGAAAACTAATACTCCCCCATCACAATTCCTGACCTATAAACTTTCCATTCCTGACACAGTTGTTTAAAAGTATCCTGGGTTCACAGTTTATATAATGACACAATTTTGTCAAACTTGGATATATATTATGTTTTCTCCATATGTTTAGTGTTAGATGACATACATCGTTAGCTGATCTGATGAATCTCACATATAATAAAAGTAGAAAATGTGTTAAGTGCATGTAATACTTATATCTGAAAAATATTTTTATTTTTTAAAAAAACAGAATCTGAAGCTGTTTACATTGGAATGTATATATGGCACCTGCTCTGACATATTTCCGTGCGGAATAAAAATATTAAATAAGGATGTGAATATATTTTATTTACACCAACTGAAAACTTGTTGGAAAAGGATAGAAAAAGTAAATGCCAGCAGTGGAAATGTATATTTGTCTGTGAGACCAAGTACAGTATGTTTACTGGGATGTATTCTAGACTTAAACTTTAGATTTGCCATGCAAAAAGGTATTTTTGGACTTGCTCCCAAAAATAAACAGAACTAGAACAAAGCAGATTATTGTTTTCCTACAGCATGAGGGTGGATTGGGATTCCTCTTTTCTAAGCAAACTGGAATAGAAGAAACTGGACTTGTAGTGGAGTAAGAAGTTTGCTGGCATCAGGTAAATCAGTGGAGGAATTAGAAGCAATACTATTATCCAAAACCTGGCATTTCTGTGTGTGTGTTTGTGTTTGTGTGTGTCAGTATTACAGCTCATACAAGCTTTTCATCCTGCTGAATTTAACAGCCTGGTTCAATGTTATTTTTATACTTGAGTGATGTTGTTTACTCATCTACATTATGTACCTGAATACATTGTTATTATGATAGTGAAATTGTTCACTGTTCACTAATAAAAGAAACAGTGTTTCACTTTTTAATAGTGTTCAGTAGTGAAAATTGTTCACTGCTAAAACTTTTTTCTTTTTCATTTTTATGTGGCTTTCTATGAGAGGGTTACATTGGTGTTTGTCAGCCTTGGAAACCTGAAGATGTACAACTTCTAATTTCAACTTTCATAATTTCCCAGCCAGCATGAATCCATACATCTTCAAGTTACCAAGATTGAGAAACATTGGTTTAGATATTGAAGCCAACTAGGGATAAGGCATTATACCAAATTTTGGTAAAAGAGAAGGAGAAAAAGAATCCCAAAATTGGGACAAAGATGAATTGAGGGGTTTTTTTTTTTTTTTAGTGAATTGCCCATCCTGATTTCCGGCAGAATCTTTGCTAATTAGATGAAGCCAGTGTTGTGGTTGGTAACATGGTTCTTTCAAGCCAATGGTGCTTCAAACATCATCCATTTTGGAAGCAATTTCTTTGAAGAGGTTCATAGGTTCATAATAGTCATAGCAACCAGAAATTATCTTAACAGGTCACAAATCCAGCATGGGAACAAACTGCATATTTAATTTGTTGTTTTGTTCCACTCAGGGAGAGGTGGAGAGACCTAAGCTCTCCCTATTGGTATGGATAGTTAAGTTAGCTTAGTGGCTACAGCTCACCTGTTTGGGCCCGAGGACCTACTACCACCAATTGGATTCCAACAGACCATGGAATGGTTGGTGATTGGTCCAATCAATAATTTATCTGCTGCCCCAATTAGTATTGGAATATAGTATTTGCTACTATAGTCAACCCAACTGTTCTTAAATGCCTTCTGTGATTTGCATCAAAGATATTCCTTGATCTTTGCAGTTTAACTGTGGAAACTGTAGCATCCATGTAGATGGCTAGACTGTAGGGGAATGAAAATTTGACTTAAACCTGACAAACCTCCAAAGGGGTTTAGTGCTATGCTTTATGTCATAAAGAAGGCATATTATTTTTCTGGCAATAACATGATCTACTAAATATTTTCAGATAATGAGAATGTTGCTTTGTCTCCTGTGTCCTGCAATTGATTATAGAACCCTCAGAGACTTGCTGAGAATTATTTATTTATGCAGATAAAATCTCTTATGTTTGGTCTAATCTAGATATCACTATTGATGCAGTCAATTATAGATGGGCCTAGTATCTTACATGGCTGTTACAATGGCTGTTATAATGAATCATAATAAGTAAATATAGATTAAATTACATCATGCTATATTATAAACATGTGCATTGGGTATTTATGGTCTATAAACATCTATTTATAATTATTTTCAAATGTACTTATGCTAGTTCATTACAATTAGGACTTGGATATTTCTCTGTTATATTATCTTAAAAATAAATATTTGTTCTTGAATGAATAAAAGACCATTTTCTCTGACACTAGAAATCACAAAAGAACATTTTTAGAAGAAATATTATTCCTTTTTGGACTGGAATTTGTGCCTAGATAATTGCTATAAATAAAATTTTAAACTTCAAGTGCACAACACTTGAAGTACATAGGTAAAGGTTTTCCCTTTCCAGTTATGTCCAACCCTAGGGGCTGGGGGAAGTGCTCATTTCCATTTCTTAGCCAAAGTGTTTAAGAAGTCACTGTTTCATAGCTGATGTGTCTGAAGACGCTTCCATGGTCATGTTGCCAGCATGACTATTTACCAAAGTGCATTGAACCTGTTAGCTTCTCACCAAAGTGGTACCTATTTATCTATTCACATTTGCCTGCTTTCAAACTTATATACACATATAAGATAGAGAGAAGGGGAGAGAAGGAGGCATGCATGCATTTGATTTAATATTCCAAGCAAGCAATAATTAATGCATTGTTCAACCAAGACATAGACACTGCTTACATAAACTTACTACAATCAATATATGAAAAAACAATGGCAACAAATTGCCTTAATGATCTTAAAGTAGGAATCAACATAGAAGGAGGTGTATGACAAAGTAATGCAATATCACTTAGCCTTTTCTCAGCCTGCCTTGAAGCAGTATTTAACAAACTAGATTGGGCAAAAGATGGAATAAAAATCAATGGTGCCTATTTAAATCACTTAAGATTTGCAGATGATGTTGTTCTCTTCTCACCAGACCCAAAAGAGCTACAAAGACACAAACAAGAGATGCACAAAGCAGAACCATTTGGCTTAAACATAAACCTGAAAAAGAGCCAGGCTATGTTTAATAAATTCACCAACGAAAGAATATTTTTTTAGATTTGGAAAAGAACTAGATGTCGTACATATACCTTGGCGAATGGATCTCAATGGAAGATAGTACAATAAAGGAAATTGAATGGTATGTTAAATGTGGGTGGCAAGCATCTTGGTCTTGCATAAAAACAGGGTGAAACAACAACTGATGACTTCCTTTTAATGGTCCACAATAGAAAGTGTCCTCACTTATTGCATCATGGTATGGCGTGCTGGTTTGACAGCCGTGGATAGAAAAACATTACAGAGGCTGGTGAATACAGTATAAAACATCATGGTCTGCCCCCTGACACAACTAGATGAGATCGGTAGGTCTCACTGCCTTAAAAGAGCAAGAAAAATCCTCAGGGACAACTCACACCCTGGTCAGCAGTTCTTTATCCTCCTAGCAGGGGTGAAATCCAGCAGGTTCTGAGAACCAGCAAATACTACCTGTGGCTGGCCTCAGAATGGGGTGGGAATGGAGGTTTTGCAATATCCTTCCTCCAGGAGTGGGGAGGGAATGGGGATTTTGCAGTATCCTTCTCCTGCCATACCCAACAAGCCATGCCCACCGAACCAGTAGTATTTTTTTTTGAATTTCACCACTGCCTCCAACCATCACGAAGGAGATATTGAAGTATAGCCAGCCACACAAACAGGCTGAAGAACAGTTTTTATCCATGGGATGTCAGACTTCTGAATGCGAAGTAACATCATAACTAACTAGTTCGATGGACTTGCAGGGCCGGCGCAACATATAACATGTTCACACTGGTGTAATGGGACTGTGTGTTTTATTGGGTTAGGGATTTTTTTTTCCTTTTTCTTTCTCTTCATTGTGAGTTGTATTATGTTGGGGGGATGCACTGAGGGAGATCAACCAATCTCATTGTACATGTGTTGTGCATTGACAACAAATAGTAATAATAATAATAATAATAATAACAATAATAACAACAACAATCATAATAATAGTTAGCACCTCAAAAATAAAAAAATAAAAAAAACTTTTAACACCAGTAATGTTATTGCTATAGTCCAAAAGTAAATTGGCTCTGCTCTTCAGTATTGGTGGTCTTAGGGAAACAGAAAACATAAAAACACACACACATTGGTATTGAATCCTCTCCTAAAAATACTCACTGATTATATATATATATATATATATATATATATATATATATATATATATATATATATATATATATATATATATATATATATATATATATATATATATATATATATATATATATATAATTAGTTTGGTAGCGATCACATTTACGGAGAAGAAAATGATGCATAAACAGGGTTTGTGGCATTTATTACACAATTTCATGAGCTCATTTTTGTTTTTCCTCTAGGAATGGAAGCTTGGAATATGCCTGGGGATTTTTGATGGCAGAGACATTATGATTCCTGACTGAAAAAGAGATTCTAAACTTTACTCAGTGCATAATATGTTTGCCCACATATACAGAAATCTTTACCAGTCATCATGAATCTGGCAAATAAAGAATTTCAATTGACCCCCCAAGACAGCATTTGCATAAGGAGACAATATAGATTAAGTCTTATACTGTACAGGCTAATCTGCATAGATATTTAGTAATTTCAAAATTGATTTTGCTTTGAAAACAACATTTCTGATATTTTAATTAAAAGTTGATGGTGTAGCAATCAAATGTATGAGCAAGCAACGGCAGATGACATACATCAGCAACTGTATATTGAGTTTTTATTTTTTGTAAACTGCTCAGAGCCACTGAGAGTGAGCGGGTGGCCATATAAATTCTCTAAATAAATAAATAGAGAAACGGCTAGTGAACATTTAGTGAGCTGCAGAGAGAAACAAGCCTATGGGGGAGAACCAAAACAGAACAGTCTCTTATGTTCACAGATGGGAAGCAGCCCAAATATTGTTCCCAATGCAACATTAGAAGAAGAGAATAGACCTCATTCATTTGATTCATAAATTGAACAAGACAGAACAGGGATGCTTTTGAAGAAAAGAGGAGAGCACTTTTATTATGTGGAGAAAGGAGCATGATCACCCATTATGGTTCAATCTCTTTACCTCATAAATGAGAGCTTGGGGTAGGGGCTGAAGAAATATCCTATAATTCTGATAAATGTGGCCCTGTCAGCGAACTGAACTGCAAAATCTTTGCAATTGCCCTCAGCAAATTCTATGCATAATGATTCCTGGGAAAAAAAGCTTTAGAATTATTATTATGAAGCTTTTATTGCTCTGCCACTACTTTGTCTGCCTATGTTCTCTCCTTCCCTCCTTTCCTCCCTCCCTCCCTCTCCTTCTCCCTCCCACTCTGTGTGTGTGTGTGTGTGCGCACGCTATATGTGCCTGAACAGAATTAATGACTTGTTGTCCATGAGTTATAGCTATGTTTTTGTTAAAATTCAAAACTAAGGAGAGATTTTGTTGCTGAAAGAATGCATATATACATGCAAATACATTGAATACATTGTTTTTTAAAGTAGAACTGAACACACTCTAATAACCATGTGGGCTTAGGGGTCCTTTGGTAACATATAAGATTTCTGTCCAAAGTCAAACAGAAAATAGGAGTGATTAAAATATTTATTTAAAGCACAAGTGAAGTATCCACAGTTTCAGCTTGAATTTTATGTGGTTATAACACTTGTAACATTTGAGCTGATAAAGGGAAATTCTTAAGCTTTAGCTTCAGGCATGTAACTCAAATTGCAAAATTGCTTTGCTTCAAAACATCATCAATTTCCAGTAGTAACATTTTATTAAGCACTAATATTGAAGGTTCCTGATAAAATGAAAGTTGCTCAGTTAGTAGTATACATGACAGCATTAAAATGTACATTAGCATTGTTCCTATTGTTTCCCCCTTGAACTTAATAGACACTCAAACAACTTTTAAATCTTTTCATTAGTTTTTTTCTTTATGCTAATTCCTCAACTGATATATTTGCTATGCTAGGAATGTTCATTTCTTTTTCTCTCAAGGCTAGAGAATAGAAATCTTTCCAAAGATCAGGAAAACATGTTTACATATTGTTCAGGGCAAATGGAGGTACCCTGTGAAACTCTCAAGCAAACCTCAATACATTAATTTCTAAATTTGTTTATTTCATTTGCCAAAATATGGTCCTTTTCATAATTTGTCCATTTGTTTCCAAAGGCAGAAAAAAAAATCTCTAAGGCATTTGTCACTTATTTCATAGCCTTTATCCAATAGCCTGAATGAATGTGTGAGCCACTGTAACTTAATATTCACAATATCAGCACCGGCTGCTTGCCAGTTTTTTTCTTAACCTTGGCAAGATGAACATGTATGGAGTGGACTTAAACTCCAAAATTCCTCAGCCAACATGACTCTTCAACTTTTTATTGTGCTTCCTAAACAGTATGGTCTTTGTTGCTTGAAATTAAGCATTGTAATCTTGCGCTAGCAGCTCTTTAAATACAAGTAAAATTTCAGTGCATTTCCACTTTGCACTGCAACCTTGTGCATGCAGTCAAACAACCCAAAAGCTTCTAAAATTCTGAAGGGTGTTTTCAGAAGGTATGAAAGAAAATATAAAGAAAACCCTACTTTACACTTCTATGGTTCTTAGACATGATACTTCATTTTGTAGTTATTGTGACAGCCCAATGAGACTTATAATTGTCTATTTTTGTCATTGCTATGTAGGATCACCCTGGTTTGTAACTCTCTAGGGCTATGCTTATGGCATTGGCTGAATTGCATGATTTAAGTGTGATTATTCAGGAGTAATCAAGTATATTAATTGGACTTGTCTCCCTCCCCTTTTTAAGAATGCATAACATTATTTATATTTCTAAATTCATATTGTACTTGTTGGATTTTTTCCCTCTCCCAGCTTTCCATTGTTTGTCACTGAATCCAATATTGTTATAACTCTTGGAACTTCACTTCTATGTTTATATTCATGTCATTTTTTTTTTTTTACTAACAAGCACTTTGTAAGATTTAGGGAAAAAGCAAATGTAATAAATGCAGTTAATAAGAGCCAACATGTGTTTGTTACAAACAAGTCATGGCAAGCTAACCTTATGTCCTTTTTGGACAGAGTTACTAGCGTAATAAATTGGAGGAATGCCATGGACATAGCAGACATTGACCTTAGAAAGAAACTCAATGAAATCTGTCACAATATCCTCATTAATAAAATAGTAAAATATGGCCTAGGAGATACAACTATCAGATGGAGTTATAATTGGCTGAATGATCCTACACAAAGGTTACTTGTATTTGAGTTTACATCATCTTGAAGAGTTGTATTGAGTGGTATGTCAGGCAGCTCTATTCTGGGCCCTGGGCTGTTCAATATTTTTACTAATGACCCAGATAAGGGATTAAGAGTATAAATACCAAATGAGTAGATGATGCCAAATAGGAGCAATAATTAATTACTTAGAATTAATTATATTTAATAATTAATTATAATTAATATAAAAAGATTTAAAAAAATATGCTTGAGCAGGGGGCAAAAATAAAATTTAACAAATAGAAATCTCTAGTCCTGAATCTGGGAAGAAAAGAGGAGAGGCATAGACATTGGAAGAGATACAACTACGGTAGCATGGCATAGAATTTGTGAGACAATTGCTTTACTGTGTCAGGCCCCAAAACAAAGAAAGACATACGATGATTCTTCCAAGTAGAGTTGTTTATTGTTCCACAGTTATGACAGAATCTTTCTAGACCAAAACACTGTATTGTCTACATCAATCATATACTTTAAAAACTATTAGGGAGGGGCTGTCTGCTCCCTCTTTTTCTAAGACAAAATATCTGGACAGAGCTTTCTTTTATTACTATGGAATCATAATTAGAATACATCCTGCTACATTCCATCACATCTGATCTTCATTCTTTTCTGGTCGTCATAATCTAAAGAGATTGCAAAATTTGAGTGAGTTCAAAGAGGGTCTATCAAGATGGTGAGGCAACTGGAATCGGTTGTGCTGTGAGGAATCATTATATAAAATAAGTATGTTTAGCCTGCAGAAGACAAGGGTCAAGGGAGGTAGACAGTAGCCCTTGTGTATCTGAATGGTTGTCATGTTGAAGAAAGAGTGGACTTGTTGTCTAGTTCCTCAGGGAACAGGATCAAAAACAATGAGTTGAAGCTACAGGAATAGATTCAGGTTAGATATTAGAAGGAATTTCCGGATGGTAACTGGTGCAAACCAATGAAACAGGTTACTTTGTAAAATGATAGGCTACCTTTTAGTGGAGGTCTTCAAACACAGGCCAAATAACCATTTGACCAAATTGCTTTAGCGCATCCTTCACTGGATGAATTGTTGGACTAGATATTTTGTGAGATCCCATCCAACTCTTTAAACTTTTAATTTCTTATAGAGCAGTCGTATACATTCATTTGCAATAACTTTCTCGGAAATAGTTCTAAATAGGCATATATAATATTGCTCTGTAAAGTAGTATATTTCAGTATGTACAATTTATCCTCTTTGGATTTCACTCAGAGAAAAGAAGGATCTGCTTTTTGGCCCTACCATATTAGAGCTACTTCCACGTGTTAGAAAGACAAATATCTGTATAGCTCCCAGAACTATTTAGAGTAGGAATATCCAACTAAATTGCATGTTAACCTTACATGGAGCAAATTCAACCTATAAAGCTTGATGAAAAAGTACATCACAAATTAGAGCTAATTGGCATCAGGTGAAGAGGAAATTCTTGCTTAAAATTTCTGTTCATTGTTTTACTTTTTATTGAGATTGTTTATATAATCTTATCCTTATGTTTTTAAAATTTCAGTATTTTAAAGTATTTTTATAATATTCCCAGAAAACATAAGCCATTCAGAGGATTAAAATTAAACGTCAATAAATAAATTCAAAACAAGGAAACTACCTTTAAAAAAATGGTTAGAAAGACATTTTATTTGGAACCAGGTAACCATTATATGTGGATGTGATTTAATTTCTAAGATTTAAATAGTGATTAAGGATGCTTCTCTCACAGGAAATCTGTTATTCATTATATACTGTATTGAAGTATAAATTCTATATTATTTGGATTTTATAGTCAAATAAGTACTTGATTATAGATTCTAGTTGAGTTTCAAGTAATTGCCTTTTTTCTTTGCATTTTCTGTATCCTCCAGACCCCCTGAACTATGTATTTAGAAAAATGCAGAGCTACTTAATCTATCTCATCGAAAGGATTAAAAAGCAATACATGGGTAGTTCAGTTATCTTTGAAATAACACTACATTTTTGTACTTTAAAAGATGGAGATGAAAAGTACTAAAAAGCTTGTTAACTTGTTCTTCCCACCCCTCCCTCCTTTCTCGATCAGGATATGTGTGTACTATTCATATTTGAATATGAATATGAATTGTGGACTTTCAATCTCATGTGCAAAATTAAACAATTTCAAGTTTCATACTTCTAGAGCGCTGTAATGAAATTCTACATCTAAATAATATATCAGCACTTTAGATTTTGGGGAAATGTGCAACAAAATATATAAACAGTAATGCTTTTTAATACATAAAATTGCTTGCAAAAACGCTTATCTGAGCAAAAAGATATATACAAAAATGTACTGAATGTTTACTGAAAAATACAAGTACATATGAGTATTCATCTGCACTTTAACAAATTCAAACTGCAGCAGAAAATGAATAAGGAGAAAGAAAGATAATATATATGAGAAATGGATAGTAACCAAAACTGATAGCTGCCCCAGGAATATGCAAACTTGATTATGTGAATTATTTTGATTAGTTTCTATCAGATTCAAACAGAATATTAAAAGAATATTCAGTCTGGCAAGAGATTCCAGAAGCTGTAGCTCAAAAAATGTGAAGGCCACTAGGGTACTCTATTATTTTATTAGTATAATCTTATCCATGCCAAATTCCTCATTTTTATCATTTGAATAAAATATGTTTTTATGAGGTTGAAGTATATTCTTTCTTTAAAACAGTTTTTCCTTCTGTAGCCAAGTTCAGTGACACAAAACAATGAGCATCTATTAAAGGTTGAAAAACCTTTTGCAATTTCTACTTTTCATTTAAGAACTACTATAGGTAAAGGTAAAGATTCCCTTTGCACATATGTGCTAGTTGTTCCTGACTCTAGGGAGAGGTGCTCATTTCCATTTCAAAACCGAAGAGCCAGCACTGTCCGAAGATGTCTCCATGGTCATGTGGTCAGCATGACTAAATGCCGAAGGTGCACAGAATGCTGTTACGTTCCCACCAAATACAGTCCCTATTTTTCTACTTGAATTTTAACATGCTTTTGAACTGCTAGGTTGCCAGAAGCTGGGACAAGTAATGGGAGCTCACTTTGTTACATGGCACTAGAGATTTAAACCACCGAACTGCCGACATTTCTGATCAAGAAGCTGAGCATCTTAGCAACGGAGCCACCACATCCCTTAAGAACTACTACAGCAGGTGGTATATATCCCACACCTCAAAAATGAACTAGTTGAAGAGTATTTAGTAATATTCCAAAAGTGAATAAGTGCCTGAAAACTGGAAAAAAATATCAATAGAAATAAAAGAGATCTATACAATAAGATAACATGTTATTCATTCAGAATGGAATAATTTTTCTATGCTTTGGAGGTTTGAGTCAAGTTTGTTATTTCTGGGATAATGAAAATATCTCTAGTTTACATTAAATTCAAATGCTGTTAGTTGGAATTTAGTCATTTATGCCATGGATAAATGAATCTTAGATAAGTACAAAAAGCTTGTTGAAATAAGAAGCTTGTGTAATTAAATATTAATAAATATTTTACACATAAGATTAAGAGGAGAGCAATAAAATTAATTCATTGCAAAGTTACAACAGATAGCCTTGGTTATTGAAAGCTTCCCATTCTAAAATTGTAGAACAATCTAAAATAAAGTATGGTGCTCTCAAAATGATTGCATGTATTCTGAAGAGAGTTTTTCTTCTTCTTTTGCTTGGTTTGGTCCTAATGGAAAATGAACTTTCAGTTTCTACAGTGGACTTCCTATGAAGATAAGGTCACCTATCTTTACTTTGTCCCACTTTTATAACAGTTCATTAAAATTTATCCAAAGAATAACATAAGCTCAGAATAAAAATTATGTTGTGCTCTTGAGTATTTTGTTTTTCTTTTTGTAGAAAAAAATGTGTGGGGAAACTTGAGAATAGAATTTCTGAACTGTAGAGCCACAAGTAGGAAAATCCTATTTGATCCATTTGGGAGAAGGTGGAGGATTCCTGAAGGTTCCTTTCACAGTTAAAATATTAGCAGGTTTTCTTCCCTGGGCCTCAATATAAAAGATTAGGTTAGCACTCCTGAAGGCAGCTTTGTCCATTTGAAAAGCAAAGAATGAAAACTACTCACAGTCCATTTCTTTCACATTTTGCAGTTTAGCTTATTATGCCTGGATTTCAGCTTCATCTGAGATGTTTAGACACTTTGGAGCCATTTAGCAAGATATTTCTCCCTCCGGAATTATTACTATAAACAAAGGAAAAGGAAGGAAATTGTACATAATTACATTGCTTAACCCATTGTGCACTTAAAGATAATGAGAAAGGGTTTCATTGAAAATACATGAAAATGTCTCATTAAATATAAAGTAAGACATGAATGTAATGAAAGCTTCAAGGCAATCTTTTATGTATTAGTTGAAAAAAAAATCCTTACCTAATTAAGCTGCTTGAAGTAATATGCCTATAGTATTGGAAGCGTCTAATCATTACAGAAACCCATTTGTAGATTCTTTCAGAAAATTACAAAGTGCTTCCTAGGAATGAAATTATTTTTACATTTTTGTTTTTATTTGTAAAGTTATTTCAAGGAAGGGTGCACTTTTGTTCCCTACAGTGTACCAGACTGTTAGAAGTTTAGAAATGGGTCCACAGTCCATTTATCAAAACTGCAGATAATAATCGATCTCTCCATTCTAAAATAAAGAAATCAATCTATTGGAGCATTATCCAATGTTGACATTTAACTTTATGTATATTTTTATTTGGTAAAAATAAAAACCCTGCTCTACATTACTCTTCAAAATTTAGGTAATTGATGTGACCAGTATTGACATCTGCTCGTTTGCATTTCATTTCTTTATGCTTCAAAGCAGCTAACAAAAATACAATAATGAAAGTCAACAGTAAAATAAAGCAGTAGATTTAAACAGGAATGGCTGCAAGCTGCAATTAAGACATTGACTGTAATCATTCTGGTTGGGAAAGACATAGGGAGGCAAATGCCATAAAACATAAATACCATTGAAATGTCTAAAATAACTGGAAGGTCGTTCTTTATTACTAAAAATACTAAACAAACATCTATGTAAATAGCTCCATAGATTGTGTGACAGCAGTGTGATCTCAGTGAAAGAGTCTGCCTCCAGGAATACTAACCTAATCTTCTACATGGAGACACAGGGAAGAAAACGTACTCATATTTTAATTGTGAAATATTTTCAGAAAAGTATATCAATTTGATTCAGGTGGTCCTCAACTTAGGACCACAACTGAGCCCCAAATTTCTGTTTAGTGAGACATTTGTTAAGTTAATTTTGCCCCAGATGTTCAGTGAATCACTGCAGTTGTTAAGTTAGTGGCAGAGCTTTTAACTCAATCTGGCTTCCCCATTGACTTTGCTTGTCAGAAGGTCACAAAAGTTGATCACGTGACCCCATGACATTGCAACTGTCATAAATATGAACCAGTTGCCGAGTGTCCGAATGTTGATCATGTGACCTCAGGGATGCTACAACAGTTGTAACTATGAAAAATGGTCATAAGTTACTTTTTTCAATGCTGTTGTAACTTTGAACGGTCACTAAACAAACTGTTGTAAGTCAAGGACAACCTGTACTTTGATCTTTAGCAAAGTAGAACTTTAAAAGTTTGGAAAGTTTAAATGTATGAATCTAGAAATAGACTAGAAGCCACTGGCATAAAGAAGTCCTGATGGTCAAATATAGAAACCCCTCATTCTGTACCAGTTGTCACCTCCAAATTCCATTTAAAGGAATTAGTATAGAATGAGATACTAATGCAATTTATACATTTACTTTTGCAAGCTAGCTTGGAAGTGATTATTGCCAGAGGATGATAGCTGGGCAAGATTGGAACCACAATTTGCAGATGAGGGGCCAAAAGAAGAAACTGGAAAAGGTATAACAAGCTATTCTAATTCCATATTTGTATCTACATTTTTAGGTCCTTAGAGAATATTGTGATCTTGTCTACTAAAAAATGAAAATAACTTTCTAGGATTACTGTTAAGAAATGGCTGTTAATGATTGGGATAAACTCATGAGAATATTTTATTTAGCTTTGTTAAAACATTTTTATGTGGAAAAAAAGAAATCTTCAAGAGCATTTTTAAAAGAGAGGAATTCATAGTTGTGTCACTTTCCACAACTGAGCAGAAGGGAAATCTCTGATCAGGTCGCACTCTTTAACGGTCACATAGATTATGATTAGTGTTAATCTTTGTAAGATTTTATTTGCCTGTTCATTTCTAAATTTTTGATTAACAATTGACATACATTGGATACCAAACTTTAAAAAAATATTGAGTTTCAGAAAAAGTTTGTGATATTGCTCAGTTAGCAGAAGAGGAAAAGACCCGCTGAGAATGTGTGAAGTAATTATCAAAATAATAGGCAGCAACATCATAGCTACCAGGTGAAAAAAATTGAGTTTGCAATTATGTCATTTTGGCTATAGTTAATTATTGCTTTCCTTTCCTAATTGTTCCTGCAGTGAGCAACCTTCACTATCTAGATTTACAATGAAAGTATAATATTGTTTTTTAGAGTGGATACATATTAAGCTTCCAAATGGTCTTAATTTCCAATAACAAGGAAAACGCAAGTTTCAGAAACAAATGCAGTTCTTTGGAATTAATTTAGAAAAAGTGCCCCAGAATTGGCAGAAGTGCAAATGCAACACTTGTCTGCAACTGTTCTAAATAGCCATATCTTTTCCTTGGATCAATATAGCTGCTACACAGTCCTGGGGAAAGAGACATGGTTGCTTTAAACAGTTGCTTTCTTTGTATTTCCATGTACAATGAAGCATCTTTCTGAAATCACATCCCTAATATTGCACAAATCTACAAGTTACTATTGTAATCAATGTTCTCACAATGGTCCATCTAGGCATATGCTACTCATCAGTGTTCAACTGAAGGTTGTCCTTTTCTCATTTTCAACAAGGTTTCTGTATAAATATGTCCGATGACAGTTTTATAAACGTTTAGGAATATAGGTTGCAGATTATATCCCTCAAGCATTTTATCTCCCCCACTCCCCTCATTTCTATGAGGCTTCTGTCATCATCTCAATTTTTTTTCCAGCACATCAGTTCTCATTAATGTAGACAAATCTATTTGTATCAGGAGGAATGCAAACTAGGAAGAACTATGCTCTGGTTGCATATTAATAAGAGATATTAATATAAAAGAAGGAAGTGTTTCTTTTGCTTTTACAAGGACAAATACAGCCATTTTCCACACTTAATGCCAAGATATGGTTAAGTAACATCTGATGCTGTTTACTTTTTTTACCAATTTACTTTTCCTGAAAATGATACAAAACCTACTTTGGCCTATTTGAATGACTATTTGAAAGTGACATGCTGGACTACAGCAAGGAGATAATTTATTTCCCTATCTTGTTCAGTTTTCCCTTTCAAGATACAATACAAAAATAATGTGCAAATTAAAATTGCAATCATTTATGTTGTTTCAATTCTCAGCTCAAGAAACTGGCAAACTGTGTTTTCCTGGGAGTTAGACTATTTCTTAGGTTGCAATTCTCTGCATACTTTTTACATGGAAGGCCTACTAATACTTCCATTTTTTTATGATTAGGTGCTACAATTTTAGGATATGATCCTACAATAATTTTTGTAAGAATCTTCTTATTCAGTGGCTCAGATTTTTCATGAATCTCCTTAGTATTCAGATATGCAAATCTTTTAAACAAGTACAGTATGAATATATAACCAAGGATTTGTGCAATAGTTTCCAGTACCTACCCAAATCATTAGGGCGGCCCTTGGCTTTCCTCTGGCACCATCCTTACAAATGCCAAAGAAATTATTCCTTGTCCAGAGTCTAGACAGACCAGGAGAAACATCACAGACATGGCTGGATCTTGAGAAATATCCCTTATAATCCTTCATTTCATCAACTTCTCTGTAAAGAAGCAGAATGTTGCCTTTTTTTCATCTGCCTGATGTAAAACATGACCTTTTCTCCCTATACTTTATCTTACTTCCAATCAGACCTTTACTATTTTATCTGACTCAACCGGTATGTAAAGTCATTCAGAAGTCTGCCACTTTATGAATTGGTCTACCTGCTCATCACAGAATATTTTACAAAAACAGAATAAAGTGATATCTGATATGGTGGTGGACGCTGTTTGAAATAGACCCTATTCAGCTGGGGGCTGAAGAGAAAAAAAAAATCCAGAAGAAAACCCCCTGCAATGTGTTTCTATGGGAGAGACCCTGGAATGAAGGCTGAGAATGCAGCTGATCTCCTCCATTCTTAAGCCTCCCTCCCCCCCGCTCCTCATTCTGTGACTGAGGACGGAAATGCTTTTAAGAGATTACAAAGATTAATTCCAGAAGCCATGTTTTGTAAAGTTTCTATGAGCAGCCTCTCCTGTGCTTTCCAGCGCACGCACGCGCACACACAAATGAAAGCCATGAAGAAGCAATATGTAGCAATGGCAGAAAAAAGATCCAAAGACCTTCACAGTGCATGAGGAAACAGACCTATCCTAATTAGATCTTGGTGAGAAAATGTGTGCATGCAGATAAACACAGCGAGATGCAACAAAACAGAAACACACATATAAACACAACACAGGCAGATATACACATACAAATGCAATACATTACAGGCAAACAGACATATTGAGGTGCAATACATTACAAAAGACAGCACATAACCTTCCTTTGGCCACTGCTAATAAAGAGATTGGAAAGAATTTCGACAGCCATCCCCTGCATATTTTCCTGTTCTTCTTTGTACCTTAGATTATAAAATTATGTGCATAACATAACATTTCATTCCTGTTCTTACACGACTGACACAGAATAACTTGTTGAGATGGGTGACGGTAGAAATCAAATCAATCAATCAATATAATTGAAGTTGCATTTTTTTTTCACCTACCATTTACATAGTTTTATCGAGGACAATACTGATGTCATCAAACTGGATATCTACAATTGCAGTGGCTTCAAAGAGGAGTAGAATGTGGATATGAATGTTCTTATTCTGTTTCCCTATCAAATATATTCATCATTCCAGAAGTTATATTCTCTATTAACAAAGGTAAAAAGCAATTCGGTGGTTTAACACAGCAAATGTTCTTTACAAGACAGAGAAGCAGAATTCCCTGGAAAGTTCCTGTCTATCTTGTTGCTCATCATTCTAAAAACCACTTCCATTTGGTGTCAAATGGACACTTTGCATGAGAGGAATGCATCTTGATTTGATTTGTAAGTTTTTATGCCTCCTTCCATGTAATACGCAATATGTCTATTTAAATGTACAGGTCCTTGACGTTTTGACCTTTCACTGTACACTGCCCCGAGTCCCTTTGGGGAGAGGGAGCGGTTTATAAATCTAATAAAATCAAATCAAATCTTAACCGAAAGTATTAGAAATGTCATCAAGGTTCTTCTAGGATAGCCTGAAATTCTTTCTAGCTCAAAATAAAGATCCATGTTTTATATGTGCACTGATTAAGATCCATGTTCCACGCATGCTCCCAAAGTTTCAGTTGTTTTGTGAACATCTCTGAGCAGCATCCTAAATGTAACTTCCATACTTTAATTGTTAGTGGATGCAATATTATCTTCAACCAGATGAGGAGATAAGCTGACTGAAAAGTAGATCACAAACCAGGAGGAAATGGAAAAACTACTTGTGGCTGAAGATAAAGATGGACTTGTTTTTAAGTTTTATATGCCAGTTTATTACAATCTTCCATGAAGGAAAGAATTTGATATTTTTCATATAAGCTTTAGGCTTCATTAATTCATTTTTTTTTTAAAAAAAATCTAGCGCTCGAAGTTTATTCTTTTAACCTACATTTATTTAATATTTTTTAAAATTAGCTTAAATTACACCACTAAAAGAAATAATTCAGTTTTTGAAAATTTAGAAATGGTACATACTACCAATTGTAAAGAACGTCATTAAAGCAAAACAAAAAAGTGCACTGAAAACTGAAACTTTAGGCATGTGAAAGTTAATACTAGAAAGTTAATACTGTGAGCATTTATTTTAAGTTCGTTGTAAAATACAATTAAAAATATTATTCCAGTGATAATACAGAATTATATTTACTTCATTTCATTTATGAAACATTTCGATCAGAAAGGTTGGCAGTTCAGTGGTTCGAATCCTTAGCACCGCGTAAAGGAGTGAGCTCCCATTTCTTGTCCTAGCTTCTGCCAACCTAGCAGTTCAAAAGCATGTAAAAAATGTAAGTATAAAAATAAGGATCACCTTTGGTAAGAAGGTAACAGCTTTCCATGCACCTTCAGCATTTAGTCACGCTGGCCACATTACCACAGAGACGTCTTCGGACAGCGCTGGCTCTTCAGCTTTGAAATGGAGATGAGCACCACCCCCCAGAGTCAGGAACGACTAGCACATATGTGCGAGGGGAACCTTTACCTTTACCTTTATGCTTCAAACACTGTGAATTGAAATCTCTGCAGATATGAGTTCAGGATCTTCCTTTTCTACCTAGTAGACGAGATCCCATCTGAAATTGGGATCTGAAATTGATAAATTTCAGATTCAAACTATTCAGTTTGCCACAATAGCCAAAATTTACGTCTACTACTACTAGAAATAGGTTTTTTTTTTTTTCAAGATTCATGGCTGGGAAGTGGTAAAGAGTTTTGTGGTCACATTGTAGCTGGCAACTGTGAGAACAGAATGCTGGACTGCAGGGTTTCTGCATCGGATCCACCAGGACTCTTTTTAACAGTCTTTTGATTCCAAAAGAATAATTTAACCATGGTGTATGTGGCATATGTTGCTTTCGATATTCTTGTAAGTTAGCTGTGTTTCACTGATGTGCATCCAATTAGAGATGCTTTAAAATCCATTAAGTCAAACTAGTAGAGTTAATAGCCTTGCCTCCAATGGAAACAGGTAGAAATTGGCATTAATTAAAATGAAATGAAATCCTTGATAAATCTGGGAATTGGACCGTCTCTCTTTCATGATACGCTTACAAGGTTCAACTATAAAAGGAGAATGAAAGAACACGGAAAAAAAGACTGTACTTTATGGAGAACATTTCATTATAGAAAATAAAACAAAATTTATTTACAGAATAAACTTTTCTGTTACATTTATTCTTAGTAAATTGACTTTTTTGTTAAAATAAAAACAGCAATAAAAATGACTCACATTTAAAAAAATAAATAAGTCTAGCTATAACCTCTTGAGTAGGACTTTTGTGACACAAGAAATCTATCAACCTGAATGAAGTTGGGTCAAAATCTTTAAAATCAGGGGCTATGAAATTTTTGAAACAGAACTAATTGAGCTTTAAATACCTGTTTAAGAGTGATTTATATTTACAAATGAGAATTTAGTTCACTTGATTAGTTTAACTTATAAATTTTTTCATAAAAACATTTAAAGCAGTTGAGGTCTTAAAAACAATTCCAAAATATTGTTCTTTCAGTGCTTATTTCTTAAGATTGCAAGGAAGATCTTCTAGAACCAAACTAGAACCCAACTATCAGAAAATCAGAATGATGGCACTCCTGGAAAATAGACAGACCCAAATTTAGCTGGTCACCTATTTCAAACACCTGGGAGGAGTCCTTCATTCTGGAAACAGTAGTAAACTGCAGATTAGGTTGCTAAATATATATAGCAACAGCCTATAGCAACAGCCCTCTAAGGGTGGGTTGAGCTGAGAAATAGTGACTAGCCCAAAGTTATCCAGCTGGCTTAGTCTGCCATATACTAAACTGCATGCTCCCTTACATCCATTTAAAGCTTCTACCCCACTCCTTTTTTAAAATGTGATTATTTATACAGGCTGCTGACAGGTGTATAATATATATTGACAAAAGTAGGTGTCAAATTATCTGTGAAAAAACACAATTTCTTTTTGCACTTCTGTGTTTGTCCTTAAAAACTTCAAAGCAAATAAAAAGGTTTTTTTCATGCCAAACAATCTTTGATAATGATAAATATTGGAGAAGTATATTCCTCATTATCTCTTAAAATCCACAAAATCCAGGGAAGGGGGAAGAGATTGAAATAAGAAAAATATAAAAAATAAAATTTAACCTTATCATGATGTGTTGTTTGTCATTGATGACAATCTTCTGCACAAGCTGTGAATAATACAAGTTGGATGTGGTTTAATGCAGTACAAATTAATCACCAGAGCATAACTTGAGTTTTACATATTCAGCATGCAGCTTTTGGCTGTATATTCTGTTTAGCATAGTGGTCATAGATTTTTAGCTTGAACATTTTGATAACAAGTAGGAAGGAATAAGACAAAGTGAATGGCTGAAATAGCTGAGTGTGCTATTTTGAAAAATGAATGCCGAAACTGTCATGTGAAATATTAAAATGAAATTGGTTTGTCTTATATTTAGGTGATTTTTTGCATTTCCTTTCAATTTCCTCTGAAAATCCAAATTTCCCTGGTAACAAGCATTAAAATTGCAATATGCCTTGTACATACTTTTGATCTGGATGATTGTGTCTTCACTGATATATTGCAATACATTTTAAGGAAAAACTCCTGTAGCTGGTATAGCAAGAGTACATTCCAACAACTCTTTGATTTTCTGCCTAACTACTTTTTTATTTTGACTGATAAAGTTGCTTGGGTGAGTGTTGTGGCCCAGCAGGAGCGGTTGCCATTGCCACCAGACTCCGAGAGTGAGGGCCCCTATGAGTCGGCTCAGGAGGATGTGGAGGACCCTGGACAGGGTTCCGACTCTGAGCAGGGATCGGAGAGTCTGGTGGCCACCAGGAAGTGCCTGAGGCATGGAGCAGTGGTGAGAGCCATAGGAGGGGGGCTCCTGATGTCATGCCTTGGAGCAGTGGGGAGGAGTCACGAGACAGTGAGTCAGCGATTAACAGGGAGTTCCTGGACGCCGCACCCATAGACGCAAGGAGCGAGGGCATAATTATCGGTGGTAAGGGCTCTCAGCTGTTGATCAGGAGACTCCTCTTCAGGCTATAAAAGGGTTGACTATGCACATGCCCTTTGCAGCAGTCAACAAAGAACTCCTGCAAGAAGTTTAGGTCTTGAAACGTAGCAGGCTGGATAGCTGCTTTCGTGTCTTGTCATTGTGAGCTTTGTCGTGGTGGTTTACTGCCACGGAACTTTCTGTCTGTTTGTAAAATAAACCCTGTTCATTTGTATTGTTCCGGAGCATGTTCTGTGTGGGCGAAGGAGGAAAGGGGGGGGTCAGAAAAGGTGAGCAACAAAACATCTCAGATTAACACATTTTCATTCAGTTGCTGTGATCCAACCTTTTAGATACTTTGACCTGGGTGATTGAGACTTCATTGAAGCACCCTGAGTACTGTGTCCAGTTCTAAACACCACACTTTAGGAAGAATCTCATCACACTGAAGTAAATTCAGGAGAGAGTAACAGAAGAGAAGAAACTAAAAGCTAAATCCTTTGAAGATAGATTAAAGGAGACAGGCATATTTAGACTTGAAAACAGTTGCATTACTGAAGAGATGTAACACAGAAAAGCATAAGACCTATTATTTGTTCCAAAGTACATGACATGGAATAATGGATTTAAGTTACTGAATAAGAGAATTTCACTGAACGTTAGGAAAAATAATAATCTTAAGAATATCAGCAATTCAACAGTACCAGCAATTCAACAGTACCAGCAATTCAAGCTGCTCCACAGCTTTGGTAAATTCTCTTCATTGGACACATTCAAGCAGAGAATAAAGAGTCACAATAGCTTTAATCTGGATTCCTTTTCTAAGCAGTATTTTGAATGGGAGGACTTAACGTTTGTCTTCTAACTCTGTGATTCCCTACTATAATTCTAGATGCAGGGAGGTGATTCTTATGGTGAATAAGCTACAAGAGGAAAAGCTTACCTTTTTTTCTTCACTCTGGTATCATTGAAAAAGATATCAGACATACAGCATGTGAAAAAAGAAAGTGGAAAGTTTCTATCTGCAAAATGGGAATATTTTCATGTGTAAAGAAGAATCATAATGACTGGGCAAAGATGCAAACTTCCCCTATCACCATGCTGCCTTTCAGTAAGTCTCTTTACCTATTGCATAATGTAATATTTTACTTTTAAAAATAAGGTATATACCTCCTGACCACACTTCTGATTTGGCCCTCAGAAAGCCATCTAAAGAAGTGGAACCAAAATGGCTTATTTTGCATAGAGTTGTGAAGCAGAATGCTAAAAAGATATGGTTGTTAGTTGGAATTGCTACTGGAATTACTACCAGAAGAAAGAAAGCCATGAACTTGAGTGAATGTCTATTCATGTAAAATATAACACCTTCTCAGCTTACAATTCACAGCTTTTGGTACATTGTTCCACTATTCGAGATGCATTTTTATGGCAAAAAATTGTTGACTGACACCGCAGAGAGTAGTGAAGGAAGACACAGCAATATCATGGCTCACTTGCTCTGCTTTAACAGATCCAGTTAGAAAATGCAGAGTTATTTGCAGTTCAATATTGGTTGTGTCTTTAATTTACAGATTCCTGTTAAATGAGTATAATAAACTATATCAGAGATGCATTTGTGTCTCCTCAAAAAACAATAACATGCTGCAGTTTGAAGAAGTTGAAATGCTGCAAAAGTATAAACTAACTGCATAACACGACTTACAAGGCTATGTAAAGTGTTGGATATGTAATTTGGAATCAATTTGACTGAATCACTAAATTGAATTGAGTAAAGTGGACTGAACTGACAATTCAAACTGAATTATAAAGTTGACCACGATGCCTGTGTGAAAATTCTGTTCATCAATCAATTCAGAAAAAAATATATGTAAAATGCTCCATTTTCCTAACTGATTCAAATAATTAGATTGACAATCTCAATTAAATTGATGGTTCAAATCAGATAGAAGACCATTTACACTCTTCTAATTGTTAACATTTTAATTGACAATCTCAATTAAATTGATGGTTCAAATCAGATAGAAGACCATTTACACTCTTCTAATTGTTAACATTTTAATTGACAATCTCAATTAAATTGATGGTTCAAATCAGATAGAAGACCATTTACACTCTTCTAATTGTTAACATTTTACTGAAATGTCCACTATATTTGGTTTTCCTAAGAATCAAGACTTGATGAAGAAAGTGATTACTGCGCTAGGCATATGTTTTTGTTTCCAGTGGACACATACAAAGTTTTTACTACATGTTCTGAACTAAAAAAAGGCTAAAATATTACTTCCAGCTTAGTAAGATGGTCCAGATTTCCATCTTATAAAATTCATATCTATGGATTATATGATTTTGAAAAATTAAAATTCAGCAGCAAATTAAATAAGGCTGGGTTAAAATATTACTAAGTTGTTTTATACCTTTAAAATATACTTCATTCATCATTGTCTAGGTTGTCTAAAATTGCCTAAGTTGTCTAAAATTGTATAAGTTGTCTAAATCCACCAGTGAATTTGATTTTAATTGACTTTCTACCTAATGCAATTTAAATCTTCAGCTTTTCTATTATAGCTGTACATAGCTATGGATAACTTTATACTCTCCACACAATGGTATACACAAATACATTAGATTTACAATACAATACAATAGTAGAGTTGGAAGGGACCTTGGAGGTCTTCTAGTCCAACCCCCTGCCTAGGCAGGAAATTTAACAGTGAATCAGACTAATTCTAGAGATACCATTGGCATTAAAATTGAATAGTGATTTGGGTTGATTGGTATATATTTCCAATTATAATTAAACTCAGAATAGATTTTTTTCAATACATCTTTGTCATTGATAGTATACTTATAATGCACAAGAACAAAGTAAGCTGTATTATAAAAAGTAAAAAAATAAATAAATTTCTCCCCCCCCCAATTTTTTTTAAAATTGTAACAGCTTTCAAAGAAGAAATTGTTGACCCTACTTAGAGAGAATCCAGAATCTCTTGCATATAAAGCATGCACCATGTGAAATTGTTCATAGGTTTAATTCATTTTTTATTACATAACTTAGTGAAATGAACTAAGCAGAAATTATATAATTAGTCAGAAAACTTGGTGGAATTATATAAATAATAAAATTACCATATTTGGGCTGCACATGTCTAGACCATCATTAGATGATAGCAAATCATTAGGATTTTATGTGCCTCTTTGCTGCTATCTAGCCCTTTGTATATTCCCCAAATCATTTATTCATTCATTTATGGTAACCCAAATAAACAAACAAAATGTTCTAGATACTTGAGTAATCATTATATTGAGGATCCTTGGTGCTCTCTGAGTTTGCTTGTTTTCTTGCAGATATTTCATTACCCTAACTAGGTAACATCACCAGTGCTAGTAAGGAGGGTTGTTTACTGTAAGTTTATATTCTGCTGTCTTGCCTATCTATGTGGGTGGGGGGCAGTCTTAGAGATTCCTTGGTTGGACTGTTTACTGATGGCTCTTTGGCAGTTTCTTAATTGAGGTATTGCTTACTGGATTGTTGGTATGAACTTAACCTTGGAATTAATCTATGCTGATCTGGTTATTGATTACTAGTGGAGAGGTGCTGGAATCCTCTTCTTTTGGGGGGCTGTGATTTGTCTCTTTTGCATAGTCTATAGATGATATTAATGTTTATGTATCTATTGATGTATCATTACATTACAATATCAACCTGTAATACAATTGAAAATTGAATACATTCTAACCTACCCTTCATCTAATTAACTCCATTCACAAATTATTCATATAAAGAAGATCCAAGAAATGTAAGTGACAATATTGCTTTTTATCTCCTTTTCTAAAAACATATAACTTTCGTGCCCCAATCTTATTCATTAATATCTACAACAGAAAAGATGAGGTATGCCTGTAGGTGTGTATGTGCACATGCATACACACACACACACACACACACACACACACACATTTACACTTACTATATAGATTTCAAGGCAAGATATGACAAAAGCTTAGTGATATAAACTTACTACTCCTTTAATTATATTAAAATAAAAATCTAATAATTATTATTAATAAGTACAAGTTGTTAAGAGAAGCACACAAAACAGTAGAAAAAATGGATTCTGAATGAATTCTGAAGGAGAAGTTGATAGAGCAAAGTCTACCAATGGTGTTTGATCAAAAAAACACATGCAATTACTAGCTGTAATTGAACAAACAAGAAAAATGTAATTCCTCAGATTTAGAGTTTTTGTCCTGCTCTGATATTTAGCAGTTACTTTTCAACATTTTTTTTGAACTTTCCTGTGGCTGCTTATTGGAGCTGCTGGCTGGAAGGGGGGAAGCAGAAAGACAAAGAGGAGTAGATAGTGGTCCTTTAACTCCATTTCATTTGAACTTTCCTATGGCTGGTGATTGGAGCTGCTGGCTGGAAGGGGGAAGCAGAGAGACAAAGAGGAGTAGGTAGAATCATATGTCCATAAACCAAAATAGTAATAATACATTCTGGATTAGTGTGCTTGAAATTGTGATTTTATTTTATTTCAAAATGACCGGTTTAGTTCAATGTAATAGCTGTCTTGCACCTGTCTTTCACAGTACTCTTTTCAAATTTGAATACTGTCCCCTTTGTAAGCAAATTACTAGTCTATATAGACAGATTACCTATCTAGAATCTCTAATCTGTGCTCTCCAAGCAGAAATTAGATGTCCAATTTGGCCATTCCACTCTATGGAGATGCCACGCTATCAGCCCCCCACCCTACCGCAAAGATCCTGCAGGAGAAGAGCAGTCTGGACAACTGTGGGATGTGGCAGAATGAGAGCTGTGAACCATAAACACAAAGCTTTTGCTGTGGCCCAGCATAACAGATATAGCGCCCTTGCTGACCCTAATGGGGACACTAAAGAGACAGGTCAAGGTAGTTGTGATAATGATGACTCAAATAAGCAGGGGATTGTGGTCCAAAATGAAGAACTTACTTTGGAAAGGCGAAATGGGAAACCAAGTATCACACATCAGTCACACAAGAAGAGCAAGGTATACAAAAAGAGAAGTCACATTCTGGTTGGTGATTCAATCATAAGGGATGTAAATTTAGGAAAGGATATGGAGGTTTTAAAAGAAGTTAGGTGTCTGACAGGTGCTATACTGCCAGCAGAGACAAGAGGTGTATTCTTAAGATAGTTAAGAATGCGAGTAAGGACCATGATGTTGATGCTATTCTACATCTTGGCACAAATGATCTGTCCCAAAAAGATGTACTTTCTGTGAAGAATGATTTCCAGAGCTTGGGGTATGAGCTTAGTAGTATAGGTTGTAGGTTTATCTTTTCAGAGTTTTCCCAGTATACAAGGAACAAAAAGGGAAGGGCCAGTGTGTAGCAGAGTTTAATGTGTGGCTAAAGGAGTGGTGTAAAACGGAAGGGTTTGGTTTTATTAGTCATGATGTCTGCAGCTGGTCCAATGAAAAACTGTAAAAAAGAGATGGTTTGCACCCATCCAAGAAAGGGGCTGAGTTACTTGGCATTAAATTCACAGATTTTCTGGATAAACATTTAAACTGAACAGCGGGTACAGAGAATTAATTGATACAGAACATTTCTGTCCCCAGCAATCTAAAATTCATAAGGTTATCAGTGCATGTAACACAGATGTTTGTGCGGATAAGATTATCACTCCCACTGTCAAGCAAAACCAAGCATTTTATAGTGAGTGCCATACCATATGCATGAATCATATAAGTGGCAAGAAAATAGGGGCAGTCAGACATAACACAGGTTATGTAGACAGTAAACACAGGGTCAATCAAAATGGACTCAAATGTCTATACACCAATGCACAGAGTATGAGGAATAAACAGGGCAAATTAGAAATTCAAGTAAAAGAGGGCAGATATGATATTGTTGCCATTACAGAAACTTGGTGGGGTGAAACTGACAAATGGAACATACAGCTAGAAAGATTTAGATGATTTAAAAGAAATAGACCAAATAAAAGAGGAGGTGGAGTTGCACTATATATAAGAAATAATTACCTCTCTACAGAAATAGAGCACAACAATGATGAGGTCTATCTTGAATGCATTTGGGTCAATATTAAAGGTTGGGGGGAAAATGACATTGCCATAGGTCTATACTACAGGCCACCCAACCCAGCAGAGGAAGTAGATGTACTTTTTGCTAGTCAGCTAACTAAGGTATGTAGGAAGCACACCACAATAGTACTGGGGGATTTTAACTACCCTGACATCAACTGGGAAACAAACTCTGCACCAAGTGGAAGATCCAACAGGTTCCTAACAAACCTAGCAGATGACTTTGTTTCCCAATAAGTAGAGAAGGGAACAAGGGTATCAGTCATATTGGACTTAATTCTCACTAACAGAGAGGAAATGATAGAAAGTGTTGAAGCCACAGGAACCCTGGGGGCAAGTGACCATGCAATATTGGAATTCAACATTATGCAAACACAAGTAGTAGAACAAAGTGAAACTAGAGTCTTGGACTTTAAGAGAGCTAATTTCAATAAACTTAGAGAAAGCTTGGAAAAAATTCCATGGATGAGCTCAGGAAGCCTGGGAAATTTTGAAAAAATGAGATTATATAAGCCCAGTCTAGCACAATACCAATGAAGAAGAAAAATAACAGCTCCCAAAAGAAACCAGCATGGCTGCATAAAGAACTCTCTGACAAATTGAAAGACAAAAAATATAAGTATAAAAAGTGGAAAGGAGGGGACATAACTAAGGCAGAATTTCAGCAAATAGCTCGAGCATGTAAAGATGAAGTGAGGAAAGCTAAGGCTCACAATGAAGAAAGGCTTGCCACAAAAGTAAAAAATAACAAAAAAAAAAAGCTTCTTCCAACATGTTAAAAACAAGACAAAAGTTAAGGAAACAATTGGTCCATTGCTGGGAGAAAGTGGCAAGAAGGTGACAAGCAACAGGGAGAAAGCAGAACTATTTAACTCATGTTTTGCATCTGTCTTTACACAAAGGGATAAAACAGTCCAACCTATCAAAAACAGCGCCACAAAAATCAGATTGGAACACCCTAGGCAGAGGTGGGTTTCTGCTGGTTTGCCCCGGATTGGGTGAGCTGGTAGTGGCGGCAGCAGGAGGCTCCACCCACCTGTCCAGATGCTTCTGCACATGGGCAGAAGCATCACACGTGTGAGCACACTTGCGCACACGAGCGAACTGGTAGTAAAATAAATTGAAACCCACCATTAATTCTAGACCAAGGCAGAGTTAAATATATCAGTAATGGCTGTGAGAGGGATCTTGGAGTCCTAGTGGACAACCATTTAAATATGAGCCAGCAGTGTGCAGCAGCTGACAAAAAAAGCCAACACAGTTCTAGGCTGCATCAACAGAGGGATAGAACCAAGACCACGTGAAGTGTTAATACCACTTTATAATGCCTTGGGAAGGCCACACTTGGAATACTGCATTCAGTTTTGGTCACCACGATGTAGAAAAGATGTGGAGACTCTAGAAAGAGTGCAGAGAAGAGCAACAATGATTAGGGGACTGGAGACTAAAACACATGAAGAATGGTTGCAGGAACTGGGTATGTCTAGTTTAATAGAAAGAAGGACTAGGGGAGACATGCTAGCAGTGTTCCAAAATCTCAGGGGTTGCCACAAAGAAGAGGGGGTCAAACTATTCTCCAAGGCAGCTGAGGGTAGAACAAGAAGCAATGGGTGGAAACTAGTCAAGGGGAGAAGCAACTTAGAACTGAGCAGAACTTTCCTGACAGTTAGAAGAATTAATCAGTGGAACAGCTTGCCTCCAGAAGTTGTGAATGCCCCAACACTGGAAGTCTTTAAGAAGATGTTGGATCGCCATTTGTCTGAAACAGTATAGGGTTTCCTGCCTAGGCAGGGGGTTGGACAGAAGACCTCCAAGGTCCCTTCCAACTCTGCTATTGTATTTTATTAAAAGCTCAGTTACATAGGACTCTTTTGTCGAAAACATGTGTTTTCAATAAAACCTTACATAAAAGATAAAAATAAATTTAGTTACTCACTAAGATATTTCTTTCTTGAGCAAACAAAGTGACCCAAGTTGACTTTCCAATCATTTTGCTCCTGCATTTTTCATTCTGAATCTATTAAGAAACATTATTTTGCAATTACATTAAAGTCAGCCTTAAAAATCACTTGCCTGCACTACGGTACTTTGCTCCCTTATGTGAAGGAGATTAATGAAATCCATCACAACTTGGGCTATTGCACAATTCACTAAAGAAATAAATAATATCACCAGAGAGTGCAGATAGATACACATAATTAATTCCTTGTGCACAGGCTATATCCCACATTTTCACTTTTGAATTCCAACCCACCTATACATTGAATATGTACTATTAACCCTCTAAACAGAAACATGGCACTTATCTAGTCTGTAGACTTATTGCTAAATTACAATTACTAATTGACATTTACTGTTAAAACAATTAAAAATGGGTGAGGAATGCTTTAGTAAAGAAAGGTAAGATGCAAGTAAGGTAAGGCAGAAAAGTATTGAGAAAGATTTTGAAAGAGAAGAGAAATTTGCCTGATATATATTACTTACATATTACTTACCTAGAATGAGGTGTCCTCCTGGATCTGTCTCTAGCATCCATGGATTACTATCATATGTTGGGAATAAAGAAGCATGTAAACAAGTGGCTGCTAATGCAAAGGCCTCTGCATTATTGAAAATAACTAATTTGGATAGTCTCTCAATTAGCATGAAAATCTATAATAAGCAGTTTCCAATGGGCAAATCAGTTTAATTGATGAGGTTACATCACCTGACTTAATTTTCTATTTCTCTGTTGAAAATTTTACAAGAGTAAATAATAAATAAATAAATAAATATTTATTTCTTAGCCGCACCCTCTCCCGAAGGACTCGGGGCGGCATACAATGAAACATATGAAATAAATATGTGGACAAAACAAACATATAACAGAGACATATACCGAGACATACACAAGGAGGAGGTCGGCTGATGAATAAAAAACAATTAGAATACAGTGATTAAAAAACCCCTAAATAATTAAATATAATTAAAATACCCAATTAAAAACCCGTCAGGAGCGATATGGTTAGATCAAAGTTGAGCCAGGCCAGCTACTTGGAATAGGTGGGTCTTAAGCTTAATACGAAAGGAGCGGAGGTCAGAGGTATTCCTAATATCCGGAGGGAGGTCATTCCACAGGGCTGGGCCCGCCACAGAGAAGGCTCTACTCCTAGGCGCCGCCCCCCGACACTGTCTAGTGGACGGCACCTGGAGGAGGCCCTCTCTGTGAGAGCGGATTGGTCGCAGGGATGTAGATGTAGATCTTTTCCAACTGATTACATGCTAATTGTGTATAGCACTAAAATTTACATAACAAAAATATAGATCTGTAAGTATATATTTCCATTATTATTTTAAACAATTAACTTTAAAGAAGATAAAGAAGGATTTTTTTCTCTCATTTAAATCTTATCTAATAGTTTATAAATACTGAATGTTTCACTGGAGCTGTTATGGTTTATCATGTATTTAAGACCTTCTAAAGTATGAATTATTGATAGGCTCCAAGGAGCAATGAGGGCTCATCATCTAAATATTTATTCGGTGTGTTTCTGAAAGGATATCTCTGACCTCATGTATAGACCATAAATGCTCCAAATGTTCTATTGTGGTAAGAGGTACAGACCTTCCTTAAAAACAAAACTATGTCCCAGTTTTTGAGCAAAATGCTATATAAGAAAAATACTACATAAACTGTGAAAATGTTATATGTTATATGTTATATATATATATATATATATATATATATATATATATATATATATATATATATATATATATATATATATATATATATATATATATATATATATATATATATATATATATATATATAATGTCTTAAATACATGATAAAACATATATATATATATATGGTGTGAGTGTGTGTATGTGTGTGTGTACGTATGTATACACATACACACACATATGATATTTTCACAGTTTCTATGTTTGTTGATCTGTCTGTTATCTATTTATTTCAAGTAGATAGTCTATACTTCACACACAAATCAAACAGCAATTGAAATACAACGTCTTGTAATTGAAACAATTCACTGTTTCAAATTGTTGCATTGCAATATGTACCATTTCCAAAAAAGGTTTTTTTAAATAAGAGAACCAAAATACGACAGTGTCAAATACAGATTAATGTGAGCAATCACAAGATGCAAATCACAGGGATAGGCTAATATCTCACATGCCTCATCAGTCTGAGTTAGAATGGATTTCTGTTCCTGTGTGTGTGTGTGTGTGTGTGTGTGTGTGTGTGTGTGTGTATGTATATGTATATGTAATTGTGTTACAACCCCTGGTATGCCCAAATATGGGAGGGAGATCACTACTCCCTTTCTGTCCTTCGGCTCATTACAGAGGACCATCCAGGCAGAAAACCATATTTTTTTTATTTTTAATGTTGTCTTTTTATATTTGTGTTGCATTTGTGCTGATAAGTAAGTAAAGGGAGACTAGTATAGATCTATTTCAAGCTATTTAGCTCTCATCAGCTAGCCATACCCTTACTGGGATTTGAACCTGGGCTGTATTGCATATTAGGCAGATATCTTAGCCACTAAGCCATAGGCTCTTCTCCTTATCAGCTGAGCCAGGGAAATAGGTATGTATTTGTGTTACAACCCCTGGTTTGCCCAAATATGGGAGGGAGCTCACTACTCCTCCTTTCTGTCCTTCGGCCCATTACAGAGGACCATCCAGGCAGAAAACCATATTTTTTATTTTTAATGTTGCCTTTTTATATTTGTGTTGTATTTGTGCTGATAAGTAAGTAAAGGGAGACTAGTATATATCTATTTCAAGCTATTTAACTCTCATCAGCTAGCCATACCCTTACTGGGATTTGAATTTGGGCATATCAGGGGTTGTAACACAAATACATACCTATTTCCCTGGCTCAGCTGATAAGGAGAAGAGCCTGTGGCTTAGTGGCTAATATATCTGCCTAATATGTAATACAGCCCAGGTTCAAATCCCAGTAAGGGTATGGCTAGCTGATGAGAGCTAAATAGCTTGAAATAGATCTATACTACTCTCCCTTTATTTATTTATCAGCACAAATACAACACATATATATGACTGAGTGAGTGTGGCCAACTTGTAAAATGTGGTGAAACTCACTTAACAATGCTCTTGCTTAGCAACCAAAATTTTGGCTCAGAAACTGTGGCATTTGAAGCATGCAAGTGTTAAAGCTATCAGGTTACAAGACCCTTGCACCCTAGCACTTTAGAAAAAAATCCCAGGAGTGTTCAAACTTGACAGCTTTAAGACTTGTGGACTTCAACTCCCAGAAGTCCTCCTCTCGCTTTTCATCTTGATGAGTGCGGACGGGCGGGGAGAGGGAGCTGGAACTGGTTCTAAGTGGCACTGTAGATTTGTGGAACTCTTCTATAGAAGGGGTTAGAACTGGCAGGAACCCACCCCTGAGATGTACCTTTAGAATGGTAATTAGTTACACAAACTTTTGCTATTTGAATATTTTATTTATAAATTGTAGTGCAGTTATACTTACAATAATATCTACAGTTCAGACTATCAGAAGGTGGAGAAAAGGACAACTTAAAATGATCATGTGACTAAACCAATGGTCCTAAGGAGAACATTGTGGCTTTTTAGCTAAGAAAAGAGATATGTAAAGAGAAACATGAAACAGATTAATAACTGTATTCATGGCATAGAAAAAACAGATATGGAGAATTGACTTTCTCCCTCAAAATGTTAAATCCCAAGATCAATACAAATGAATGATGGAAAGTTCACAACAGAGAAAAGCTTGTTTACACAGATGGGTACCAACTTGGAGAGTTTTAAGTGGAATTAGACAAATTCACAAACAATAAATCTATTAGTGGCTAGGACTATAAGGACAAATATGCTTTTTCTCCATTAAATCTCCTCACAAAATTGCTTTCTTTCTCCTAGGGCTGTGCAAGAATCTAGGGCCAAAGGCAAAAGTGTGATTTAGAGTGCAGAGTGTCACATTGTACATAATCTTAACTCGTTTGTTTCTTGTTTTCTCATAACTGTTTAGTGACATTCTAAGCAGAATATTCATAACTACCCCAAATCAGTGATGCCTTTATGTAAATAAGGCTATAAATAACTGTGCTGCAAAAAAAAAGTGTACAACCATTTACAAACAAACATGAATACAACAAAAATTATAAGTTATTGATTTTATAATATCATTTTGCATACTGTAAATTTTTGTTAAAGAACATGATTTTATATGAGAAAGATGAATTCTTCTTAACTCAAAATATTATTCTCAAATACAGTTTGATTTCGTGTGCATGCACAGAAGCAAAAATCAAGATGGCGGGTGACTAAGATGCCACTGATAAAACCAGTTCAGATGTGTGGGTGGCCAAGTTACTACCTACTCATCCAAACCAGTCTGAACCAGTAGGAACCCACCTCTGGGTTAAACCATATTGACATTAGATAAATTTGGATATGTATTTGCCAAACGAAGACAGAATAGTCAATTCCAGTATATTGGAATACACAGTATTGTCACGTCATTTCTAATCTGTCAGTTTATGAGTGCAATTACTGAACTTGATACAAATCAATTATTATTGTGAAAAGGAAACTAATTCTTGACTATATACTGTAAATGAAGTTTTGCTATTATATTATAGGCTTTCATGTAGATAAAAGTGAAAGTTTTCCCCAGGGTGATGTTTTTGCTTCAGACAATAGCAGCTTTGACAACTGACACACCATTTAAAAGTTAGAAGGACATACCTAAATTTCTGTGGCAGGGAAAAAAAATACCTGAGTTAAATATAAGGTGTTACAAGATGCAAAGGTTTACCTAACTTGAAATTGTATTTTTCAGCTTGCTGTTTAGTTTTGAAGAGAAAGTAAAAGTGCATGAAAGAGGAGGAAAGTAAAACAGAACAGAAAGAGAAAAATTACAAAGGAGCAGCTTCCAATCTTCTTTTCCACAGTCTAAGTGCAATTATAAATTTGTCTCTTACACTGTAGTTACAACATAGCTCTTTTCTTTCAATAACCTATTTTTTTCTCAAGATTAAAACCACAAATCATAACTTCATTTTTTATGGCTAAATTTTGATAAGGGCTTTCCTGTCATTTCCTGACTGGTTTTTCAATTTCATTCTTCCTTCCTTTTTCTCACCTTATAAGGCTATAATAATTTCAACATGTATGTTCTCCTCTTCTGTCCATTTCTTTCACTAAAGGTTATGACATTATAACCTTTATATTCCTTTATATCTCTATATTTATCATCTGTATATTATTTTCTAATTTTATATTGCTTTCTAACTTCAAATTACTTTATATGTTTATGTCCTCCTTTGACAGAATTATTGCTTGTAGGTGAGTGGAATACTACGGGCAAGACGCACTTGGCCTTCAAGAGAGTCTCTCATGATATTATCCTAAACAATACAGTAACATAAGGGCTAAATGACCAGTCTAGACCAGAAGCAGAGTAAAGTGCCACAGGACCCTGTCCTTGGTCCTGTACTGTTCAACATTTTTATATATTATTTTAATGAGAAATGTGAGGGGAAGTTATTAAATTTGTAAATGACACAAAGCTTAGATAATTGGCTAATATTTTAAAAAATACATGATTGAAAAAGCCTAGATAGCCTTAAGAAGTCAAGTTACCCATCAGGATCAACATACTGTTATGTTGATACTTACCATTCAGTAGGGTTGGCTGCCACGTGAAATATTGACATGCCTCCCTAGTTGGAGGTCTTCCAATAGAAACTTGATCACATGAGTCCTAACATCACTTTCAGCTCCAGGATTCCACAGTTCTACTCTTGAATATATTAGAATACCTTGGAAAATATATTTTATAATTTCCTTCCCCCATTAAATAAAAAAGAGGAAATAAAAGGGAGATTATGCCAAAAATATTGAAATCTTTTTTTATTTTGTACTTTATTGTCATTGTACATATCTACACAGTACACCTGTACAACAAAATTCACATAACACCAAGAGACCAGGCCCATCAGACAAACACCCACCCACCAAAATTTCCCCGCCCCTAAACCACCCCAGCATCCACACAACAGACCAAGTAATGCTTTCCAACAGCTCACTGATGGTGGCCCTTTAGTTCATTGTTGAGTGCAATTATAGCATAAATGATACTCTTTGAGAGAAAAGAAACAAATTTTAGAAACTGAAACTATGCAGACATAAAATAAACAGTAACAAAAGCTGCCTAGATCCCTATTCCATGAACAGTTTTATAAACAGTAATCAGCCTCTTGAATTGCACTCAGAAGCTGACAGGTAACCAGTGTAACCTATAAAGCATAGCTATTAGATCGGCCTAATTAAGAATGCAGATAATTGCTTTTGCTGCTTCATTCTGGACCTGATACACTTTTTGAACAGTTTTCAAAGCCTGTTCATTGCAGTACTCCATATGACTAATAATGGCATATGACAAAGTAATCTTTCCTTAAAAGGTTAACATTATCTAAAATTCAAAATAAAGATTCAGGAGTCTGGAAGGTTTTATATTGTCCTGTGAAAGAAGAAAGATGGGGTTTGTTTTGCTCCCATGATAAGAAATAAAAAGTGAGAAACAGTAGACTTTTAGGGCAAATTATTTATACAGTAACATCTGCTATTTATCTGCTACACAGTTACATAGCCTACATTTGACTGATGATGATGGCGATGATGACGACGATAATAATAATAACAATCTTTTTAAAGCTGCCTAAATTCCTATGTCATTGTGGAGTACAATAATTGGTTTCATTGTTGGTTTTATTTAAGAATGACACAATTTAGAAGAACAAGTTATGTATAGGATACTTTCAAAATTGAAACCATTAATAGTACATGGACTTCCCAACAATACCACAAATCTTGATTAATGTGTAAGGAAGTATTCTCATTAAGTAATGAAATGTAAAAGCTGCTACTCCAATATTCATTAGACTAAAACACTTCCCTTTGCTCGGCAAAACATATTAGCAAAATGGACTAGAGGCCAAATCATGCATTTTATACAAAGTCTCTTTGATCCATCTTATCTATGACTCATTGGAAGGAAGTTCCCTCTTATAAGACATTAATATTAATGCAGATCTTTGAGCTCTTTCTGCCTTTGGTTAATTAACTGAAAGAGCAGCAGAGTCCAAAATCAATCTTTTAAAAATTTTATATCTTAACCTTTCTTCACGTACAATCAAGGTTCTTCACCTATATATTTGATTTGGAGGTTATTCTTGTAAACTTTGACCTAGATAGTGCTGATAAGCAAGTCTTCTTTTCTGGGCCCAGAGATTAACTGAAAATGAGTTCAAAAATCCAAGCCCAAGTAGAATCACAAGAAAATATTGTTGTTTAAAATGAGATACAGTATCTCATGAAAAAAAAAATCTTTCCAAAGGTCATGTCAATGGAGAAATCTTCAATACAGGAGTCAAGGTACAATAGCTTCTATTGGACTGTTTTGTATTTTCTATATGAGATATTGTAAAGTTCTCTTTCTTTTATTTGCATTTTTATTTTATTTATTAAATCTGTATGCTACTCACTCTACCAAGTGATAAGCAAAATATTCACACTCTGATATGACTCTCTTTGTTGGCTAGTTTACAACAGTTATCCAAATTGACTTCATCCATTGCAATGTTGAAAATATTGAATTATCTATGGTAATAAAAAATAAAAATCTGGATACAGTTAGTAATTGTGTATGTGAGTTATTTGTAAAAGAAAATAACATTTTAACATTTGTAAGCTGGTTGCCAATTTCCCCAAATTGTGATCATGTGACTGTGGGAATGCCGTAATCATGGCTCCAGCTACAAGGCCTTGTTGTAGGTTCCTTTGTTAGCACAATTATAACCTCAGAACTTGTAAAAACTCATACTTACAAATGGACTGCCTGTTACTAAAAATGTTGGGGGAGTTTTATCCTTTCCCAAGCCAACAATCGCTTGAAGTCATGCAGAACTTTCAGAAATTGCTGAAAACTGCTGAAAAACAGACTGTATATAATAATAATAATAATAATAATAATAATAATAATAATAATAATAATAATAATAATAATCTTTAATTTATAAACCGCACCCTTTCCTAAACAGGAGTCGGGGCGGTGTACAGTCATATTAAAACAGTATAAATACACAATATGGGCATACTTAAATATACAAATAGATAAACGGAGGAGGTAGGATGTGGACTGTACAATATTTAAATTAAAATACAGATAAACATTAAAATACCCTTAAAATACCCTTAAAAACTACCCAATAAGATGTTTGCCAGGAGGTTGAATGGGACTATAAATCAGTTAGGCCAGCTAATTGGAACAGGTGGGTCTTAAGCTTCTGTCGGAAGGAGCGGAGGTCTGTGGTAGTTCTAATATCGGGGGGGAGGTCATTCCAGAAGGTTGGGCCCATCACAGAGAAGGCTCTACTCCTGGGCGCCGCCCGTTGACACTGCTTAGTGGCTTCAACAGTTGACTTGAAAGCATTGAATGACTTTAGGGGTTTGGAACTCAAGGAAGGAGAATGCAGTGCATCATTTTCAGTAATAGGCAGCACATTTGTCTAGGGGTTCTTCTTAGATCAGACATTCTTAACCTGTGGACTGCCTATATGTATAATCATAACATTTCTAGACTGTCCAACTACAAAGCAACTAGGCAGCAAACAACAGATAACAATAATTCAAATTTAAAATAACAATACAATTAGATGCTTTCAATCAACTAGTCTGAAACATAGTGAAATAGCATACTTTTCATTTGTTTTCCAAATATTTAGAGATACTATCATAATTTCTATTGGCTGTGTATCTCAATAAGGAACAAGAAGTTTCTCTAAATAGCAGGATCAGATTGGCAGAATCTATATTCAAGTAGGAGCAGGAAGTGCAGGGGTGGGTTCCTGCCAGTTCTAACCTCTTCTATAGAAGAGGTTCCACAAATCTACAGTACTGTTTAGAACCAGTTCCATCTCCCTCCCCCTGCCCGTCCGCACATCATCAAGATGAAGAGCAAGAGGAGGAATTCGGGGAGTTGAAGTCCACAAGTCTTAAAGCTGTCAAGTTTGAACACCCCTGGGGTTTTTTTCTAAAGGCTTAAGGGTGCAAGGGTCTTGTAACTTGACAGCTTTAAGACTTGCGTGCTTCAAATGCCAGAGTTTCTGAGCCAACATTTTGGTTGCTAAACAAGAGCGTTGTTAAGTGAGTTTTACCACATTTTACAAGTTGGCCACGGCCACTCAGTCACATGGCTGGCAAGCCACTCTCACCCGATCACATGACTGGCAAGCCACTCCCACAAAGCAGGCCACACCTACAGAAGAGGTTCTAAAAAAATTTGAAACCCACCACTGAGGAAGTGTGATTTCTACTTAAACTTATTAAGGAATATAGGACTGGATTGAAAATACAGGAAATCTGAGAGTTAATAATATGTTTTATATATCTTTTTTATATCTATATGTGTGGATTTTTTGTTTCCCATTCTTTAGCAAAGACAATATTCTATAAATGGAACTTATAAGAATAAGTGAATCCAAAATATTTCATTTGAAAAAGCAGTCAGAAACTTTAAACTTTAAAGAAAAGACTTTGTAACTGATTTTTTACTGTGTGAAATTCTAATATTAAAATATACAGTTATTCCAATTACAAAGCTATATTGTGTAAAGAAGCCTTCATTTGTTGATTCCTTACATATAATTTTCACACAGCAGTTCGCTGCCATAAAATGTCCTTTGCATCTGTCAGTGATTAGACAGCTTTCTAGTAAAAGCAGATAAAAGCCATTCCTGAGTAAACTCAAACAAGATGTGTTTTGCCAGTGGCTTTGAAGGGAGACCAGGTAATTTATGACTAAAGATAAAGAAAAAACCCCATAAAAACTGCTTACCTGCTTAGGTCTGCTTACCATATGTAAAGACTACAACTTACATACAAATGAAAGCTTTATAAAACGTGGGAGAAATACTCTATTTTGTTCTTAATTCAAGTCAATTGTATCAGATATACATTCTGCAAAACTGGGGACAGTATTAATTGTTCCTTTGGGTTTATAAAAAATATAAGAAAAAGCTTACAAGTTAACAGTTATGTGGCATCAAAAGAAAAGAGTTTTCCTTTTCCTGTAGTTGTTTATGTAGGGGCAATTCTACTATGCACATAATGTGATTTATTCATTTCCGAAGCAATCATGAGATCCAGTGTTTATTTCTCCAAGGACTGTTAGGAAAGTTAGCAAACGTCTGGTGAGTTTATGCTTTCTCATTATATTCCAGATCTTACCTTTAAAAGTTCATAAGTGGAATACCTTACCTTTTTGTTAAGTAAAGGCGATACATATTTAACTTTGTATACCTTGAAGATTTCATTAAACTGAATAATCAGGAACCATCTTCTATGGAAAAATGTTTACTTTCTCCCTTACTAGCCTGATGAAGATTCAGACTGAATTGTCTTAGTGTTAGTATGAAAAAGATTGCCTTGGTAATTTAAGGAACAAAGAAAATTATCACTTTCACTATTTGTCTGTAAATTCCTACCATCTTTTAAAATTTTGCCAAATTAGGCAAAAAGGCTAAATACATTTAGTTTTTTTTTTAATTAAAAATCCAGCAAAGATGAATCAGAAATGATTCAGAAATGATGAGAAAGATTTATGTCTATGGATAGTCTCAGTCATCCAGATCATGGTTGTCCCATGGTTTGGGGATCAGAAAAACTCAATAAAAATATTCTTTACTAATTGAAAGATATCAGGTATTGCTATCTATAGTCTTAAAACATATAATATAATCTTGGATTACATCTGAGGATAATTTCCTGAAACTTCAGAGCAGAGTCTGGATTTTTCTCTTTATCAGCAACCAGACAAAGCAGGTTTACCCAACATATGGAAACCTGAAGGGGAAAATTTCAAATTAATCAGTTTTTATTTTGAATGACCTGAACAGGTGTCTTCCAGGTAATTTGTACAGTACTGGACTGGTTAAAATTAGCAATAGAAAAACAACTTGAAATGTAGATTCAGGCTGATTTGGTCTGATTCAGACTGCTTCTGTGGAAAAATCTAAATAATTTATAAAATTATAAAAATAAGCATTTTTATTACATTGAAAATGCAATTGTTTGGAGTTATGAAATGGGATTATAATCTCATAATTATTTTTGAATAGAAATGTGAATCCAAGTGTTTTATCTTGTTTGAATATTATGTATGTATGTATGTATATGACAAAGACAGCAATATGTCTTTACTATTATCACTGGTCAAATTTAAATAGTGTTCAGTGACAAAAGTAATAGAAGTAAGAAAGTACAATATGATAAAATTTACTCAGCAAATTACACAGTGCAAAAAGCAAGTGAGTTTTAAAAAGCCCCAGCCTAGAGATATTTTAGAAGGACAAAAATTGTAAAATTATTTAATTGATAAATGAATAGCTCAGAGCTCCTACAGCATGGGGAAACTATTAGAGAACTGGAAAAGAGCTGATGTGATTCCAATCTTCCAAAAGGTTGAAAAGTTAGATCCAGGAAGCTACAGACCTATCTGCCTACATTAATACCTGGGAAAATCTTGGGAAAAATAATCAAGCAGTGGATTTGTGATCAGCTAGAAATAAGCAAGACAATTACTGGAAATCAGCATGGGTTTATTAAAAACAGATCATGCCAAATCTTATTGCCTGCTTTGACAAAGTGTCAAAATTAGTGGATTAGGGAAATGTTATGGACATAGTTTATTTAGATTTCAGTAAGACATTAGACTACAGCCTAGGCAAGATAAAACAATGTGGAATAGACAGTACCACAACCAGATGGATTCGCAACTGGCTGACTAACCACACTCAATATAATTTCTCAATGAAACTATATCTACATGGGTGGAAGAATGTTACTATTTAACATCATTAATGATCTTGATCAGAGGATAAAAGGAAATATTTGCAAACTATCAAATTTGCAGATAACAAGCTTAGTGGGGAAAAATTAACTTGGAAGATAAACTCAAGATTCAAAAGGATTTTAACAGACTTAAACACTGAGCATTAAAATGCAATTCAGTGGTGAGAAAAGTAAGATCTATACTTAACATAAAAAATACCTCTTCAAATGCATACATATAGAATAGCTGGTTTCAGCCCAACAGTAGTAATTATGAGACAGTTTTCTAATGGAAACCACTTAAATATCAACCAACAATGTGCTGCAGTGTATTTGAAGGATTGTCTCTTCTCAGTCAGATCTACTTGATCAACCAGAGTGGGAAGACAAGGAATGCTACAGGTCCTCTCTGTTAAGTAGTAATTAAGCTCACCGTTAGGAGAGCGAATGTGCAGAGAAGCGTAATGAGAGTGGTATGGAAGAACACGCACAAACTAGCATACAGATACACCGAATAGTATAAAATATAGTAGTTTACTATATGGAAATATAGAGGTATTCAGAGTCCAATTTACAGTCCAAGTCATACACGGTTCAGTCAGTCAGTTATCAAATTGTCAGTTTAGCACACAATGTAGCTAACAGTAGCAAAACACAGTACCTCACAATACACCGATCACCATCTAACAAAACAGAAAGCTAACAGTCATTCTGGCTCTCTCTTATGGCTGCTTGAGGTAACAGCAACCAATTACATCTGTCTAGCATTTAAAGTAACAGATATATTTGTTACAATCATGGCTTATATACATTGCCAAACCAAGACTAGGGTTACATCCCTAACACTCTCCCCTAAGGATGTTCATCTGACAGACTGAGAAGGGCCTTTTCTCTGAGAAGTGGCTCTCTCTCCCTGGCAAATATCATCCCTGCGGAGATAATATTGGCCCTGCATTCTTAAATCCCTGAAGACATGGTTCTGCCAATAGATCTGGAGACCTCAATATGATACGGAGCTCAACAAGTAGCTGGTTTTATGGTTTCTTGCTTTCTGCATTGTTTTTATATTGGGATTTCATCTTTATAAGCCACTCAGGGTAATTAAAAGTGCACTGGGAAGCTATATAAATTTTCTTGAAAAAGTAAAAATAAAATAATACAATAAAATAGATGTGAAAAATCAGGAGTCACTGTCATGCTAGCTGGGAAATTCTGTGAATGGAAGTCCGCACACCTTAAAGTTGCCAAGTTTGAAACACACAGCTTTATGCTAAATGGAAATGTATTTGGAAAGGCAAACTTTCTTCTATCTCCATAGCCAGGTTGGTGATCCACTTGGTAAATTACTTCACTTATTCCACATCTGGGTGTAAGGACAATAAATCAGAGCACAAGCAAAGTTAAAGCCCCTTTGAAACTCTTGAGTTTTTGTTTTAGGTACAAACCTGCTATAGTTCAATTAATGTTTACGTTTTAGGTCACTGGATTACAACTGGGCTTTAAGTTTAACTGCAAATATTTTTCTTTTGGGGAGTTGAAGTGTGTTCTAGACATTCTGTTTTTCACATAAGTATAGCTCTGATTGTATTTTGATAGCTATCTCTCTCTTCTATCAAGGCAAAGTAAATTGTTTATCAGGTTTTCTTTGCAATCTTGCAAGCAAAGAAATTTGTGAACTTCAATTGACAGCACTGATGCTATTGTCTTTATTAGACTTTGCTTTATCCACACTGTTTTTGCAAGTTACAGCTGCATTATGTAGTATAAAATGTGTATGATTTCATAAGGGCTTTAGTTTCACTGAACTAATTTAGTGCTATGAAGGAAGCCAAAGGCAATGATAAAACAAAGTATCATTTTCTTCCAAAATACAATTCAACTTGCCTTCACTGAGAATACTAATTTGGATTATTATTGAATTTGATTTTATATTAGATGTAATCTGTATCTTATGTTCCATATAATATAACATAGGAAAACATTTACTAGCCAATGAAAAGCATAACTAGAATACATTTAGGAGTATAAATAGCACAACTTTGGTGTCTGCTGAGATTTTCATATCCATGATTAAGAGCCTGCCTATTTTGTTATTTATAATGTACTAATATCCATTCATTCTCTTGCTCTCTCATTCATTCTTCACATTTATAGACATCCTTCTCATGTAAGATGACTCTGGATGAAGTACAATGATTAAAAAAAATAGTAATCTAGTCTTTGCTATCCAGGTGAATTTTTTCTTATGGATGGGATGCAAAAGGAGGGCCAGACTGAAATGTGAATGACAAAATTTAAAATATTTTTATTTATTTATTTTAAATAATTAAATAGAATTGTTAAATTGCCCTGCAGTGAGTTGGCCCTGATGAGTTGTCCTGCATCAAGTTGGATGTGGTGAGTTGACCATGGCAAGTTGGCCATGGAGAATTGGCCATAACAAATTGTCTGTGGCAAGTTATCCCATTCCAACATTCATGTGCTTTAGATCAGTGTTTCTCAACCTTGGCTACTTGAAGATGTCTGGACTTCAACTCCCAGAATTCCCCAGCCAGCGAATGCTGGCTGGGGAATTCTGGGAGTTGAAGTCCAGACATCTTCAAGTGGCCAAGGTTGGGAAACACTGCTTTAGATATTGGATATTAAAGACACTTACCTTTTACATAGAATAATGCATTGGAACATTCCTTATTATAATTCAGAATATTGATAGGGCTTGATACTGCCCCAATTTTCTGCATAAGAGCTTATTTAAAGTCACTGACAGAAAACTCTAATAAGATGCACACACTCTGCTTCATGTAGGGACTCAGCAATAAAAGCAGCAGGAAGTCAGATGTGTTAAAAAATACAATTCTTTGACAAAACAGTAAGAAACTGAGGGGATAATAGATAAAATTATTTGAACAAGTAAATACACCAATACATGTATGCTACAGTACTGGACTTTTCAATTGTATAAAATGGAAACCGCTTCACTGCCATACTGGAGATTTCATATTCCATGTTTGTTCCACCCCAATTTTATACTGGTGTTTATAATGTAAGAATAATAATATTGAAATCAATTGTTTTTTTAAAAAAAAAATAAAGTAAACTGTACTCAGTGTGCTCAGATGATAATGTTATAAGGAATGAGTCAATCAGATTATTTGTAGCCCATGTCAATTTTGCATACAGTTATTCATATAATTATATTCATAATTGCATTCCAGAGTAATATGCATTTTTAAAAGCAATAGACTTGCTTTTGAACTGTATTTTCACACACAATCTATGCATGTGTTTTATCTGGAACAATACAATCTTGTATGCAAATTTCTAAATGCACTTTACCCTATTATTTAAAAAGAAATATTAAAATAAAATATTTATTTTAAACATTTGTTAATGGGGGACAATCCAAAAGAATTCCAATACATCAAAGCCTTTTCTAATGGAGCCTCTGCTCTTAAAGCTTGCTTTGTGATATAAATACTGCATGTGGAATAAATGAAAATTTACTGCAAGTATTGAGCGCACCCACAGTCGGAATCTCTGTGTTTTATTGGTCACTGATGGTGAGCACTTGCTTCCCAATCAATGGAAACAGTCAGGATAGCGTGCTACAAACAATTCCAGCTGGAATATATGAAATAACATATGAATAAACTAACATTTGTTACTTATGTTTAAATCTAGGAGTATCAAATTTTTTTAAAAAAAGAAAACAATTTCAGCGAAAAAGAGAACGTACATGTGTTCACATGTTTCTGTTTTAATTTACAGTGTGGTGTTAATATGTAGCTGTCATTGAAAGGGTGAGAATTATGACAAATGAGGAAGATTGAGATCTATTTATATTTATGGAATGGCTCTGTTAGTATGTGTAAGCTTGCAAATCTTGTTCTTGATGTTAAGCTCTTTTTCTGTAAGCAGGTCAGAATCTGACTAGTCTGTGCTGTTGTGTCTTCTTCACCCTAAGGCAGGGGTGTCCAAACTTGGCAACTTTAAGACTTGTGGACTTCAACTCCCAGAATTCCCCAGCCAGCCATGGGAGTTGAAGTCCACAAGTCTTAAAGTTGCCAAGTTTGGACAGTTAGAGAATTCCTACCACCTGGTTTGCACTTGTAAGAAAACAGCAGAAAGCTGCTGTTTACAGAGACACTGATGATCAATTTTGTCTCTAATGCATTTTTAAAAAACTGTTTGGAGAGCCAAATCAGCAGTCCAGAGACGAGTTGCTTTCAGTTAATTCTACTCTATCCAGTACTTAGGCGAGGCCTTTGAATCCAGCCAACCACTTCCATACTCCCTGAGCAGAAATGTTAAAACTGAACATATTCAGTTAGAAATAAAATTACAATGCCACAAAGAATTTCTAGCAGGTTTCTTTTGTCAGAATTGCACTGGCTAAACCCTAAGCAGATGTGAAATTATTCACACAATATGTCCATGCCCTTTTAAAATAAATAGCAGCTGTGAGAAAAAAAATTCCTGAGATTGGGACCATAGGAGTGGATTTTAACTCTTTATCCCCTTTGCAGTCTTTATCCAAACCATCCTCTCTTACAGCTGTTCTTAATAGTATGATAGTATCGTATAAGCATTAATGGAATCTGTCTTCCTAATATAAGCAATGATTGCACAATAAACCTGCTTTAACCCTGTCATTATTATTATCCATATGGGAAGGGATACAGTGGCAATAGTCCCAGCAATGATAGTCCTAAACATTTATGAGAGCCCTGGTCTCTCTTACTAATTCTTACTATTTCACACACAAGCAATGGTATGTTTGTTGTTAATGTATTTCTGCATGTTGTGATGTGTCTAGCAATCTTGATGGGAAAACTTCTTCAAATCTCTCCCATGTAGCTAGTCCTCATTTAACAACCACTTGTTCAAAATTATGATAGTGCTGAATGAGTGGTACTTAAACCATCCTTGACATTCTGGCCATCCTGGCACGCTCACTCTCAGTCATGTCATCTTGGAGCTTGGCAATTGGCTAACACTTACAATGGTTGCAGTGCCCTGCAGTCACGTGACTGCCATTTGGGAGCAAAGCTAACAGGAAAGCCAGTAGGCAAGATCACAAGTCACTCCAGGAAGCCATTGGCACTTTCCTTCACCCAGCATGGCCTTACTACACTTTGCTGGCTACCTGCATACCCTCCCTCACTTGCAGCAATCACTTTCCTGTCTGATGGTCTGCTTGCATGCCACCTGAGATTTGCTTAGCAATCTGCAATCCTTGCTTAATGATGGCAACAGGGAATGGCAGGGTTGCTATCAGTAAGTGATACAGTCATGTGACTCCACATTCTATGACCGCATTGCTTAAAGATGAAAATTCTGGTCCCAATTATTATAAATTGAGGAGTACTTGTATTGAACTGTATTAACCACCAGAAGGCAAGAGAAACCAGTTTTATTCTGTTTGAGATTCATCAGGTGCATTTAGCCACCCATTATTTCCATTTTGCCTCTTTACAGGACTATCAAAATTTCTTTGTGCCTTGGTCTGCCTTTTGGAGGAGAAAGTTGTCAGCAAGACAAACCATGAATTAATTAAAATTCCCAACCCATTACTACTTGTGCTTCATGCCTCATTGAAAAATTTGCTGTTTGCTTTTAGAAAACATATTTCCTTCTTGGGTGGCCAGAGGTGGACATCAATAACTGTTGTTTTTAATCCCTTCTTCTGTTTATGTGTTCCCAGATGCTTTCAACAACAATACCAAGTTAATTATCTTTAATTTCTATGTCAGATGTGCATATTTTTAGCATACAATGCAAGTTCTTTTTCTTTCTATTGCTTCTGTTTCTTCTGACCAAGGGGGGAAAAAAGAAACTCAAATATACCAAATGATTAAATTACAAACTCAATTAAAGGAGATAGAATATAACTTAATATGTACAAATATAACACTTGAAAACTGAAATTTATTTAAACATTTGAAACAATGCAGTATAAAGTAAGATTTCCATCAGCCTTCATCTTTTTCCTAGCAAAGGATATGGCATTCCAGCAACATGTGCTACATGTACACAATCCTTTTGGTAAACATGGAGGCAATGTTAGGTATTTAAGTACTGCACATAAAAGCATTTGATTTTCAAGCTCAGATAAAGCATGGAGAAAGTCTCTAATCTTTGAAGAGATTTGCAGATGGATCAGCTTCTAAGTGAAAACTTACCTTTATTTGTCCAGGTAAATGGATAAGTAATGGGAAATGGATTTAAGCTTGTAGACATTCAGGTTGAATCTCAAAAGCTCTCAAAACTGAAGACAGACCAGACATTTTAAGTGGTTATGCTCAAACTGAAGTGGTTTAATTATTAACAGACTGGACAGAGTCCAAGATTTACTATACCCTTTCCAGATTCTTTTTAATATTTTGATAAGCAAAACAAAGGAAGGGCAGCTAACTATCCTACAACATTATAATTTCATGTAAACTTTGGGTTTGATGAGATTACTTTTATAAGTCTTTTAAACACAGCACATCTCTAAAGTCCCTTAAAAAAAATCAGATGCCATTTTGGGTAGCAGTAGCTAATTTGCAATTAGGAGTGGCATTGTTAGGAAATGTTAAAGTGTTTAGATTTGGGATTACTTTTCTAAAACCTTTGATGGTTTTTGAATATTGATCAAAGTCTTATTATATATCATACATTTTAATACAAATGCCTCTGAAAGCCAGTATTTCTTCCATGCATCACACTTAAAGGAATTTCAGTCCAACGATTCATCACAGGAAGAATTCAAAGCCTCTGACCTCACATCTACAAAGATTCTTCTCAAGCCAAGCTTGGCATTTGTATAAATTCTTCCATTCTCCCCTTAGCAGTATAATGGATCAAATTATCTGCACTAATTTTTATTTATGTTTTAACTCAATCAAATGTATTGTTTTAGACCAGACTTCTTTGCCCTTCTTTTCATCTGCTTTGAGAAGGCATGGTTAATAAATAGTGCACATTCCTAGTCCAAGAAATCCACCATTTATTGTTTTTCTATATATTTATGTATTATTTACATTTTACAGTTATTATTTTTATAAATAACTCAAGGTAGCAAACATACCTAATACTCTTTCTTCCTCCTATTTCCCACACAACAAGAGCCCTGTGAAGTGAGTTGTGAAAATCTTGTAATTATTACTAACACAAAAAAGTAGACATACAATGCAACAAAACTGTATAAAATATATTATTGTAGTAGATACAGCACAAATAGCAGTGGCAGTCACCAAACTTTGTGCTAAATTTCAACCATAAAATGGATGGATACAATAAATAATATATATTTCCTGATTGGCAGATTTTGATATCAGGATCCTGGATAGAAGCAGTGACAACTACCGTTTACCAGGGTAGTTCTGGGATAAAATGGTATAAATGTATATCTTTCTTAATTAATTCCCTATGGAGAGAGAGTAAGAAATGAGCAAATGGCTTGGGGACTCTATAGAGCCATCTCCACTTGAATATAAGTCTGCTGAAAAGAGATTCGTGGCAGTGCATCCAAACTGTCCGAGGTGAAAACTTAGCAGAATTTCAGAATTAGAACTGAAGAGAGATGTGATGATGACAGGTTGTACATTTGAGAAAAAGATCCGTGAACTTGTGGTAGATGCTAGGCTTAGACTGGTTTAAAAAGCAAAATCCCAGATATGTTGCTTAAATTGAATCTTGGCCTTTTAAAACTCTTCTGGACAAAGGCTTTCCAAACAAAGACATAAGGACTGGAGTTCACTATGAACTTTTGTTAACCAGGTTGATTTAAAATGGTCTCTGAGATCCAGAAGAGCCAGACCCAGAGGAGAGGGGTGGGATCAATTTTAATCAGAAATTAAGGTAATAGAAACCATACCTGTCTTTAACCCCCAAGATACTATTTTTTAATGCATCTTGGTTAGTATAATTCTTATAAATTTGGACTGGACAGCTTCCAAGATATTAAACTTTGTAAAAATGCAAATTTTCACACTATAAAGAAACTGAGAAAAACCTTAACAAAAAAACCTTTGCAAGCTTCCGGAATAAAATGTAGCCCCTTGAATGGAAGAATTTTAAAATAGCTGTGGAACTACATTGGGGAACACTTGCCTGTTAAGAGAAATGTGTACTCCAAGATAAGGAAGCCTGGAACTGCATACCAAATTATTTATAAGTACATACTTTTCTATTGGGGTTCTATAAATTTGCCATTTATGCATCTTACTCTTATGTTGTGCAAAGACTGGTACTTTGTACAAGTTGTTCTTTTAAGCAACTCAATGCCCTCAGAAGTCTTCTCATCCCCCCCCCCCCCGGGAGACAGACAGACTTACTAAACCATGCATGCAACAAGACTGGAATTATCTGATCTGCTAATGTTGGATTGAGCGATGATTAGAAGATGAGAGAAACCTGAATGGCTGAATCAATGTACAGATTGAAAAAAAAATCAGAGTTCGGAATGTATGCTTGCTTTTGGGTGGAAACAGTTCCAGAAAATGTCTCCTGGAAAGCATCTACTTCTAAATGAAGTATTAGAATAACATGGCTGGGTAAGAAGAAACAATCTTTTATCCACTGACGATTTCTGAAGTTTTTCCCACAGATTCTCTTTTGGAATCAGATGAAAGGATGATTTGAAATCCAAAAAGTGTAAGAAAAAAAGAGTGTCTTTTGGTGATACAGGGAAGTTTTTAGCTAAATGGTGGAGGACAAGAAAGTGGTCTTCTATGAGGATGGTTTGTTCCACAGATGTAACCTACAATACAGGTAGTGCTTGACTTGTGACCACAATTGAGACAAAAATTTCCCTTGCTAAGCAAGAAATTGGTTAAGTAAGTTTTGCCCTATTTTATGACTTTTCTTGCCACAGTTGTTAAGTGAATCACTGCAGTTGTTAAGTTAGTAGCAGAGTTGTTAAGTGAAACTTTGCTTGTCAAAAGGTTGCAAAGGGTGATTACATGTAAAATGTACTTATCGTCTGAGGTAATGAGAAGACTCGGCGTTCATGCAACAGGTTTTTTCCAACAGCAACCAGAACAAGACAACAACTTGCGCTCTGACAGCTCTTTTATACTCCCAGCTGTCAGAGTGTTAACCAATAGCAACACTCCAAATCTCCCGCCTGAACACAAAAGTGAACAGTCCAATCAGCTAACACCCTGCCTGATTGACAGGAGAGGGCGGGACGCGTAGGGATGTAACACATGACTCCAGGTAGGGGTGGGATTCTACCGGTTCAGCCTGGTTTGGGAAAGCCGGTAGCTCCAAAGATCAACTGTGAGCAAACCAGTTTGCTATGACATTCAGGTGGGCCTGCTTGCCCACCTCTGGGCTATAATCATCTATATTTCCTTGTTTTTAGCCCAGATGATAGCTGTTTTCCTGTGTACTGTGCATGAACCTGCAGCACATGTCAGCCACATTAGGCAAAGCACACGCTCAGCGAACTGATTGTTAAACTGGTAGGATCCCACCTGTAGGACCCCACCCCTGACTCCAGGACAATGCAACTGTCATAAATACTTGCCAGTTGCCAAGTGTCCGAATTCTGTTTATGTGGCCTGTTTATGTGCTGTTGTAATTGGGTTGCTAAAAAATGGTTATAGGTCAAAGACTACCTGGTCTTTACAAGCGATCGAGAATATAATTTTTATGGAGCTGAAAGTCATAGAAAATGAAGTCACTGATGAGATATCAGTCATGAAGAATGGTCCAAAAATTATACAAAGGGCAATTTCTTTTAGTTGTGGTTGATTTACCTTCACTAGGCTAATTGTTTATTTATGGGAATCATATATTTTATTTCATATGAATATTACATTCAGTATACTGATTGGAACAATCAATTTAAACAAACCACAAAAAAAGAATACTTTAAGAACTGTCTATAGATGAAGATTATACTCAATTCTGAGCAAAAAAACCCACCCAAAACCCATAGTGTAAGTCATGCAATAGCCGCTATTCTGAAAAAAGAAGAAAAAAAATCAGCCTATAATAGCCTTTTCTTCCTTCCTTCCTTCCTTCCTTCCTTCCTTCCTTCCTTCCTTCCTTCCTTCCTTCCTTCCTTTCATTCTTAAATTCTTTTGTTCTTTCTTTCTCATCCACACCACAGCAGAGTCTCTAAACATATTAAGTGAGCCCTCCGGCCATACCAATAATACAGTTTCCTGTCAAAATCTGATTGGTGCAACAACTCCACTACTGGTATATAGATCTGCAATTAAGGGAGAAAATAGCTGAAACAGCCAATAACGCTCAGGTCGTAGGAACACCTTTTTACTGATGAGGAAACAACTTTTCAATACTTTCTGCGGGGTTAGTTTTAAAGATGGTAATCTGAAAAAGAGCCTGTGGGGCTGGACCTGATGTCATTATCTTTTTCTTTGTGATATTTATTACACGGTTGAGGAAAAAACTCTGCTTAATGATTTTGCATCATGCTCTGAAGAAAAACGGTTTGCCTGTGCAGTGACATTGGTGAGCTTTTGCTATGATGCAAAACAAAGAGACTGGGGAAATTAATCTCAGATTTATAAACAAAACCTCTCACACAAGTGACTCATTGAAGCAGGCTAAAGATAGCCCTTAATGGGAGCACATATGTTTATGCTAAATAACCTGTATTACCAACTGAGGTGATACAATTCTCTCCCACCATTAGCAAGATTGATTTTGCCTTGGAGTGTCTCTATGCAACACAAGTACCCTTCAGGTAAGTTGGAAAAAACCCCATCAGGCATGCAGCATCAATGAGTAACAAATATTTTGGAAATGCAGGATACCAGAGCATTCCACTGAAAAATATGTTTTTAATTCCCAATAAGATAAAGTAGTCATCTGTCAAAATGAAATTACAAGTGAGCTGTTGCTGTCAGAAATGCTCCCAAAGACTTTTTAAAAAACCCCAGATTTTATACAGCATCTTGAAGTGAGTCTGTTTACACAGTACCATGAACAGGAGAAATACCTGCAAATAAACATCCTTCATCATTTTCATCCAGGCAGCTTGAGAATGATTGAGCAAAGGGGAAAACTTTGATAACTTTTGGCCCAATGTCTGCCTTCCACAAAGATTACATCTATTAAAGAAGATGAAAGTAGATGCAGCCAACTGCAACACTGAAAGCAAAATTCAGTTTGCTGAAGGCATGCTTCGATGATCTGGAATGCTTATCTCTTCCAGTTAACCACAAGCTGATGATTATGTGGAATTAAATTTGCTATGCTATTACACTGATTTTTCTCCCTTCCAGCAAGCATATTAAGTATTAACAGATGCTTGTCCTGAAATATGAATACACACATCAGACATTTGTGCCCAGTAAGGGCTTCCCTGGGAATCTACATAAGTCTTTAAGGATGTATTTAGTATTCAAATGTTTTGTACTTGCAGGAAGTAATAGTGCATTCTAATGTACTAGTGGTAATAGTGTCTGTATCCTAAAATGTAAGCTGTCCTAAAATTATGAGAGACGTTCATGGTCAGATAAACTAGTGCAGCCAAATTTTATTCATCATAGGAAGATTGACTCATGTCCAATATAAGCTCAGTTGTCAGTTCAGAGGGGTAGAGAAAGAGTTGAAGCAAAGTGGGAAGGAGCTCACATGAGGAATTAAAAAAAAACTTTCCTTCTGGATAATCCTGATCTCCAATCCATTGACCTGTCAGTTGGTCCATTTTATGAACTCATTTACCAGTCCTCTTATGATTTGGAAATGAACTGACCAAATTCTTATTAATTTCACCAACCATCTCTCTCTTATTGACAGTAACTTAAGTAGTTATGATAGGTAGCAGCTAAAATAATTTCCATGGAGGATACAAAATGGCCAAAACAATCAAAGCAATAGAAAGCACAACTGTTCAAAGAATGTTATAAGCAGAAGCAGCATAAATCTGAAACAAATAGTAATGTGTCTCTTTCCGAGTTTTTGCTCCACCATAGGCTCAAATAGCCATTAAAGGCGATGTCTAGCCCATCAACTAGGGGAGCAATCATTCATGTATCAGCGTCAACTAGGAAAAGAATCTTGACAGATGCCAGTTCTTGATCATGTCATGATCAAAATAATTAATGGACTATTACAGACAATTCCTATGCCAGGACATATTGGAAGAAGAAGCAAATTACCACTTTATATCTTGAAGAACTAAGTTAAACTTAAGCTGCCTCCACAGTGAGTTGGGGATGACATAAGGACAGGCCTTTTAGTAATGATTTGTCAGATGCACTCAAGCCACTTTTAGTATGAAATGATAGCTTTTAGTATTAGCAGATACAGATTCAGACAGCCACATAATGCAAAAGAACAAATCAAAGAATTTCAAAAAAGAGTTGCTATAAAGTTATCAGTTCTTCTTGTTAATAGTAAATTTTCAAGAACACTGTAAAACATCTTCAAGAACACTGTGCAACACTGTCAAAGATGTAATGCCCAATTAAAGAATACAAACAAAAAGTTAGAAACCAAAATGGAGGAGCAGAAATCTTAAGTAACCAATAAGAACTTAGTAAATGTATGTCATTGGTTGGCATCATACTTCTTACTGAAGTATGCTAAATTATGTTCATGGTAAAAATTATATTGGAGATGAAGGAAAGCACAGTTTTAAAACTGGGACAATTAAGATTACTTTAAGCTGTGTTAGCCGTGGACTAGGAGATGAATGGAATGAGATGAAATGAAGCTAATGGCATTTAAAACAGCCGACCAGAACATGCTCGTGCCATAGTTAAGGGGATGTGAGGAATAGCTTTATGATCCCAGGAAATAAATAAACAAAGAAACAATGAAGTTCTGCACAAATAGTTTTCTATTCCTTTCAGTGTACAGTGTACGGGGTCTCTGAAAATGGCAATAGAATAAAAATCACTCTAGGGTTCTTACAGAGCATTCTGCAGAGACTGAAAGCTCATATCATTATTTTGCATTGCTACAATGATTATACTTTCTAATTCAGTTGATCTGGGCAGCAGAGTACAAGTGCCAAGCATATAGACTCAAACCATCATGGTCCCTGTCTTCATAAAATGATGCGGCCGTGAGTGCAAAAGCTATCATGGGATCAGACAGCACAGCTGGCAAAATATACATGTCGATTGTCCAATTCCAAATACAAAAACATAGCAAACAAATGGCTCATGCAGCACAGGCTAGTTTCCATCCAAATTGGAGTTGCCTTGATCACTTGATACAGTGAGACTCACTTGATACAGTGAGTCAAGGAAAGTGAATCCTGTGCCGCCAACATCTTATTATAGTATTCATTGACTTTGCAGCTGTCTTGAATATCATTTATTATTGTTGCTGCTCTTTGGGGAACACTTGCTGATGGCTCGATCTTAATAATCTGCATCAAAGTGAATGATCAGAAGGCTTACTAGCACGCACCAGGTACTCCAAGGATGCATCTATACCCATATCTCTAATGCTATTCAGGGCCATCATATATCCACCATGAGAAAAGCCTTCAAAAGTTCACAAGTTCCGTAGAGTTGAATTTGGTCAGGCATAGTTCATAGCAATGCTATTTTGGTTGCTGACAAACTGGAATCCCTGGTATCTTCTGTGTTTAAGGGGTGGAGCTTGGCCATTTGGGTAAACTATCAATGTAGAATAGATTAAGGTACTAACCATTGATAGCTCACCATTAGTCATATACCTAAATGGAATGCAATTAAAACAATGTGATAAATGCAAAAAAATAATAATATTGCAGCTCCTGGGAACAGGAAAAGAAGGTTGTCTCAACAGCTGAAGTGACACTCCAGATTGGTGTCATATCACAGCTTGTGGTAACTCCTCTGATGAAATAAGGCCAACATTATCATATATCCAAAATGAAAATATTTTGGTCACTGAAACTACAATGCTACTACCGGTATAAGGATCTGAGTAATGGGCATTTCTACAGCCATAAATCCAAAAAGTGAAATCTTCCAAATGAACTGTGTTTAAATTCTGGTTCCGTACAGTCAAGGAACTAGATTCTTTTCAAAATAACGGCATTTATTTAAAATCATTCAGCAATATTATGAAGTCAGTTTCTTTCATTTAAACATTATTATTTATTATTGCATCACTAAATAAAGGTCAACCATCCAGAAAGTGAATTGATTGGAATGCTTTTCTGCTAGTATTAGAATGTATTGTACTGAATTAACTCACTGAATTTCTAACTCTGACATTCTTGTGGAAGCTGCTGAAGAGGATAAAAGCATGAAATATAGTACACTAGCAAGCATAAACAAAACAAGCATCTTTTGTTAATAATTACAATGATTATTAAGCACCAAATCCTAGCATCTTGTAGAAAAAATATATATAATCACACACCAGAAAGAGAGAGACATAGAGAGAGAGAGATAGAGACAGAGAGTCAGAATCAGACAGATATCAACAAATCTTTAGTTTTTTTCTAGGAATATAGAGAAGACGTATGAAGGAGCAATTTATGAAAATCAGGGATATGTGTAATTTAGAACAGTTTAGAATTTTCTATAAAATCCAATAGTTGTTTGCATAATTACCCCCCCTCCCAAAGGGCTATAATTATAATTATTACAGTAGTGGTGCAGTGGTTAGAATACAATTTTGCAGACTAATTCTGCCAATTGCCAGCAGTTTGATTTTCACCAGCTCAAGGTTGCACAGTGCTTCATAGCCCTCTCTAAGTGGTTTAAAGAGTCAGCATATTGCCCCCAGCAATCTGGATCTTCATTTTACAGACCTTGGAAAGATGGAACACTGAGTCAACCTTGAGCTGGTGAGAATTGAACTGTCGAACTGCTGGCAGTCAACAGTTAGCAAAAGTAGACTACATTCTAACCACTGTGCCACCATGACTGTTTGGACAACTTTTCAGTAAAAGAGGAAATCCTACATTTATTGACTAAAGGATTTCCTTTTTTACTGTTGAGGAAACTGAATGAGCCAGAAAAAGAACAAAAAAGAAAAACTTTATTGTTGACTACTACTTGTCTGAGCTTAAGTTTTTATCACTTTGTTGAAAATGCTGTTGAAAAAAAAGAGATCTCCATTTTTGCTTCCCCCCCCCCTTTCTCCAACCTTGAAGGTAAAAGATAAAGATTCCTCTTGCACATAGGTGCTAGTTGTTCCCGACTCTAAAGGGTGGTGCTCATTTCCATTTCAAAGCCAAAGAGCCAACGCTGTCCAATGAAATCTCCTTGGCCATGTGGCCAGCATAATTAAACCCCGAAGGCGCATGGAACGCTATTACCTTCCCACAAAGGTGGTTCCTATTTTTTCTACTTGCATTTTTTACGTGCTTTCAAACTGCTAGGTTGACAGAATCTGGGACAAGTAACGGGAACTCACTCCATTACGCGGCAATAGGGATTTGAACCTCTGACCTTTCTGATCAACAAGCTCAGTGTCTTAGCCACTGAGCCATCACTTCCCTAATGTCATTATTAATTAGAACTGGGCAGAGCTGGGCTAACAATTTCTACACAAAATGTGTGCATAACAAAGCTGAAGGGATGAATTCTCTGAATTTTGTCTGAGGAGTAAAAAAAAAATACAAACGTTAGTCGTGTTAAGACTGCTCTTTAGTGACTGCTGGGGGGACAGCAACTTCCTTCATGGTGACTAAGATTTAATTCAAGCATAGAAAATCAAAACATTGAATTCAGTATTGTATCATGAAAACCAGGACATCCAGATATTCCGTTGGCTACTCCATTACTAATCAAGTGCCAGACTCTAGCCTCCTATTCATTAAAATATATATATTTAAACTCTCTTCCCCTTTTAAAGAAATTTTGAATGCAAATTCATTTGCATGCAGTAGAATGAGGGAAATGATGCAGGCAAACTTCATTGTGTGGAATGATCATTAATATACAAGCATGTGGCTTGTGCAATGTTTTATTTTGTTTAAATATAAGATGGCTTAACAAAGACTTCTCCAGGGCAGATACTGAATAGAAAATGAGAGCAGCCTGAAAAACTAATAGCAGCTGGAGATTTTGCAGGCCATATGCTTAGTTTCAAAAAAGGTTTAGTATAACTTTACCTTTTTCAGTGTTTTCATCAAATTACCTTCAGAAATGTAATAGTTTACAACTCTGTCATCAACAAAATATCTCTGCATCTCTTTATTTGTAATGAATATCACTCATGTAACTTAAACATGTGAGGAGGGGGGAAATTATGAGAACAAGAGGCTCCAGATGATCATACTGAGAAGTTTACATCCTTCTGAATGAAATCTACCCAGGAGAATTCACTATTAAATTGACTTTTTTGTGTTTTTAAACTGCTAATTTTTATTATATTAAGAAACATACCATTAAATGAGATTCAACTAGGAAATTATCATGTATTTTAGTGGAAAGCTTTGCTATTTATTTTTTTGTAAATATTTTCTACACTGTTAATAAGGAAGAGTATTATGGTCCCAAATTAAATTACTTTCATTAGCAACATCTTGAGAAAGATAATACTATAATCTTATAGTACATTAAACTACCTGCAAGACAATTAGTCTGCAAAGATTTGTAACCTTAGTATTCAATAAAGCCTTTATTTCTTTTTTTAGAAAAGGGTCAAAAATAATAAAAAGAAAGGAAAAGTAATTAAAACAATTATTCAATGTACCTGCTAAATACTAATGCATTAAAATGGCCTTAGGGAAACAGAATATTATACATATACATCATATACAGTACATCATATACATATACATGCAGACACACACACATACACACACAAACATATACATACAAAGCATAGGAATAAAAAGCTGAACAAAAACAAATTATAAATAAAAATCAAAACATTTATGCTTTATGGTTTTGTTAACCATAGTTTATCTGAACCCCAGACAGATGAAAACATAGCACCTCTATCTTTCAATTTTGTCATATATCCTAAGACAGACATTAATGATGGTGATTATTTACATCAGTTTTAGGATTAGTTAGTTTAGGAAATATTCCAATTTTTTGGTCTTTATTGGCAAAGAAGGATGCCAAAATTGTAACATTTCCTTTTGACCTTAAACCACTAATCTTCCACTAACATTAGCCAGTTTCCTTATTTCCTATACCTCTTATTACAGGATAAACTTTCCACAACTTATTTATGTTCATAAGAAGGACGCATGCATTATCTCAACATTAGTTTTTAAATAGCTTGCTTCTTTTAATAAAACCATAGTATTCAGCAATCCTTAAGCACTGCATATCAGTCAGTGTGCCACAATGAACAGAGATAACCTAAAACTAATCAATCCATGTCATTTCTGGAAATTAAGCAGAAGGATTTAGATTTAAATTAGATATAATGCAGTATTGTATTAGGGCCATGAAATAAATAAATGAATAAATGAATAAATAAACAAACAAACAAACAAACAAGTCAGACAGAAAGACAGACAGACAGACAGACAGACAGACAGGAAGGAAGGAAGGAAGGAAGGAAGGAAGGAAGGAAGGAAGGAAGGAAGAAAGAAAGAAAGAAAGAAAGTTAAGTCCAGGCATTATAAATTTTATAGGTCCAATACAATATTATTGAAATAATTTAAATACAGTCATGCCTAACATTATACTTTCTCTAATGGTATCATAAGGCTTGGAAGAAAATCAGCAGGATGGATGAATGAAAGGTCATCAATGTAATCTGAGTGACAAAAATAGTGGATTCACTGTATCAGCAGTTCTGTATTTCATCCAAGCCCTAGAATCTCCCATTCCTTCTGTTCTAAAGTGATTTCTAATCAGCCTTCCCCATTGATCTTCTAGTACTTGAAATACACAAGAGTGGATTAAGAACTAAAAAAGCGATAAGGTCTGCTCTAAGTATTAGAGGTCAATTAAACCCTGGTGCCAGCCCTGCTCTTTTCCTTTACAAATAGACGTACATACTGTAAAGGCCACTGCTTTCTCAGAACAATTTCTCCAGTAAGTGGGAGATGTGAATAATCTCTTTAATTTTTAGAGTAAGTACAATATGAAAATTACTCTATTCAGGTATTGGATAAACAGTTGGGGAAATGAGATTGTCTTTCCAAGAAGAAATGAAGATAGTTTCATTTTGTTAACCTCACTTTTTCTTCTATGGGTGAAGATAGCTCTACTTTTCCTGCTCTGTCCCTCCTCCCTACACCTTGTTTCTCTTACTGTGAAGCAAGGCAAAGAAAGAAAGGAAGAAAGAAAGAAAGGAAGGAAGGAAGGAAGGAAGGAAGGAAGGAAAAAGAAAGAGAAAGCTTTATATTGATCTAATGCATTTCTTTGATAGTGTCATTGACACATTGGGCATTGGTTTTGAGCAAATTCAGGCAGAAAGTGGAGGACAGTAAGCCCTGTCGTGCTGTGACCCATGTGTTCATGAAGAGTCAGGCACAATTTAGTGACTGAAAAACAACAATGCATTTCTAGTATATTCCTATATCCACATAAAAATTCTGTGTACAATTGTACTTCCATATAAGGAAATACAATTATTTATATTTAGCACAACTATAATAATTCTGTGAAGCAGATTGGGCTGAAGGAAAACGGTAGTCCCAAATCATCCACGCAGCTTTAATGTGTGAAGGAAAACTAATCTGAATCTCCTAGTCACTATTCTAGGCCCTAAGGTCATATTTTGGATTCTATATTCCATATTGCATTTTTGGATTCCATTTTCTCAAGTTGTATTGAAGACTACATGTATGAAGCACCAGTACATGTTGTAGATATATTATGGAATAGAAAAGGAATGCCCTAACCTCCATTTTTGAATGCATAAGGACTATTTGATTCTCAAACATATCTTCTGTCCTGGGTAAAATGGATAGCTTTATGGCCTGGCATATAACAGAAATAAACCAAAAGATAGCAACCCTTTATTTTAAATATTGATAGATAACAATATGACACTTTATCAATTTAGGTACAGAAAATAGTATACAGATTTGATGTGAATTGATTTAGAAAGCCAAATGTGCTAAATTGAGTCAATGTGATTCGTTTTTAAAAATATGTTTGAGGAAAAAAACCTTCAGTCCAGTGGTGGATTCCAGATCCCGTTGCAACTGCTACAGTGCAATGGAGCAGGGCGTCCACCAGATGCACACATGCAGTGCATGAGTACTTACTGCCTATGATGCTCCACGAAGCATCAGCTGCTCAGTGGAGCATTGGGCAGGCTCTGTACATTCCGTGCATGTGCGCGGAAGCCCTGATCGGCTCAAATACAGGTAAGGAGGGTGGGCGGATGGGTGGGCCCTCCGGAGCACCATACCAGAATGGTACCAGGTGCTCCCAGCACGTACCAGTATGCCCGTACTGGGGCGTGTTGGTCATATCCCACCACTGCTGCAGTCAGATGACAAGGGGAAAATTATTTAATTTCACAACACATGGACCGACTTAACCATAGTGTCACTAGGAATCTGTGACCATCCTAGACCAAGCCTGCTCCAAAACAGCTAGAGAATTCCTGGAAGTTTGTTACTCAAACTGGCCATCAACAGGCACATAGAGAGAATACCAACAATTGCAGTGAATTGATGCAAGTTGCTTTAGAAAACCAAGTTTTCTAATTTGTGTCCATTTGATTCATTTTCAAAAAATTGTTTGGGGGAAAAGATCTGGAAATTCCAATTGGAATAAAAGATTTTATCAAACCTTTTTTGAATTAAATCTCTAAACTGAATATTAGTTTTTTTTAAAAAGATAGAATTCACCTCTGATTAGATTAGGTAACCCCCAAGACATATTTTAAAAAGTGGAAAATACTGTTTACTGGAAAACTATAGTTTGGTAATGCCTTCATTAGAAAGAAGTAAAATGACCTTGAAGAATTTTCATGCAGAGCTGTTTTTTTCTGTAACTTTACTAAGATCAAACAAACATGATCCTAATGTGCATCTAAACAAGAGTAGCACTAAATTCAATAAAACTCTTTAAAGAAAAACAATAACAGCGCATTGTAGAGATGAAGAACCTGTCAGTTTCCAGGTGATATAAACGTATAAATCTCAGCAGAGTCAGCTAGCATGACCAGTGGTGAGAGATGTTGAAAGTTTTAATTAACAATATCTGCAAAGACATTAGTTCTTATTGCTTTGTGTCCTACTTTTTATTACTACCTTATGCATATGCAGAAGTGGAAACAAAAACAAATATCATTCTTTGTTCTTAATAAGATGATCACTGTGAATCCTGAGCATTCAAGTAAGCTCACAAGCTGTGAACAGAAATAAAATCTCTTCCATTATAAGCATATGTGATAATTCCTTCGCACAGCCAAGGAAGAATAACATGATAGCAAATTGGACACTTACAAAAACAAAGGACAGATGGAAACAAGATAATCTGTCCAAAAGAAGGAATCAATAAGTCTGTTGCATAAGACAGGATGGAAAATAAAATGTAAGAAGGTTGAACGTGATTCAAGACAAAGAGTATAAAAAACACGTTTCATCAGGGAAGCTGCTGGCTTGCATGGGAAAAACTTAGATATTATAAATAAAAGGTGAAATATTTTCTATTAATTGTGGAGTAACTGTATATCATGTTTTTATTAACTTTTATTATCAATTATACCAATTAACAATGATACTCAAAGCTGTGAAGTGAAACATGAAGGAAGAAACTGATGTTTTATTTAGTACCATCATTCTCACTTGAGACATATGTAATTTAAAGGCAGGAGTAGAAGACAGTTTTCTATGTTTACTTGCAAAATGGTGACTTGAAAAACCAGGAGAGTCCTATCTAATGCAGGCCACTAAAGATGATTGTTGGAAGAGCTGTACATCTGGTCTAGCCCATTTAATATATTAAGCCACAATGTTTGATTTATAAAACATTCTAAACTACCATCAGGCAAATCATGTTTTGGCTATGTACAGTATAATGAATGAGCCCACCCAAAGAAATTGAGACAGCTTGAATTTCTTAGTATGATCACTTATTTTTCTTCAATGCTTTGGTCCCTGCTTCTATAAAAGGTAAACCTGAGTATTCACTAAATGCTGATAAAATATAAATGTTAATTACTAATAGATTAGCCCCATCATAAATCATATTGTTTGTAAATGGTACATTTCTAAGTGCAGAAAATTCCCATTAAGTTCAGTAGAGTTGAGTCAAAAGCCAGGTTATGCAAAATATAGCCTTAAGTATTGGCCTGGTTTGGTTTTTGCAGTTTAAATACTGAAAAAAACATGATTTTATATTCCATTGATTCTAATTTTAACATTGTTCCTTCAATTTTCAGACAATATGACATCCAGCAGGTGTGAATAATGCATGCTGAAGGAAGGAAAGGAAATATAACGATGATTCACCAACTTTTTAGACTGATAGAGTCCTATTGACTAAATGGAGCCTATATCTGTAGCTTCTGAATCACTCTTGATGACTTCTGTTCCATGTGCAGAGAGATTTAATAGCATTCTGGATATCCTTGATCTCTTAGAGAAGCTCACGGTAGTGACTGGCATGGACAATTTTGTCCAAGAAGCCACATAAAGGGTGGGATTGGGGAAGTCAGAAGTGAAAGTTCCATCTATTACAGAGGTGGCTTCCTACCAGTTCGGATTGGTTTGGCTGAGTAGTAACTCAGCCTGCTACACCTCCGAATTGGTTCTCTACGGCAGCACCATCTTGTTTTTTGCTTCTGTGCATGTGCAGAAGCATTTTTTTAGTACTGTGCATGCACACATAGTGTGCATCAAGTACATCAGCGCATCCCTGAGCAAATCGGCAGTAGCGGCAGCTGGAACTCACCACTGATCTATTAGTTATATGAAATAAAGGTATGATTATTGTTGAATTTCAGTTTCCTTCTTGCTATTTGCGGTTGAATAGTAGCTTTGGAACAAAGCAGTGGATGCTCGTGAAGATATCTTTGAGAACCTCACAAGCAAGATATGAAGGAAATAGCTGTTCCCTGAAGTTGTTCATCAGCACATTTCTTTAGAGTCTTGAGATAATATATGGTTCTCATCTCTAGCAGCTATTTATAGTCTTATCTTCCATGAATATTTCTTATCTGCTTCTAAAGTGCTCTTTTCTGTTTTTGTCTGAAACAAATAGCTCCATATGTTACATCCTTTTCTCATAAATATGATGCTTGGTTTTCCTAATCATGTTCTTTACTCTTTTGGACTCTTTCTGTTCCTTTTTCATGGAATTCGAAATGGCAGCAGAAAGAACATTTAATTGAACCATCCTTAAAAGATACTAAGTACATGGAGGTGGTGGGGGGGGGGGTAATGATATACCAAGATTCTTAATTCTTTGAAGCACATCTCATAATTTGAAAGTTATGGTTCTTTGGTTCCAATTAATCATCTGAACAGAGTAATTAATGATTTTGAAATTTTTATATTAAAATTAAAGCAAATCCTCTTTTTTCTCATTCCTTTTTACCTTTGCCATCAATAAATTCCTTGCTGTCCTCATACAAATTGAAACTTTCTAGCTTTGTCAAAATGCAGTTCTTTCCTGTTCTGTTTTGGTACTTGGCCCTAAAACCACATTTAGAAAACTGATGCTGATAATAATCCCTTTAATCTGAAAAGATTCAGCAAATGTGTCACTGTTTGCTCATACAATCTCATAAATCAGTACTCACAGCAGAGGCAGACACAGCAAGAGAGGCTGACATTTCTATTTTATTAGTCATGTCTATTATATTTATGTACTCTTGGTGGGCAGCCTCATTCTTCTACTATTTTCAAAGTGAACCACGATGTTATTGAGCTCGGACTTAAATATACCATACCTTGTGAGGATTGCTTGTGATGGCAAATTATGGTTGCCTATTTATTATAAGCTTGAGTCACCCAGATGGCAAAAGTATTTGATGCTTGATGCCTTGAAATGAATTCATTTCAAAATAAGCTAAAATCACATTCTGTCCAATTAGAGGTAGCTGTCTGAGGACTGATAAGCAGATTAAATTCTGACAAGACCTTGTGGTCAGTTATTTGGGGACCATTCAGTGTAAGGAAGCCCTCAAAAAGGTTAATATTCTTTATTTTAGCATTTTGCCATTTTCAATTGCCCAATTGCTGTTTCTCCAGTTATTTCTGGAATAGAATAAACTAGTCAGTATCTTAACAGCCTCATATCTATTAATGTGCTACACATGACACAACCCTTTTTAAAAAGTCAATATAGAAGGCAACTACTTGCTTCCTGAGGAACATTCACTAAGAAATCATATTTATTTCAAAAATGTTCAGATTAATCTTGAATGTCCTTTAAATATTGGTGTCAAGTGCCTTGAAAAAGTAATTCCCAGTATTCTCCTACTGGTCTTCTTTAAATATTGCCTGTTCCAGATTGCCACTGCATGCTGAAGTGCAGTAACTAGCTACTCAATAGTTACATGAATCTTAAAAGTACTGTTTTCAGAGAGACATATCTAGTATTAATTCTATTTCATTTTTCATGCCAGGCAATATGCTTCCAATTTTTTTAATGTGTAATGATTAGCTTTTAATTTTACACTGCAATTGATCTGCTCATCTGTTTTATCTCTACTGTTTCAATGTCTGCTGACTACTAGCTGTCAATTTATACTTTTAATTTGCTCTTTCATCATGTTTTATACATATCCCATCTATTTGCCACCATTTCCATTAGTTTCTTATTCACTACTGAGGTCTTTCTGTGGTTCTGAGGTTTAATTCAAAGGGTCCAAGAAGCTGGTACTCAATGTTTTTCCTGATATATGTCAATTTGCCTTTTAAGGTCTTTAAAGAGGGTCCTGTGGTAAAATTAATAATTAATATATGAATCAGGGTTTTTTTTAAATATGGGGGCCTTGTAATTGACCATCCTGTTCTTGAGGAAACAAAAATGTCCTCTCCTTTTTCTGCCACCAGGTCATCTATTGTAGAAAATATGAAATTAAAATATGTGGCATCAATTCACATGTTATATCTAACCTACTTTCTTATGTCTAATTTCAAGCTATTTAGCTCTCATCAGCTAGCCATACCCTCTCATCAGCTAGCCAAATACAACACACACACACACACATATATATGTGTGTGTGTGTTGTATTTGTGCTGATAACACAAATACATATGTGTGTGTGTGTGTGTGTTGTATTTGTGCTGATAAATAAATAAAGGGAGACTAGTATAGATCTATTTCGAGCTATTTAGTTCTCATCAGCTAGCCACACTCTTACTGGGATTTGAACCTGGGCTGTATTACATATTAGGCAGGACTCTTAGCCACTAAGCCACAGGCTCTCCTCCTTATTAGCTGAGCCAGGGAAATAGGTATGTATTTGTGTTACAACCCCTGGTATGCCCAAATATGGGAAGAAGCTCACTACTCCCCCTTTCTGTCCTTCGGCTCATTACAGAAAACCATCCAGGCAGAAAACCATATTTTTTTTTTATTTTTAATGTTGCCTTTTTATATTTGTGTTGTATTTGTGCTGATAAATAAATAAAGAGAGACTAGTATAGATCTATTCCGAGCCATTTAGCTCTCATCAGCTAGTCGTACCCTTACTGGGTATGTAATACAGCCCAGGTTCAATCCCAGTACACACACACACACACACACACACACACACACACACACACATTACAAAGCATGCAAGAACTGTAACAGAACTGTAGAGTCATCATGGAATGTCATGGATGGACTGTTAAGCTTCTTTGACTTTTTTATCTTCTCTTTGTATTTTAGAGAGTATAGTAAAACTGATACATTAATCCTAGTGGAAGATTTATATGTGTTTTCTAGTGCCTAAAAGACAGAAATCCAGTGTGTCCCAAACTGGCAATTTGCTAATGAGTTTAGGCATTGCAATATTGGGGATTCTAAAATGAAGTTGAGGTCTTGTGGCCTTCAACCACAGATCACCCACTCTTAATATGCTTTATAATTCTGTATATAGATATTCTGTAGATGTATATTCTGTATAGATGTGCATGTGCATACTTACACACAAAGAGACAGACAGACACAAACACAGAGACAGACATTAAGTCGAATTAACTAAAATGTTTTTCTAATATCGTTAAATAATTTGGGAGGTTTTCAGTAAGAAATACGGTATCTGCACTATATAACAAATCCTTTAAATCCTTACATATATGCAAAATCGCTACATTATTCCCACAAGGGAAAAGGATTAAGCCGTAAGCTGCAAATATATTAATGATCAAACATTAAAAAACAGAGATATAGATAAAACCAAATAACAAGGTTAATTATATTGGAGAATAAATAGTAAGTTGTGGGTAGCAAATCAAACAAGGAACCTTTAAAAATCAATTTATTTGGATCTAAATAACCTTTAAATTTCTAGTTAATTAGATTGGTCTTAATTTTTGTCTTTATAGACTGAAAAAGAAAGTCCCCTGAGTTTAATGGAACATATTCTTAGCCTTTGTAAATTGTCAAATTCATTGGTGAAGTATCTGGAGTTATATGATTAAAACATGACTAGCACTAGCACCAGCCGTTCATATGAATGTTACACTAAGATAGAAACACCATCAAATGGATTCTGGAGATTCTCAGTTATCCAGGATTGTCAGTCATCCCAGAAGTGAAATGTCTTCAAAGAAAAACCAGAAAGTCCAGGTGTCTCTTGAAAAAGCACCTTTGGAACCTCCAAATGGAAGAACTGTTGGTTTTTCTGAATTCTGCAAGAACTTTGTGAAAGATATGCTTCTGAACTTAAACAAGATGCTGAAAGAATAGTACTTAAATAGCAAAACATTTCATTGGGAAAAAAAGAAAGTCCTTTGGACTTTCTTTTGGAGAGGGAAGGAAGGAAGGAAGGAGGGAGGGAGGGAGGGAAAGCCGTTGAGCTTAAAATCTGGATTTTTTAAATCCTTTCTTAAGATGCGTCATAACCAAAAGAAATATAGTTGTCTTTGATGAGAATACGGACTTAGCCCAGTAGCAGTGAATATCACATTTATTGTATTTGAAATAGTATATTTATTAATAAATATATGCATATCAAAAGCCTTTCTTCTATTTAAAGTACTTCTAAAAGTAGAATCTGGAGAAAGGTAGGAATGGGACAATGAGAGTGGGAATGAGACAGAGGGAGGGAGAGAGAGGAGGGAAGGGAAGGAGGGAGAGAGGAAGAAGAGACTCATTTCACTAACAATCCTTGGAATGGAAGAATATACCATATTTTTCGGACTATAAGACACACTTTCATTTCTTTAAAAGAAAAAAATGGGGGTGGAAATGCCTTGCATCTTATAAAGCAAATGTTGCCAAAGCCCCACCTCCCTCTTGGCCAACACCCTTCGGCCTCTGCCTCCCAGCAATTTTCCACCTTGCAGCAAACAGCAAACATCCTGGTAAGCTTCAGCACAGCTTGATTTAGCACGAGCAGCTGATTGGCGTTTGGATCAGCCTCCTAGAATACCACCAATCAGCTGTTCTAGGCTGTCAGGATAGGCAGCAGTGGAGATCCCTGCTGTCTGGAATGGGCTGAAAAAGGGACATGTGGAGGTCAAAAATGGGGCACACAGAGGCTAAAAACAGGATGTGTGGAGATTGAAAATTGGGCTCACGGAGGTGGTGATAAGTGGCAGCGGCGATGGGCAGTACTGGTGCTGATGGGCAGTGCTGATCCCCACAGCTTGGAACAGTTGATTGGTGGTATTCCAGGAGGGCAATCCAACCACCAATTAGCTGTTCATGCTAAATCAAGCTGTGCTGAAGCTGACCAGGCTGTTTGCTGTTTGTTGCAAGGAGGCAAATTTCTGGGAGGCAAAGGCAGTTTTTTCCCCCTTGTTTTCCTTCCCAAAACTAGGTGCATTTTATAGTCCAGAGTTTCTTATATTCCGAAAAATACAGTAACACTTGTATTTTAGGACCTGTGCTTTTTGACAAAATTATAAGAGATCTGGCATTCAGCATGACTAGTGGGATTTCCAAGTTTACTGATGACATTAAATGGTTCAGAGTTATAAAAACAATAAAGGACTTGAAAGAACTCCAAAGAGATCTCTGCAGATTAGTTGAGCAGGTGTCAAAATTGCAGATGTTATTTAATGGGAGCAAATGTAAAAGTGATGCACATTGATACCAAAAATCCAACTACTCATTCATACTAATGGGATCAAGCAAGCAGTGACTGATAAAGAAATATACCTTGGAGCAATGATAAACAGTTCAATGAGCTGTTGACACAGCTTACATATGCTGTAAAATGGACAATGGCTACAGGTAACTTTTACTTCCATTTGTTCAGTGATTGTTCAAAATTACAATTGTGCTGAAAAATCGATAATAGGTCCTTGAAGTTCTGGCTGTTATGGTACCCTCATAGTCCTGTGCTGTGGGACACTGCTGTCACATGATGCCCGTTTGGCACCTTTCTGCCAGCTTCTCATAAGCAAAATGAATGGGGAAGCCATGAGGGAAGGTTGAAAGGCACTCCAGTAAGTAGCTGCCACCCACAGCACATACCCCTGCCTGCCTGCAGCCTTTATTGGACCTTCTGACTTTTCTCCCAGCTTCCCTTGATTTACATGAGGCCAAACCTTTCTGTATCCCTTGATTCATGTGGACAACACTAACATTTGTTAGAACAAATGACTGTACTAGACAACCCTGAGTTACATGGATCAATCACCCACGTCTATATGGTTGTTTTTATCATTCCAACAGCTAATTTGATTAACTTGTCCTGGTCTAGCTAAATAAGTCCAACTTCACCCACAAACAAAGGAATAAGTGTTTCTCTATGATATTTGCTACATGCCTAATCACCCCATGCCTTCAACCAAAGAACCACTTTATTCTCTTGCAACCCCAACTGATTTAAAAACACATATGGAATAATAATTAATCACACAAAAACTTTATTCACCCTATCTTCTAGCAAGTAGAATGCTACCTCTCCTTTGCTTCTCTGAACTGAAGAGTATTAAAATTCCCCTGCATAAATAACTACCTTCTCAAGTATTTCCATGCTGAAGATTAGAAAAACATAATGATAAGACTGTAGAGAGTATAGCCTATGGTGCAGGAATGGTTGTCAGTGCTAATGCTGTGTTATATAGATAAAGAAGCCTTCTAATATATGCAGACAAAAAGGAGAAAGGATATCCTTCCATTGTGACAGAATAATTTAATTCAAAATCTGTCTGAGAAGATATGTTAATCTCTGTGTTTTATAGGTTACCTTATATTTTCACCCTCTCATTTTGGCTGTCAGAAGCCTACCACCTGTGAAAATAACTGAGATTAATTGGAGTCCCACCTTTACTGATGACAGCTTATTTTGCTGCAGACATGTTGCTGCATCTCAGTGAGTGTCTTATGATTGCCAATAAGTCCATCAGATCATAAATCTATTCTGGCATTGCTAACACATTGCTCTCTTTTGTACCCCATCAGAAGAGGATGGGGTTCAGAAACTGCTAGTGCAGACTTAACTGACTATATGGGTGTATTATATACACCTTAGTTTGCTGGTCATTGTTGGAGTAATAATGAAATCCTATCTGAAGTCAAGGGAATGTGAATATTGTGGGTTGGAGCAGGGAAATTTAATTGAAGTACGGTGCTCTTTCAGTGGCAAACCACATTTTTAAAAAAGAACATTAGCAACTTTTTAAAGGGTTTTAATAAACCAGGTCCATTGTATATAAGTGACAGCAAAATTAAATAGGTTTGGGATGAAATTATTTTTGTTCCAAGTCTGGGAAAGTGGTTATTTTTCTCAGAAGCTGTTGTGGAGCTGAAGGTTGATAACTAGTAACTTGGATTAAATCCTCATCTAGCCATGAATCTCACTGGATAGAATTGAGAAAGTCACTCTCTATCAGTCAAATAATGCTGGGAAATGGAATTGTGGGAAAAATATCTAAGACGGATGAGAATTATGCAACTCATTATAGACTGGTAAATGTTGTAGAGCACTATGAAAGAGAAAAAGTATCCGTGCCCTAGCTTCATAATCAACATGTATTTCCGTGAACTAAGTTAGTATAATAGGCAATTTAACACAGTCCTTTTTCAGTCTCCGAGGATATGAGCTATCAGAAACCAGAATTATTCACTTGGGACTATAAAACGCCGTTCTACTATGTAGCTTAAGTTACAATAATATAAAATGCTGTTGAAAAAACTGGGTGGAACATTAGTCTAGTGTTGCTTTCACATAAATCTGAAGCCAGTGCTCCTGGCCTGCCTCATTTATAAGCAAGTTTCATTAGGTCACTAAATCTCAGTTATATTTTGGGGAACAATGTGGTATCAGGAAGCTTGCTTATACTGTAAGTTAATTACAGATCAAGTTAGCTGTAGAGTTCTGAAGAGCCTGGGATATGCCATATCCAGAGGTGGGTTCCCACCAGTTCACATTAGTTCAGCTGAGTAGGTAGTAAGTCAGCCTGCCATGTCCCCAAATTGGTTCTCTCAGTAGTGCCCTAGGTGACGCCATCTTGTTTTTTGCTTCTGCGCATTTGCAGAAGCTTTTTTTAGTACTGTGTATGTGCGTGCGCGCAGCACATCCCTGAGCAAACAGGCAGTAGCAGCAGCAAAAAACCACCCCCAGTAGATACCCAAATCATCCAGAAACTATGCATCCTCTACGTTGACAAAATATCTAATGTATGTTGCTAACTTTTATTTGTTCCTACTAGGTTATTTATTTATTTGTGTATTTATTTATATCCCAGCTTTATTATTTTTATAAATAATTCAAGGCCACAAATATATCCAATACTCCATTTTCCTCTTATATTCCCCACAGCCATCCTGTAAAAAGGCTTGGCTGAGAAACAGTGACTGGCCCAAAGTCACCAAGTTTGCTTTCATGCCTATGGCGGGACTAGAACTTACGGTTACCAGTTTCTAGCCGGGTACCAAATAACCACCTCATTCTGTTCTAGGCCATAAACTGCTCTTTCGTTGGGTAATGCATCTTGTTATGGCTATGACACAGCAAAACATTTCAACCAACACAAGCCTGTGATTCTAGCAGTCAGATAACTAAGGTATTTCCAGTTGTATTACTAGTTTAGGCAAATGGACTGCACTTTTGCATCAATCCATTCTATCCGAAAGAAACAGGAGCAAATTGTTGCCTGCAGAATTATTAGTGATTGGTAACTTACAACAGGACCAAGTAGACTAAACTATACCTGAGACAGACCAATCATGGCAGTCATCTTAATGAATTGCAGTACTGTTAACATGGGTCAAAATCCCTGGGTTCACTGCTTTGAAAATACATTATAATTAAAGTGGTCATGGCCCCTACAGATTTGCAGACAGGATATTATGCCATTATTGTTTTGAACTCTAATGACTTGATAATGGACCCTCTCCCATTAATTTATGCTGAAATCTTCTTGGAATCGTTTACTCATTTCTTAAATGGTATCATAATGGTGTAGCCATTAAAATATTAAAATGTAACTGACATTTTTTACTGAGATATTAATATTACATCTGTTTCTGTATAACTAGAATAGATCATTGCTGGTAACATAGATGTTTTCCAATCACCTTTATAATTATTTCATTGAATTATCAATAGCTAATTTACTACCTAAAAGGATTTTTAAATGTACCAACTTCTGATGTAATTTAAAGGCAAAAAATGTGAATTTAAATTTGCCTCATATATTTTCTTAGAAAAATCTAATGTGATCTATATAGGAACAGGAACAAATGTTCCTACCTACTATCTTCCTTCCTTCCTTCCTTCCTTGCTTCCTTCCTTCTCTCTCTCTCTCTCTCACTCACTCTTTTATTCTTTCTTTCTTTCATTTTCTTGATAAGTTTTTTTTTTCAAAAGCAGTTTGTCATTGCCTTTTTCCCAGGGCTGAGAGAAAGACTTGGCCCAACGTCACCGCGCTGGTTTTGTGCCTAAGGTGGGACCAGAACTCATGGTCTCCTCATTTTTAGCTTGATTCCATTAACCAACACACAAATTGGTTCTATTATTTTTATCATATATATTTATTAAACATGTAAATATAAAATAATTATTGTAAAATTTTAAAGTATAAAATTATTTTATCACAAAAATCAACATTATTTTATTTTATTTAAATGACAAATATGAAATCAGATTTTTCTATTCCTTTGGACTAATTCTTCAATCAATCACTATACTATCTCCAAAATGCAGCAGTGATAATAAAGTTTATCCAGTGAGAATTAAGTTGCTGAAGACTGGATTAAATTTTATTTAAATAAGTAATTAAAGTAATAATAAACAATGGAATACTAAATATAGTTAGGAAAACTTTGTTTAAGAATCCTAAATAGAGAAAATTATGAGAAATTGTTTACAAAACCAAGTTATGTCAAAAATGAAAATGTTTAAACATTTCAACAAAAGTGCTTTAACTGTCCTCTTCATTTGTTTTACCAGACTGACATGAAAAAATGCCTATATAAGCATTCTGAAGTATAAGTTACAAAGGAACTTATTTTTCCCTTTTGAGTAACATGAGCTATGGCTGAAAGATACAAAGCTTCTCTTAATACTGTATAGTGGCTATGTTAGAAATGCTGTTTTCCTCACTTTGCTTTCTTTTTTTTTCCTAGGTAGCTTATTCCTAGAGGTATAAGGCTGATGAATGTTTTATAAGATAGAGACTCTGTTTTGGTTGGCATAAATCATTTTGAAAGAAAAAATTGTGGACATTCATGATTCCAAGATGAAGAAGGTAAAAAGATAATGTCAAGAATAGAGATGTTGAACATCCTCACATAATATTCTATTCTGTCAAAGTCCCAAAGTGAATTATTTAAGCCCGCCCCCAAAGGCAGATTCCAATGCAACTTTCTTTAAAGGCCATTTATTTTTTATCTAAGGTTATATAATAGACTAAGTTTAAACCATTCAGCGTTTCTGATGGAAACACAACACTCTAGACAACGCTTTCTACTGTTCCTCTCTCACACAATGCAATTCTTCTTCTTCTTCTTCTTCTTCTTCTTCTTCTTCTTCTTCTTCTTCTTCTTCTTCTTCTTCTTCTTCTTCTTCTTCTTCTTCTTTCTCCTCCTCCTCCTCCTCCTCCTCCTCCTCCTCCTCCTCCTCCTCCTCCTCCTCCTCCTCCTTCCTGCTTCCTCCTCCTCCCTCCTCCCTTCTATTCAAGAAACCAAAACACATTGGGTTTCCTTCTACTCTACTGAATGGTATAAAGTTGAAAAAAATATGGTTTTTCAAACTAACTTCAAAATTCTAATTCATCAAAATGCATTCCAGTCTGTATTTAATAGAATAAAATAGTATATCTTATGTCTAGTTCTATAAATTGTATCTATTTCATATAATATGGTAGCAAGCTGCCTAGAGCTACCTTATGGTTGGGTATCCAATAAATTTTATAATCAATAAATGTATCTACTATAAATTAAATAAGGTTTGCAATACAAGACATATTGACTATTTAACTTTATCTTATATATTTATATCTTTATGTCTGTAGATTTCTTTTTAACAATTATCTGACTAATGCTGTAGAAAAATGAATGTGTTATTTATTAGCCTACTACTTATATATTTTAATCAAAGATAGCAGACTATAAATATTATTTTATTTTACTTTGTTTTTGTTTTGATAACAAAGCCAAAGCAGAGCCAAGTAATCAATGAATTAAATAGCAACCAGAATGGTCTCTCCAGTATAATTTCAATCAATGAATTCACATGGAGAGAAAGTATTTGGATTCTCCTGTAATACTAAAGTCTAGTGCGATTTGTTTGTTTTAATTTATCCCGATTTGAAAATCCATCTGTAATATCTTTGGCTTATATACAAATAAAATTATGTTTTGTTCAAAAAACACAGATGAGCAGGTGAAATTGTTCATTGTTCCTAAATTATAGTGATTACAATATTATTAATTATTATTATTTCTGGCAAAACTGTTATCATTATGACAAAAAAGGATTAGTTCATTGTTTCATGTATAACTTCATATTCCTTTAATTTAGTGAAAATATTATGAACGTTATTTTCCTACCTCAATGGGGAAAGAAAAATCCTAATTGGGCATCCTGTTCATGCTAGAAATCCTGCTGATTTTCAAGTAGGACTACATGCTATTCCAACTTTGAATATGGTGGGCAATTTTCTGAATATGTATAAATAGTTTCTCAAGACAAGGCCTTGGATATATTCAGGATCTAATTACTTCAATTCCTGAACATCCATCATTGTTACTTTTTTCATAACAACTTGCATAGTTTAAATAACTTTTCGCCATAAAAACTGGATATATTGGAGATCACATGACATGTGAGATAAGGGCAGCAGCTGTTCCTCTTTTTATAAATGGCATAATTGAATGGCTGATTTCTTGGTTAGTCACAAATAAATTGAATACTTGGAAACTATGCTGAGATCTGTGATTTGTGGAACTGTGACTGATGCTGGAGAAATCTATATACATTTATATAGTACTTTTACATTCTTGCTGGAGGCTATGTAACTATTTTATTATATTTTTTTACAAATTATATTCTACAAACTGTAGAATATAGAATTATGTGATTTTTTTTTAAAAAAGCATATGCAATGTAATTTCTCCCTACTATATATTTTTCACAGTCCTACATTTCGTCTACCTATTACCAAAGAAATTTAAATTACAGTAAAAGTATTGTTTTAGTCATGCATAATTTTAAACATAATCTTCACAATTTAGGAGGGTTGAATTAGTTAGGATTAAGACTGGGCATGGGATACAGACAGAAAACCCAGTGGTGGGATTCAAATAATTTAACAACTGGTTCTCTGCCCTAATGACCAGCTGGGTAGGCGTGGCTCAGTGTTCATGTGACTAGGTGGGCGTGGTCAACTCATTATCACTCAGATCAATGGGTGCTTCTCCTTAGCTGTTACAATGTAATAAGAGTTAACCGGAGAGGCAGTTTCTGTAAACAGGGCAATAAATATGAGGCTAGAAACAACACCAGAATGTTTCCTTCCTGCCTTCTTTACAGAATTAGCCCTGTAAAGTGGGGAAAATGAGATTTTTTCCAACAACCTATTCTCTGAACTTGTTAGAAACCTGTTGTTAGAAAGTTAACAACGGTTCTCCCGAATAGGTGTGAACTAGCTGAATCCCACCACTGAGAAAACCCCATATTGTATGTTGGACAGACAAGTCTACAAATGCAATGGAAGAAGTCAAAGGCAAATCACTTCTATACAGTTGCCAAAAATAATCCCAACATGAATATGTCTAGTTACCAGGAGTCATTAAGGAAATGTTACTCTTTTTATCATTTCAATTCATACTGCAAAGGCTTGTCAATATAATGAAAATCAATTAAAACAGATTTCTCTTACTTTACTCTTGCTGGTGCAAATAGGACACAGCAGTTTAAAGAATGTTTATTAAAATATTATAAATGGCTTTGACTAAATGAATCGTCAACAAAACATGGTTAAAATGTAGTAAGATTAAAAAATCAATCTCGTTTGATGAGATGTGTCATATAGTAGGAACAATGTGCTTTGATATTCATATCTGATTTTCTTGTCTTCCCACAATGCTCCAATCTTGAGATTAGAAACCTCATTCCAATCATTTGAAAGTTTCATTGTGTAAATTGGAGAAGGGATACAGCTTCAAAGGGACCACAAGAATGTGATGCCAGAATGGAGAATGACATAATAATAATAATAATAATAATAATAATAATAATAATAATAATAATAATAATAATAATAATAATAATAATAATAATAATAATAATAATAATAATAATAATAATAATAATAATTTCAAAATAAAATAATATTAGAAAATTGTAAGAACAGAAAAACGAACTTGAATATGGTCTGGATTGATTACAAAAAGGCATTCGACTCATTGCCACATAGTTGGATCATAAAATGCTTAGAAACAACTGGCATTAGCAAAAATATTACATCCTTTACTGAAAAGGTGATGAAACAATGGAGAACCGAGTTGGCAGTAGGGAATGAGAACTACGGAATGGTTAATATCAAGCGAGGAATTTTCCAGGGTGACACTTTCACCTCTTCTCTTTATCATCGCGATGATCCCACTATCAGTAATCTTTTAAAAAAATGAAATTAGGCTACCAAACAGCCAAAAAAACTGGAAAAAAAATTGCATTTATTATATATGGATGATTTGAAACTCTATGGAAAGTCAGAAATAGAAATCCAATCATTGACAAACACAGTCCGAGTATTCAGCACCGATATTTCAATGCAGTTTGGCATGGAAAAATGTGCCACTATATCCATAAAAAGGGACAAAATCACTACATATGAGGGAATTGAAATGCCCAATGGCCAACTAATTAAATGCAATGAAAATGAAGCCTACAAATACTTAGGCATTCTGCAGTTGGATAATATCAAGCATGGAGAAGTAAAAACTATTGTCAGGGGAGAGTACACCAACAGAGTTAGGAAAATTTTGAAATCTAAATTGAATGGTGGAAATACAATCAAGGCCATAAACACCTGGGCAATACCAGTTATAACATACACAGCTGGTATAGTTAACTGGACACAAGCTGATTTGGACATTTTGGACCAAAAAAACAGGAAACTAATGACAATGCACTACAGTTTACATCCACGTGGTGATATTGATAGACTATACCTACCTCGAAAATCAGGTGGCAGAGGATTATTACAAGTGAAGCAAATAGTTGAAGAAGAAAAACATGCACTGGCTGATTATTTAAAAGAAAGTCAAGAACATCTATTAATCGAAGTAAAGAACAAAAACCTATTGAAGGCCCAACAGATGAAACAAGAATACAGAAAAGATGTGATAAAATTAAGAATGGAGAGTTGGCAGAACAAAGCATTGCATGGCCAATTTCTGGAAAATATAAAAGATAAAGTGGACAGTGAAAAAACTTGGTTATGGTTAACAGCAGGTACATTAAAGAAAGAAACAGAGTCACTAATCCTGGCTGCGCAAGAACAAGCTATCCACACAAATGCCATTAAGGCCAAAATCGAAAAATTCTCTGATGATGCCAAATGTAGACTTTGCAAAGAGGCTGATGAAACTGTTGACCACATACTCAGCTGCTGTAAAAAAATCGCGCAGACTGACTATAAAATGCGGCACAATTCAGTGGCACAAATGATTCACTGGAACTTGGCAAAAATTATAATATTAAAACAGCAACAAACTGGTGGGAACATAAGCCTGAAAAAGTCGTCGAGGGTCAGATGGTCAAGATCTTGTGGGATTTTCGCATACTAACAGATAAAATACTGGCGCATAATACATCAGACATCACACTGGTTGACAAAAATAAGGTTACAATCATAGACATCGCAATACCAGGTGATAGCAGGGTCGCCGAGAAGGAATATGAAAAAATCGCGAAATACCAGGACTTAAAAATCAAAATTCAACGATTATGGCACAAACCAGCAGTGGTAATTCCAGTGGTAATTGGCACATTGGATGCTATTCCAAAAGCACTGGAATTACATTTAAAACAGTTAAAAATTGACAAAATCACCATCAGTCAAATGGAAAAGGCTGCACTGCTTGGATCCGAACACATATTACGAAAATACGTTACGACGTCCTAGGCCCCTGGGTGGGGCCCGACTAGTAATTAATGCCAAATCCGGTGAAACAACTGGCCGCTGTGATACAATTCTGTTGATGCAATAATGATGATGATGATGATGATGATGATGATGATGATGATGATGTAACATACCAGTTCTAAGCTTGTTTTTAGCAAGTTCATAGAATTGTTCTACATATTCCAAAATTTTGCTTCCTAGATTGTAATTATAAAATATTCAGGTATTTGGGTTGTTCTCTAAATGCTGTGATAAAATTATGCACCTGTAGAATCATTTGATTGCTCTCCCTCCATCCCTTCCCGTCCCCTCCCCATTCTTCTCCCTTCCTCTCCCTCTCCCTCCCTCTTCCTCTCCCTCTCTATCCCTCCCTCTCGCCCTCTCCCTCCTTCTCTCCCTCTCCCTCTCCCCCCTTCTCTCTCCCCACTCCCTTCCTCAAACCAGTTGAGAAGTGGAAGTAGCCTATGATTCTGATTGTTGGTCATCCCCAGCCAGGCACAGGTCCTATTAATCCATCAACTACAGGGAAAGCGTTTTTAATATTATCCTTCTTAAAGCTAGCAGAGATTTTTCAGTCTGTAAAAGGATTTTAATTTAGCTGCAGATAATGGCAGCTGCTACTTCTGCCTCAGGCAACAATTGTTTGCCCTGAAAAAGTCTTGTATGTTAAAGATGCAATTTGGTCCCCAATTATCTTCAGACTAACAATAATCCTTATATTTATCTGAATACTACCCGATTCCACAGAGCAATTTAAGCAGTGGAGAACTATTGAACAAAATCATGAACTTCCATCATGCAAGTATGGAATATGTAATTAAGAGGTGATGATGAATTGCTTTTTAATTATGTAGCTAGATGAGGCATATTATTTGCCAATGAAAAAAATTGCAAGTATACATTTCACTAGAGCATTGTAACAGAAAAGATTAAATTCTAAACTACATCCTTTTCTGTAGTATTTCTAACAGTTTGTATCTCTTTCAGGCATATAAATAAATATTTTCCTTTTCTAATTAGGTAACTATAGCTAAGGACAAATAATTGTTCAGATTGCAATATGATTGGTAATCCCATTTTTATATGGAGAGGTGAATCTGTCTGTATAAAAGTAAGATTAGCAGCCTATTGTAATCTCAAAATGAATGAATTGTCAACATAATTATAGTAATGGCTAAATGGATTTTATTTGCTACCACTATTTTTGCATTGTGCAGCATTTGAAAATTATGTAACTTGGGAAATGAAAATCCGAACTCTTTTCATTTCGAAATTACAAATTATTCCTCAGAGCAGATTGTGTTAGTGTATCTAACAAGAGCAAAGTGAACTCTAAAAGAAATGGACATGAATTAATATGTTAGGATTAAAAACATGACAACATAATATTTAGTAGAAAGTGGGGGGAAAGTACATTCCTATCATGAAACCTTTATCAAATCTGCCACATTTATTAACTTTAATAATTCAAAAGTGCAGTGGAGATCATTACTGGATTTTTATGAAAACCCTCTAAATGAATAATTTTATAACAATATGCAAACATTTAAAACATTTTTGCATACATATAAACAATACATGAGTACATGACAGCCTATGTTTGTAGGAGAGGGAATGGCAGATCCAGGGAAGGAGTCAAGAAATGTATCAGTTGAGAGTCTCTATGTAGTCACAAGATGACAAAGTCCCTGCCATTGACTCTTATCTAGTTAGACTCAGATGCAAACCATTAGTTTGATGTAATTCATAATGCATAGGCATTAGCAATACATAAGTAATTTTGAACCTTTATATGTAGACTTAATTGTTTGCATCTGTTTGTGTGTGTGTGTGTGTGTGTGTTTCTTCTCCAAAGCTCTGAAGTGTGTTACTTATAAATATGTTTGATTAAAAGGTAGATCAATCAGTCATTATATTCTATCCATTTTGCTATTCCTTAGCATGATATTTCTTGTTACTGGGTGATGCTTCAGAGTTCATCCAAGTCTTCATGGAGCTATAAATGAGGTTCTGAATTTTTGAAGGGAATCCTTCCATGTTTAAGGGACCCTCGGTACCCAAATTCAATTTGCGTTTCAGAGTAATGTGATTTGCTTATATGGCAATAAATCACTGGCAAATAATATATTTAATCTAGTGGTTAGTTTAAGATAATATGTATTTGTAAAAGCAATATAAATAATGCATCTTTCAAATGTCCTACTGTCCTTGTTTGTCTTTGTCATTGGCTCCATCCCTAATACAATGTTTACTAAGAGCTCTGTGGAGGAACAGTATTTCCATAGCAACAAATGAACAATACTAGAGAGATTAATCATTTCTGCATTATCTGCCTAGAGTTTGCTGTAAAGCAACATTTTGAAGCTTGATAATTGCAAAGCTAGAGTGATTTTACATTATGCAATGATTAGCATAAACACTTCAAAAGACAAAGAATTTGTATTGAAATAAGGAGAGCAATGCAAAATAGATAGTTTTATCAAAAACAAATACTGTAGCATGGTTATGTGAAGACTAAGTCTCTAAAGTTCAGGCCCATTTGCTTTGATCCATTTCCAATATATTAATCTAAATATCAGCTTTGACTAGGAAGACCTTTGAGAAGTTATAGACTGATTTAATTGAGGACACTTAGGATATTCATCTTTTGTTCAAGTGTTACAATGTGTGACCTGATTTATATCTTCAGTGAGCTTCAAATGATAAAGGTGTATCACTTCTGCCTTCACTCCTCCTGGTATTTCTGCTTTCTACAGAGGGAATCTGTTTAGTTTGCGTACTATGCATAACAAGCAGGGCAAGTGATTAATTAAATTAAATTTAATTAAAGTGACAAAGTACTACAAAAGATACTAAATCCAACTCTGGTAAACATTTCATCCTTAGATGGTGAAATGAACAGTTTTAGACCTTACCACACCTTACACATATTTCCTTGGATGTAAATTAATTGATTTCAAAAAGCTGAGAAGTCCAGCTGGTTCATCAAACTGGTGACTACTTTTTTTACTTCCTGGAGAATAAAGAAATCCATTTTTTAAATCTTAGTTTCAGATGGCTTTGTGTGTATACACTATTTCCTTGTATACTGTACATCTGTTAAAGCAATAGGAAGTGGGGATCATTTTTGTTTGCCAAACTGTACTTTACTCATATAAGATATATGTAATCGATTTTATTATAGACAAGCACAATTGTTGAGTACAGGTAATTTGACAGACATATAGTCACAATTGGTAGGAGATCAGTACTAAGAATTTTTTTAAGATAGTGAATAGAATGTTTGAATAACGTGACATGTTCTACATTCCTTTGCAAAGAAAACATTGTTAAATTCAATCTTCTCTCAATTTCCATTTTAGGAAGTGCTGCTATTTACTGCCCTTGGAAGAAGATGGATAATTTCTAACCAATTCGTTCAGCTCCCATAAGACTTTACGGTGTAAAACCCTCTCAGTAAGAGTAGCCAGTATTTTCCCATAGATCCATCTTCTGCCAAACAGAAAATAGCTCAGAAAAGGTCCCCTGTCTTTGTTGATTTCAATGTGGAACAATGAATGTTTCCAAGTCTATTTATACCAAATAAAAGCTTTTATGAGAACTTTATGGAGTAATGGTTAAAGCATCAGGCTAGAAATCATAAGAGTTGAGTTCTGGTTCCCTCCTTAGGAACAAAAATCTTGCAAACAAACCTGTTTGTACAAAAATGTGCAAGGATTAGTCCAAACAGTCATCAGGAATCAAAAAACTGACTTAAATGCATACAAATGCAAGTACAAATGCAAAAAAAGGTTTTTTAAGTTAATCAGACCTGCTGCCACTTAAATCTCTAATTAGAAATGATCCTCAGCTCCATTTATTGGAAAAGGTATAATTTTATTAGAAGCCAAGTGCAATGCAGTAGTGCATAGCCAGATCTGAGAATCATGTCCAAATGCCTAAGTTCAACTTTTCCTTCCCTTAATTACCTTCCCCCCCATGACCAATCAGGTTCAAGCAAGAAGTTTTCAGAAAGGCCACTTCAAGCATAGGTTGGTAGGCAGCTGCGAGTTTCTCCCAGCTGGGTGACCTTGAAGCAGCATCTCAGGGAGATACAGCAGTTTCACTTTCCACCAAGCATCTCTCTCCCATCCATCTTTCCCAGAGTTTATGGCAGACTGTCTGTCACCCCATGGTGGAGAAAAACAAGTGCGAGGTGGCAGCTGTCATGCTTTGTGATCTGCTTTCCCTCTTTGCCATATCTAATATTTTTATATTTAGTCTTAGTCTTTAGTTAGAAGTTAGAATTTGAACATTCTTTTCTTAAAGAAACAATGAATTTTGAAGAAAAATAGATGTCACTTCCATTTAGAGAAAATAATTCAACCTGATTCTAAAATTGTTACTTACATTGATATTTTTAGTTTTACACACACACACACACACACACACACACACACACACACACACACTCAACCATGAAACATAAGGGTTTCTACCTTTGTCTTGATTGGGAATCCCCAGCTTTTTATGATAATTAGAATAATAAATAATAGCTTTTAAATGTACAGTGTATTCCATTTCCAAGGCCGTTCACTTTCTTTATTTTGAAGACATTATATTTATTATTATTAGCCCAGTGTGTTTATACTGTTGAGAAAACAAGACCTAGAATGAATCATCAGCAAATTTATATACAGTTGCAATCTGACTACATTCTGACTACAATTCTGATATTTTGAAAAAATATTATAAGTACACCTTGAATGTATTGATATTGCCATTGAACAGTATGAAGGAATTTCTTGAAGTCCACAGTTAATTTCTTGGGAGTGTTGAAAGAAATATCCTTCTGGGTTCAGCTCCAAGTGGGGAAAAAGACACTGGAGACATGGAGGCTGCTTGGAAAGATGATTTATTGGTGGACAGAATCACATGGCTTGAGTCCTGAACAGAAAAGTTGATCACATGCTTCATTGTTGGTGGAGAAAAAGAGAAAGAAGGACTGAGATGCTGAGTCCCTGGTTTTATGCCCTCTCTGGCCTTTGATCTTGAGCTCGTCTTCTAATTGGTTGTCACACTCCCATGGGGCCATGCAGGGGCAACTCTCTAGGCTGCATTTTGAATCCAGGTTTGGTTGAGTTCTCAGATGCCATGTGGTGAGTTGGGTAAAGGGCCAATATTATCATGCCTTAATCCCACCCCCCTGGAGCTGAAGGGGAGAACTCTTTATTTTGTAAAGGGATTGGCTTGGCCACCTTAATGGCCCATTGACAAAGTGGGTGGAGGCAGGAAGCTACAAGGAGCTATTCTCTCTTTAAACATATTTCTTCCTTTTCACATCCAGGGAAATGTAATATTCTGCATTTTCAATGTTTCCTAGGATATTTCATTTTTCTGGGAGGGGGCTGGGTGATAACTTTCCACAGGAGGTTATATATTTATGAATTGTACAATGTAGGTATTGATTCCATGTTCATGTTTATCAAAAAATTCTCAAAATCCTTTGAGGTTGTTGTTTTATTAATGCATCATAAGATATTTTTCTGTACACCTTTGCTTGTACTGTTTATATTTTGTGCCCCATGTTCCAATTATTTTTGGCAAGGATAGGGTTGAACTCAGATAATGTCTAGATCTGTTTTAACCTTTAAATAATAATAAACAAAATATGTTTTTCTCACAACTTTAAAATTCCATAATTATGGAAAGGATTACTATGTTTAGCAGCATAAAAATATTAAATCTGTAATATAGGTTCATACCAACTAAAATAGGCTGTTCACAAACAAGCTTTTTGCACATTATCTGTGAAATAACTTTGCTAAATAACATCTAAACAGTGGAAGAAAAGTTTTATTTATTTTCAATATCTAATAAACTTTCCTATTCCATTCTGCTTGTAATATGTATTATAAACACATTTTAGTTTAAGGCTTCTATCTGTCAGTCTGGAAGGAAACCAGAAAAAAGAATTTCCAAGTCAAATAGTAATTTTTCTTCTTGGAGTTTTATAATTCTTACTGATGGAAAGAGAATAATTTCTGAGGGAATATTTTGAATGGCTTAATGAGAGGTAGACCTACAAATCTATTAATTAAATTTTACTTATTTCAACTAAAAGCCAAAACCACAAATCACTTAGAAAAGAAAGAATAACAGGAAAGTGTTGAAAAGGAAGTCACTTAAATCCTCAAAAATATTCACAAATGATTGTTCAATGACAAGGACAAGTTTCACATCACATCAGCAAGATGCACTTTAATAAAGTTGCAAATTTAACTTGCCTAGTTACTAGTAAGACAGATTTTTTTTAATGCAGCAATTTTCAAAAAGTGAAGTTCACTTATTCACATTTCTTTAAAAGTTAGTGCTGTTAAGTTTCTGAATAAGTGTGAGTAAATTATAGCCCTAGTAACTTTTTCAACAGGAGAAAGAGGCAAATGTTCTGCCTAATATGGATAATAAATGTAAATTTCATAAAGCAAAAATCATAGCCATTTTAGTGGCACTTAAAATCATAAAATTATAGATTTAGCCAGGGCCATTTAGGCCATCAAGTTGAATCCTTGCTCATTACAGCAATCTAAATTAATCATCCCCAAGTGATTGCTTGTCTAGCCTCGACTTGAATACATCCAGCAAATGGGACCATGCACCTATCTATTATTTGTTGTGCAGATAAAAAAAGAAAAAAGAAAAAAAGAAAGAAAATGGGCTCATAGCTTAAACAAAAAAAAAAGGAGACATATTCTTAATAATCTTTATATTTTGGCTTCAGTATCTTCATAAATATGGGAAGACACAGGATGCAATGTTGTTTATTTATTAACATGCAACTAGATCAGCAACAGAGTAGCTATTTTAACATTATTCACATTCAGTAAAGTGAGTGAGCCTGTTTTGGCTCTGAATCCACAGAAAATTCAATGTCTACAACTCAAAAATTGAGAGATATCATCATGGAAATTCTTATTTCATTTGAGGAATCCCAAGGAGTTCTTGCAACAATTTGTACTGCTTGTGCTAGTCTAGACAAGTACCACATTTTATTCTATCTGCTACTATCTCACATGCATTTTAAGGGTTTTAAGATCCCATTCACAGAAATAGAAATGCTGATAGATCCTTTGGAAAGGATGAGTTTCCAAACATAGATTATTCACTTGAGTAAATCTTCTGAAAACAAAGACATTTCATTCAAAGTTGCTCAAATTTTGAGCAGCCTTGCATGAATAAATAACTCTAGTTTCTCTAAAAGGATAATAAAGGTAGCATCACTTTCATTCAATGCTGGAATAATTAAAACGTTTGCAAAGGTTCTCTTTGCAAATGAAAAATGGACTGTGGAAAACATTATCATCATACATCATCACAAGACATCATCCCATACTTCAGGTGCTACAGGCAGAATATACTTTACAACATTTGAACAGTGATCTAAACAATAAGTGCAATTATTGAGTTAAACCACCTGTCCTACTTGTCTTATGAAGGAATGTAAAGGGCCCAAAATAGTGTCATTTAGTTGATAATTCAAAGCTGTAGTTTATAGAAACAACTCCTATTCCTGTTTTGCTTGAGATTGTTTTAGTGAATCTTGGGAGGGGGATTAGTTTTAGTGCTTTCAAATGATGAAATATACATTATGGCTTTGTAATGCAGTGCTTCTTTTGGATGCCTGATGTGATATTGCATACATACACATAAGGCTGGGATAGTGGTCACTTGGATTACAGTGTCATAACAAATGTTGTCATTTACTGTAAAATAATCTCTGTATTTAATGAGCATTTCAGCAATTAGCATACCTGTAAGAGCAAGCTAAAGCAATCACGCAAATACTCAGTAGCTGTCTAAAAACTGAACTTTTATAAGATTTTATAAAACTTGAGTAAGGCATTACATGGAGTGCCACAAAGTTTACTGTTAGGTCTTACATACTTTAACTTTTGTATTGATCATTTGGATGAATTTGTGGAGGGAGTGCTTATCAAATCCATTAATGACACCAATTTGAGTAGCTTAGCTAACAGCCTAAAAGACATAAATTAAACTCAAAACAATATCGATTGGTTAGAGACATGATTTGACAATAACAGCAGAAAATTTAATATAGATAAAGGCAAAGTTATGCATTTAGCAAGTGAACTGAAATGATCCTTTTAAAAAAGAATTGCTGTATAATGTTCTCTGAGCTCTTTGTTAGCAAATGTTTCTGTCACAATAATGTGTTTCTTTACTGGTGTTCTGTCTAATAGAAATGTAGACCTTTTGAATTATCCATGTTGCATGAGTGATCCATATTGTGATTGATTCAAAAAAGTTCTAGGTTGCTCAAATAGGTTATTTCTAAAGAAAGAAATATAGCAGTCTCTCCCCTTTACAATAAATTGAGTTATGGAAGATCCTTTTGACCAATTGCTTAGTGAAAATTACAATTTAGACTGTGTCTGCAAGAAAAACTTAGATCATGTCCATAAACTATGCTTGTTGCACAAACACACACATACATGCATGCATGCATACATAAACACACACACACACACACACACACACACTCACACACACCATCCAGGAAATTTATTTTCTGCATTTTATGAAAAATGGCAGGACAGATTTTCTTCTTTAATGTATTTGGTTGGTTGGTTTTGGTTGTCTGAATAATTGATACAGAAACAGCAAACTCAAAGAAGCAGAAAAAATCCTCCCTGAAGGGCTTCAAAATATTTTCAACTAGTTTATTGATTAAGTGATCTAAGATGGTCACTGATGTGATGAATGTGATGATCATGATGATGATAATGATGTTGATGTCTTCTAAATGATCCAAATTCAAAAACTTATTGAAAAATCATTTAACACTTGGAAAAAATTGAATTAGGGCAATTATTTTTAAAAAATGTTTTTGATTACTTTTTTTCGCCTTTCCTGAAGCCTGACTAACTACTGCTACTTTTTAAAGAGTAGCGATTATAATCTTGTTGTGGCCAACAGCGGCCAGCTGAGCTGTTGCTGGAATCTGACAGCGATGAACACTATGGGACTGGTCTGGATGCTGAGGAAGATTCTGGGGAGTGTTCGGAGTCAGAGCAGGGACTAGAGAGGCCTGTTGGTCACCAGGTGGCATCTGTGTCAGGGACAGTGAGGAAGAACAGAGGGAGGCTGTCCCTGATGTACGTATGCATAGGGCTGAGAGGAGGAGGGAGCAGCTTTGTTTTACTTGCCATTCTGGTATTAAAGAATATTAAATATTGACCTGGTGTTTATCTGAGCAACTTAATGGACCAAAGCTATTTGTAACCAAATGAGCATCTGAGTTACTTCCTACCTTGGTACCTTAAGCCAAACAAGTTTTTTAATTTGTTTAAATCTATTCTAAAAATATTTAAGGAAACATGTTCATATAACAGTAACAGCTGTCATTGTACTCAGATCACAATTAAATAATGGCTGCACTTGGCATTTTTGCATAATGCCAAAATAATGATGCTACAACACCAGGTAATGCCATTCCCAGTACAAGCAAGTTTATTTATTCATTTAAGAGAACTTACATGGTGCCCAACTTACTTTCAGTGACACTGGGTGGCTTACAAAGATAAAAACCCAACATAAAAACAATAACAATAATTCCCCTAGCGACAAAAATCAATCAAATAAGCCAGGCTCATTGGCAAAACTAGGTATTCAGGGCTTTGTGAAACAGTGGGAGCCAGTCTTATCTCCACAGGGATGATATTACACAGGGAAGGAGCCACCACAGAGAAGGTCCTTCTTCTTTGTCCCACTACATGAACCTCCTTAGGAGAAGGGAGCTGTAGCAATCCCTGCCTCCCTGGTCTGGTGGGTTGGGTAGATGTGTCAGGAAAAGGAGCCCATCATCACCTAGATTATTTAAATTACAGAATACCTCCCCACCACCACCACCACACACAAAGAATCTCCTAGAACTGTTAAATAATTTATTTACTATGTTTAGGAGTATTAGCCAAGCAATTCTAAAGGACTTCTCTAATATATCAGTGCAAGCAATGAAATGAGTGCTAGTACAATTATAATGGTAGCAGTAGATAAAAAAATAAATGTTAATGTTAACAATAACATTAAATTTATACAATATCAAAGTACAAACAAAAGGTTACAAATATGTGTGGTGCGAAGGGCTGATGTGTCTCTTACCTCAAGATTGAGTTTCTAGACAATCTAAGTTTTATACATTCTGATGCATAGATCTCATTATCTCTATTCCTCAGACAAAATTGGCATATATCTGGATGTCTACAGCATGTTGTAATTGCTCAAAAACATGAAGGTTGAAAATGGTATTGTGGAAGAATCAATTATTCCAAGTCCAATATATTTACAACAGTAATAAAAAACAAATTATTGCACTTTCTCAGTCACCATATAATTTTCTTAATATATTTTGTAATAAGGTGAGATCGTGCATTCAAATAAACATGAATGTGCATTCTAAATTGAAAATAAAGATTCTGTGATTGCTGGAATATGGTATACCGTTATCATGCTATGTCAAATGAAGAGAATGTCATTTCTATGGTTTGTTGATCCTTAAAGGTTACTGATGATCCAGTTCAGGTTGTAAGTCATACCAGCTTGCACAGCTAAGAAGCTGAGTTAAATTCTTTATCAAATATGTATGCTTCCAGAATAAATAATTGCAAAGTTTTTAATACATGAAATGGGAAATCATTTTAGCTGGTTAGCTAGCCAGGATAGTATACCTTTGGGAAGATAGGAAGGGATAATTATTGATACTTCCTGTCATTCTAGACTATATCTTTCTTCTCATGCTGAATTTATATATTTCTAATAGTAGAAATGCACTATTTGTTTGCTCTCAGTAAAGACAGGACTTCAAGTATTTCTCTGGAATTTCCTTCTGCATAACAAAGACAATGTTCCAGTACAATAAGAAATCTTTTGCATATTTTCTTATTCACTTCTTAAACTGAATAACTCAGTGAAACATTATCTAATTAAATATATTTCATTTTAATAAGTTGTGACATGCTGCATTATGACCTGTTTTTCTCCTCAAAGAACATTTCTTGCCCGCTTTCCTTTTATTTTATTTTTCTCCAAAAGGCCAAATAATAACATTTTAGTCCATTGATGGATAAATAAAATGCATATGTTTAAAGATATATGAGTATAATGCTGGGATTGTTTCTGCGAGTAACCTTTATAGGTCAAGGATCATTTTCATCTATAAGACAGATGGTCCTAAAAGCTTGTAGTGGGTTGAGATTTGATTTAATTTTTGATTCCAAGACTTGGCAATTTACAGAAATCCCTTTTGCAAGCAGCAGCTTAGCACTTAATTGGAAACTCAGATATTCAGTAAAAAGTAAACCTTCCTATATCCAACAACTTAAATTATACAGAACATGGACTAGTTTATAAAAGAATTATAGTTTAGTGATAACATTATTTCAATTACTATTTTGGGGGGGGCTCAAATATAATAAATGAAGAGGCTCCAAACTCTCGTGTATTCATTGTTACTTGCAATTGTTTGTAATTACTGCCTAATTCAATAAAATATCTCCTGTAGATATTCTCTGTGCTTCCCAAGGGATTTTCAGACTAGGTTCTGGTAGAAAACTGCCAGGAAAGGAGAAATGGATTGAAAACGCTTCTTCAGTGATAGTCTGTTCATATAGTATGAAGTGTAGCCTTTTGTATCTTGTTTCATTACTCCTTAAGTATCCCAGGCAATCAGGAAACATATCATTGGTAGAGAGACATTATGTACTGCTATCTGCTGGTGTCACTTAGAACAAATGAAGCTCATATAGAGTGACCCTAAACTTTTCTTCATTTCTTACATGAACAGAGAAAGGAAATCCAAGGCAATCAAGTGCCATTCTAATAATTGCATTTCCAAAATTATTAAATAAGGTCTTTATATCTTAATGATAGAGAAAAGTTTTGCTTGAGTTGAGGCCTGGTTCATATTTTCTAAGCTGTATGTGCATAGAAGTATTTAAGAAACTTAGCTCAGTTTTAAATTTAGCGATGTTAAATGAGCAGTGTTTTGAAGAATATCAAAGTCATGGTTAAGGAAATCACAGAGCTACCATCAGCTTTTTTCAGATATGTTCACTTTGTTTTTGTTGATATTTTTCTATAAAAGCCATGGAGTCAAACATGGATAAAACGTACAAAACAATGTATGTCCTTGTACTGCGTATTGTAAAGAGAACAGCAAGAACTTCAAAATGAAAATGCATAACAAGAAAGGAGAAGACATATCTCATTTGCACTAATGGGTGCTGTTGTATTTAACTATAATGTCTGTTTTAATACAGTGAAAACTGCCAAATGTTTAATATCCCCCAGCCCAGCCCAGCCCAGCCCACCCCGCCTTTTCACTAGTAGGATTTACATTGCTGGGTTAAGATTTATTTTAAGATTCATGATGATAGTGGGTATTGAGTAAAATTATTAATGAACGTAATTGCTGCTTTTGTCTTTCTGGAAGAACTAAAACGTATCATGGCGATAAGTGGCAATTAAAAGATTTTTTTATCTGTTATATGGCTTCTGAAACTTTTTGTCACTAGACCTCCTTTTAGCACAACCTTAATGTTCACATTCTCTCCAAAATTAACAGAACAAAATACCTAAATGAACAATAAAAACAATGCAATAACATTTGGGAAAGGTGAATTTATTGTACAATGCAACTGAGATTCTCTTACCTCCCCTGGACAAGGGCTACATCTCACAAAGGGAGGGACATTCAAGGTTTGGGAAACCTGGATCCTCCAACAAGGTAGATACATGATAGATAGATACAGCTGTGTGAAAAAGTCCTGCACACTTTCAGTTTTAAGCTGTATTTACATGTTTAATCAACTTTTCACTCATAGAAACCACGCAAAATTAGTACTTTGATGAAAATTTCTGTAGTCGGATTGAGATGCATATTTTTTTATTAATATAACCAAAGTCTTTCTAAGGTTTTGAGTGAGTTTATGTGCTAAAACAAACACAACTTGAATTTTCAAGAATGTTAGGATCGAAAGTAGCCAATCAGCAGTGAGCTTTGGCTGACCAATCAAAATGCATAGAGATTAAATCAGTGAGCCAATCAATGTTGTCATATTCTCTGACTATAAATAGGCATGAAAAGCATTGAGAAATTTAATTTAGCTCTGGCTGCAGGCAAGGATGAAGGCCTTTGCTTTCACCAGTACTGAGCAGTGGCATTGCATCATTGTGCTTCATGAAAAAGGTTACTCCTGTACAGAAATAGCCAAGAAAGTGACCACAGTGAGCATAGTGGTTGAAATAACTGGTTCAGTTAATGACAGGCTCCACTCTGGAGACCTAGAAAGTCGACAAAATGGCAAGATCGGGCTCTGCAATGTATTTTGATGGCTGACAGGAAGCTCAACTCACCTCAGATTACAAGAATTGGAGTTAAAGATGTGATGTAAAAGTTTGCACAAGCATAGTGCATTGCAGACTGCTTGCCAGAGGGCTCAAAGACTGCAGGGCTTGAAGTAAACCTTTGCTCACAGATGCTCACCTGTGCATGGGCCAAGAAGTATGCCAAGTGGACCAATGAACAGTGGGCCAAGGTCATCTTCAGTGTTGAGAGAAATTTCTACTTGATGGGGAATCAGTGCAATAAGTATGTCAGAAGATTTTCAGCTGAAGAATTTAGGCTGTACTGCCTGAATCTATCCATGAAGCATCCATTGCACGTGATGATCTGGGGCTGTATCGCTGCTTCTAGTATTGGTCAGATGCAAATCGTGCATGGAATCATGAATTCCAAGCAGTATGTTAAAGTCCTGGAAAAGACCATGCTTCCTTCAGCTCAGCAACTTGAAGGGAAGGACTTTTACTTCCAAGATGACAACGCTCCTTGTCATCAAGCCAAGTCCATCCAGCAGTGGATGAAGAAGCATGGTGTTCGACTCCTGGATTGGCCAGCTCAGAGCCCGGATTTGAACTCTATTGAGAACCTGTGGGCTAAGATTGGTTATGAAATAAGCAAGAAGCATTTGAAGACCAAGCAGGAGATTATTGAATCCATTATTGCAGCCTGGCACCACATTGTCACCAAAGATCACATGCAAAGGCTTATCCAGTCTATGTCAAAGCAATGCCACCTGATGATAAGCAATAAGGGCTGGCCAATTTCATACTAGTAACCATGTTTGGTTACCTAGACGGTCCTTTTCAGGGCGACAAACAATAAAAATGTTAACAAAACACTAGCATCGGCCTTAGTAATTGCAACATGTATGACCCTGGGTATGTATCAGTTAATCTGTTTTCATAGTCATTGTAAGCATGCATTGTAAGCATGCATTGTAAGCATGCAAGAAAATTCACAATCCCCATCAAAACAGTACAAAACTGCAAAAAGCATATGCTTTTCACTTAAAAATCACCAGTATTTATTTAAATATAACACTATTTGCATAGCAGTTAGCATAAAATATCATAAACTCAATGTCCTACCAAAAAAATGTCATAAACCGTAAACCGTGCAGGAGTTTTTCATACAGCTGTAGGTAGGTAGGTAGGTAGGTAGGTAGGTAGGTAAGTAGATAGATAGATAGATAGATAGATAGATAGATAGATAGATAGATAGATAGATAGATAGATAGACAGACAGACAGACAGACAGACAGACAGACAGACAGACAGACAGACAGATGTAATCTATTGTTTCCCATGCTTGCTCACTAATCCCAGATTATGTTCACACTTCAAAGAGATAAAATATTTTCTTTCACCACAAGTCTTTATTATCATCATCACCACCACTACCACAATACTTATATAAGTTTCAGGAAGACATAATAATGCAATTTTGTAAGATTTATGTTCTATATTAAATCTGATAGTTTTATCACTTCCTATATCATATGACAGGCAATTTTGCTATTCATGCTCTTTCCTTTATTAAATGTTACATCCTATTGCCAGCCTGGTTTATTACAAAAATATAGGTATATGTTTTAAGTAAAGTAATTCAGAAGTTTTTTTTATCAAAGCTATTGAATTATTTGGGGAATAGCATAATTATAAATATCATACTATAACTTTTTACTGTATTCTAAATAAATATGAAACTGTGATTTGAATTATATCATCAAAATGAAGGATTCATTAACCATTAGATCACATAGAGTTAAAAATGACCTAATAATTCATTAAATATACAGTGCAATACGCTTTAAAATCAGGAAAGGAACAATAATATCTTGAATCTTCAATGATTCACATTCTTATAACTATGTTTAAAATTGGAATAAGGCAAATCTGGGACATGGTAATATCTTCCTTGGGGCCAGAGGACACCTAGCCTTACTTTACCCTATTTTTTATAGTTTGTTTAATTTTAGGAAAATCTGGAAATCTGGCACACTTAAACTTTCCAATGGACTGCCCTTGAAGATGATTTTGTGATGTCAATTACTGTGCAATAATACAAGGTCAATGGATCATAAATCCAAGGAAATGAGTATAGTATTGCAGCTTATCTTTAGAATTCAGCTTCATGTCTTAATGTATGTTACCCTAAATCTTAAATAATTATCTAGGCTGCCTTTTGTTTTTGGGTCCAATTAATGATTTTAGTTCTTATCTTTCAAGTCCTAGATATTGGAAGATTTTCACATATCTTCTTTCTCTGAATAACCTCAGTTAGTAAACATTATACTGTATATAAGAACAACTTCAGAAAATCTGATAGATGCTATCAGCACAATTTTGATAAAACTTGCTTATATGACCTTATACTTTGATTTTACTGCTGGCTTCCATTTTGCAGTTTTCTTACTCTCAAGTTCATGTTATAGAAGGAACTAATATATTGTTTTTATTGTTATGTTGCACTTATATTATTGCTCACTATCCTAAAATCCATTAGGATGAAGGATAAAGTATATTACTATTATTATTCATTAAAAAAGTCAATGAATAAAACTGGAATAAAATAAGCAAAGAAAAGCTAAGAGAATACAAGAAATGAGGTCTGTAGAAGAGAAGGACAAAAAAAAAAAAACAGTTCACAAAGTTTGAAAATAATAGTCTGGAAAGTCTGTAAAATTTGTAAAGAAAAAATGTCCAAGCTATGCAATAGTAATACAAATAATAATAGATTCAAACTGTTGTAACTCTGGATAACAACGTACAATTTGCTTAACAGATTTTGATAAGCGTGTTTGAAAGCCTTTCAGTGTAAGCACTATTTTAGAAACATTTTTGAAGGATTTATGCATGGTACAGCCTGAATGGTAAAAATGTCACTGTCAGCATTTCATACTTCATGGAAATTCTGTGACATACAATAGGACTTACTGAGTTTATTGTCATAAACGTTCATTTATTCTGGATAACAAGAAGGAAACAACAAAACAAAACTCTATACTATTGTAAAGCTAATGTAATTCTGTTTGCCCTCTGGTCATTCCTATTTTATGAGTAGACTTTAAAGAAAAGCAATGAGCTACTCTGTCCTTTTGTGGTACCACATATCCAGAGTTATGGTATCATAGGAAAAGTATGAAAACTAGAAAATATACCATTTGTCTTTGCATCCCATGAAAATGACGAACGCTATCAAACTTATGAAATCAATCCAAGGCAACCTTGTCAGGTTCTTGGCAAACAGTCCTCATGCAGCAACTATATTGTGTAGACTCACTTCTCTTCCATATATGTGTTCAGATAACCTCCTCTTGCATGGTGATATCTTCAGTAAAATAAGTAAATTATAGCAAATATCTGTTATAAGCCCTGTAGGATGTTGACATGTACCATTTCACTGGTGTGATTGTAGTCATTCTACTTCCAGCTTGCAAGCAGGAGGCTGTCCTGATCTTTCCATCAATCTCAGTGTCAAGAATGCCAGCAACAAATATTTTGTCATTTTTTTTCCAAAGAGGGAAAAATACTTTTGTTCTGAAAGGGCATAATTTGGTTGTCCCCCGCCCCCCAAACACTGTTCAATGCCAAGGGAGTGTAGCATGCAGACTAATCAAGAATTTGAAAAGAAAACAAGCTCCAATAAAGAAAGTCAGCTTTCCAGTGTAAAATGGAATCCAAGAGCTAGGTTTTGATACAAAGCAAGAAAAAAAATATTTGGGATGCTAACCTAACATTTATTGTTTTGTGACCTCATCTCGGTCTTGGCAGCTGATTTGGATGCTAGACCCGCAGAGCTGCAAGCTCCAGACTTCAATTCAATGGATCAGTGTGAGAAAATTAGTATCTTTTTATATATAGTGCCTTTATTAACTTCCTAATTAGTTTGATTGTTGTGAAGGATTATTTCTATTTTTGTGTCAGGGACCAAATATTTAATTGATGTAATTTGACCATTCATTCAACGGCTTCAGATAGGATGGCTTTGTTCCTACAGCAATTGACTGTCGTCAGCCCCTACAATATCAGGCCAAATTACTTACACCACGGGCCCCCATCACTGAGTCCCAGCTAAGTGTAAAATAGATGAAACAAAGTCTAGCTATCTTCCCTCATTATTTTGTCAATTTGGGAACAGACTACATCCATGTTCTTGCATTTTAATACATACAATCATTTAATTATTTTTAATAACTGAATACTAAGAATAACCTGCCTTTGGAGAAAACCTTGATAATAAACGATAAATTAGATTAAGAAAGTAAAACTTGAAAATACAGGAAATGCGGGCAACATAAAAGACAAACCAACAAATGCAGAAAAGAAGGGATAATGATTATTCAAGGGGAAGTACTAGAAAATGAACATTGACTTAGAACAAGAATAGAAATGTATGCTTTACATATTTTTTTCTGAATTAAGAAAATTTCCTTAACCAGCACAGTTTCTATTCTCAAATCCTTCAGAAGTGTGTTGTTTGAAGCTAATTAGAAACCATATTAGTTACTGGCAGGAACCCACCCCTGTTTCAAATATTGAGAATAATTACTGAGCTTCCTCCAAATAAACAAAATATGATTGCAAAGTAGTATAGTCAGAATCACATATCCCATCCATGTTCTAGCTTGTATTATGTTCATTTTTCTGGTGGTGACAAAATCCTTACTATCATGATCTTCACAGTTGAAATGGAGGGGAAGCGGCAAAGCTTCAACAATCTCAAACTGCCATGGCTGCATTTAAAAGGTGTTCAGTATATTGTGACTGAAACTTGAAAAGGATAAACTTAAGCCACAGAACTTGAAGATTGGGTGACATAAGTTTTCCCATTGTTGGAAAATTTTCTTGTTTTCAAGATCCCAAAGTTTTGGAGTTTCTAATTGAAAAATGTATCCAACAGAGTTCCAGATCTATCATAGCTAAATTAGAAATACATTGGATCATTTGTTAAACACAGACAAAGGCATGAGATCATGAAGTTATAGAACTTCTCTGTAGCAGTGAAAATATTTAAAAGGTTAGAAGTGTTGGCTAGTACAGTCAATGATGAGTGATAATGGAGCTGCAAGTCCAAAAATAACTAGAGGACTGCATGTTCCAATCCCTGGCTTGCACTAATTAAACATACATACATACATACATACATACATACATACATACATACATACATACACACACACACAGAGAGAGAGAGAGAGAGAGAGAGAGACAGAGACAGAGACAGAGACAGAGATAGAGATAGATTATATATATATATATATATATATATATATATATATATATATATATATATATATATATATATATATATATACACACACACACACACACACACACACACACACACACACATATACATATACATACATACATACATACATACATACATACATACATATATATATTCCACCCAGAAGCAACTTACAGCAACAAGAAGAAAAAGCACTCTCCAACCTGAAGAAAGACAACAACATAATCATTCTCCCAGCAGACAAAGGAAATGCCACAGTGGTGATGAACACATCTGACTACCAAGCCAAACTATCCAACCTACTCCAAGACCCTGCTTACAAACCTATAAACACAGACCCCACCACCTACCTGGAAAAAACCACCAAATCCAAAATAAAAGCCTCTGCCATCAGTGAAGAGATCCAGCAAAGAATCATCCTCAGAGAGAAATCTTCCAGATGCCCCAAACTCTATGGACTCCCCAAGATACACAAAGAAGGAACACCACTCAGACCCATAGTCAGCTCCATAGGCTCACCTCTACAGAACCTTGCCAAATTCCTCGCCAAACAACTCCAACCCTACGCAGAATCCATCACCTCAAACGTACAAAACTCACTCCACTTCATAGAAACAATAAAGAAACAAAACTTACAACCCAGTGACCTACTTGTGAGTTTCGACGTCATATCCCTCTTCACCCAAGTGCCCATAAAAGAAGCCTTGACAGCCATCCAGAAAAAACACAACCCCCCTAAACACATCCTAGACCTGACCAACCACTGCCTAACCAACACATACTTCATCCATAATGGACAAAGATACAAACAGATAGAAGGAGCACCAATGGGATCACCCCTCTCTCCTGTCATTGCAAACTTATACATGGAACATTTTGAAACCAATGCCTTAGACAAATCTGAACACAAACCCAAACTCTGGCTTAGATATGTTGATGACACTTTCGTGATTTGGCCACATGGAAAAGAAAAACTGGACAACTTCCTCACACATCTCAACAACCTACACCCCAAAATACAATTCACCATGGAAATAGAAGCAAACAACCAACTTCCCTTTCTGGATGTCCTAATCTACAAAAAACCCAATGGCTCCCTAGGACACACCATCTACCAGAAAAAAAAACACCAACCGCTACTTAAATGCACAATCCCATCACCACCCTGCACAGATCAACCTTGTAGCCAAGACCCTCATCTCCAGAACCAAACGCCTAGTCGACAAAGACCACCTGAAAACTGAATTACACAAACTCACAAATGTATTAATCTCCAATGGATTCCAAAGAAAAACAATCACCAACCTAATCCAAAAGGAGACTCCCCCAAAAAACCAAGATACAGAACAGGAAAATGGCATCGCCCTCCTCCCTTACATCAAAGGCACCACAGATAAAATCAGCAAAATTCTCCACAAGCACAATATCAGGACAGCCTTCACCACTGACCAAAAAATAGCCAACATCTTAAGAAACCCCAAAGACAAAATCCAGCTAGAAAACCAAGGAGTCTACGAAATACCATGCAAAATCTGCCCAGCAATATACATAGGACAAACAAACAGGAGAATAAATGCACGCATCACAGAACACAAAAATGCAGTAAGAAAAAAAGAAAAAACTTCTTCCCTTTTCCAGCACCTTAAAGCTACAGGACACGAAATCAACTTTGAAGGAGCCAGGTTAATCTCCAAAACAGAACACCTCCACAAGAAAATAATCATGGAAGCCATCGAAATAGAGAAACACCCCCACAGCATGAACAAACGTGATGATACCTCCCGCCTACCAAACATCTGGAAACCAGCCCTAGCCAACAAACGAACACCACCCACCACCCAAGCCGTTAAAATACAAACATATTTATTTAAACATATATATATATATATATATATATATATATATATATATATATATATATATATATATATATATATATATATATATATATATATATATATATATATATATATATATATATATATATATATATATATATATATATATATAAAGGCAACATTAAAAATAAAAATATGGGTTTCTGCCTGGATGGTTTTCTGTGATGAGCCAAAGGACAGAAAGAGGGAGGAGTGAGCTCCATCCCATATTTGGGGTTTGTAACACACACACACACACACATACATACATACATACATACATACATACATACATACATATACATACAATTTCAGTTCTAGTCTATCATATTTATCATAACTATAACCAAACATGAAAAATGCAAATTCTTGTATTAGGCCATATATATTTAGAAATTAAAGAAAAAAAATGGAAGGTGACCTCCTCCTATATATCCTTTTCTTCCGAGCCAGTCAAAAACATGGCTGCTATAGTTTGAACCAACTGTAGTTTCAAATAATTGATCCAGTCATGGGAAAGAGCTGATCTGGGATCTGCTTCTGACAGCAAAATGTCTGTTGCTGGCACAATTGTGACTTTGGCTCCATATTTCCCTCCCTCCTCATCATCTAGCTATCATTTGCTTTCTTGGCACAGTCTCTCTCACTCACTCTCTCACTCATTTAATATGTCCCTGTACAAGCCTGATATAATTTCTGACTGTCAGATGTACCATTTACACAACCTATTTATTGGATGAATTTAGCCTATTGTCTGTTCATGAATTATGTGAACAGCTTTAGATATTTGGAAAACGGTTTGGTATTTGAATTGTTTATTGAATGTTTTATGCAAACATATGTAGCTCCTAAATTGCTTGCAGACTATTTCTGGAAATATTTGTACCAAATCTGTTCCAGAGGAAATTCCAGCTATACGTTTAGCAATCTAGTCATTGAGGTCACATGATTGCATTAGAAAATGCTTGGCTTACCATGTATGGTTGCCTTGGATAGACAAACAAAAATAAGGCAGAAATGCCTTTGATGGCATGGAGAGCATGAATTTGCAGGAAGAGTTAATAGGTGATCTTCCTTATCAAACTATAAAACCCTTTCCTGCTGTGCTGCTACATACTTGACAGGGCCAAATCTGAATATAGCAGATAGCTGAGAGACAAAAAGTTTTGAAGCCAAAACAATATTCCTCATAGAGATATTTATTTGTTTCTTTTACTTAAATAAAAGGTTTTTAAATTTTATTTTAATAAAAGCTATTTTATTAAAAGCTCCCAAAGTAACATGAATAATACTAAAAACAAAACTGCCCCTATTCTCTGGCTTGCTGGACTCTCTCCTTCCCTCCCTCCCTCCCTCCTCCTCCTTCCCACTCCCTTTATCCCTCTCTTCTTTACAATTATAAAACCATACTTTGATAAATTTTATTTCCTGAGGTCATATCATGTCCAAAAACCTTTACGAAGATCCTACCATACTTCAGCATCTGTACCAAGGAAAGGAAAGTTCAGATAGATGTCTCAAATGCTTACTACATCCTATTTCAGGCTCTAGGAAGAAATCATTTCTCAGAGTTACACAACAGTTGGAAACACTTCTCTGGTGAAATCAATCTGTGTTCAGTAAATAAATAATCGATCAAAATACCTGCTCACTGACATTGTGCAAAGGACCAGATAAAATCCCCAGCCAATTATTTTACTGTCTGAGAGTCAGGTAGCAGGCAGATAAACAGTCTTTCTGTTCTCTATGGAGTCTTTTCCTGAGCTTGTTCTGCTTCCTTTCTGATCATAAAAGGAAGAGAGAAACAATATTGTGCAAGGCAAAAAGGTTATACAAGGTCAAAAAAAGAGAAAGACTTTAAAAAGTCAAAGCTTCATGGTTTCTTCCTCCTAAAAGCTGCAAAAAATTTGCTCCAAACCTCAAATTTTAAAAATTTTATGTTGATAAGAACTTTGGAGCCATAAGGACAATTACCCTAAATCTGACACACCAAGGACAAGAACTGAAGTACTTTAGCATTAATTTAGCATTTGAAAGGATTGTTTCATCAGATTCTTTTTTTTAAAGAAAAATAAGACTGTAAAACCTCTGAGTTATCCCAAGTATTATTTAAAAATGTTAAGAAGGTGAACATCTTTCAAAATGTTACTAATCTTTCTCTTTTTGTTACTTCCTTTTTCATTGAATGGATATTTAACACAGTAACATAAAAAAGCTGAAAAAATGAAAAAAAAACCAAAAAGAAGATAGAAATATATAAGCCATAAAAAACCACCTGAAAAATTAAACTAACAATTGATTATCTTAGCACATGGATGTAATAAAACCATTACTAAATTAAATCAATATTCAAAAGTTAACAAATCATAAATCAAAATACATAAATAAATAACAAAAGTTCATATCTGAACTAAAATTTATCCTTGTTTAATATGTCAGGCAAAGCTAACATTCAGACCTTTTGTTAAGAGGAATTGAATTGCCAGGAAATTGTTTGGCAACTAACCCCAACCCACATATTCAAAGTTATTTGCAGCATATACTATCTTTCTTCAAATAAATTCCATTTGATCATTTGAGTCTTGATCTTATTCATCAAATAGCCTGATGCCAAACCATATGTTTATGTTCCATTATCCGTTCTAGGATATCCCTTGATTAGTAACTGGAAGAACTTCATTAGCATATAATTTTAATGTATGTTCTTGGTTTGTCAACTTAAATTCCAAAGGTTGCTTTTTCCTTGTTATGTATTCATTGTCAATGGTTCTAAAGCTAGAAGAAATAAAAAAAGGCAAGGCAAACTTATTTTATTATAATACTTTTTGTGATAAAAGTCTATTTAATATTATCTGAAAAAACCTGTGTGTGTGTGTGTGTATTTTTTTAAAAAAAATTATTTTATTATTATTATTTATTGGATTTGTCAACCACTCCCTCTCCCCTAGGGGACTCGGGGCGATGTACAGACAGAATAAAACATTATAAAAACATTATATACAGCAATTACAAAACCCCATAAAAACAAATTAAATACAAGTCTGTACAATAGTGCATAGATTAATTAATGATTAAACCAAATTAAAATACCCCAGAATTTAAAATAACCAGTCAGGAGAGTCAAGGGATTAGATCATGATTGCGATTGGGTCAGGCCAGCTAATTGGAACAGGTGGGTCTTGAGTTCCTTATGGAAGGAGCGGAGATCAGTAATGATTCTAATGTCAGGGGGGAGGTCGTTCCAGAGGGTCGGGCCCATCACAGAGAAGGCCCTACTCCTGGGCGTCGCCCGCTGGCATTGTTTGGCAGACGGCACCCAGAGGAGTCCCTCTCTGTGAGAGCGAATTGGTCGCAGGGATGTATGGGGTAGGATGCGATCCCACAAATAACTAGGTCCTGAGCCATGCTGTGACCGAGCCGGAAACCGGACTGGCGCGGGTCTAGATAGTCAATTTCCTCCAGGTGACGAGGGAACTGATGCGCCACCCCACTCTCTACAACCTTCGCTAAGAAGGGAAGGTTGGAGACAGGATGATAATTGGCAAGCTCTAATGGGTCCAGGGAAGGCTTCTTAAGTAGGGGCCTCACCACCGCCTCTTTCAAGACAGCTGGCAAGGACCCCTCCCTCAACGAAGCGTTCACTAGTCCCAGGAGCCAGCCTCGTGTAACCTCCCAGGCTCCCAACCCATCTATGTTTTTAAAAAATGAGACACAATAAATCTCATGATTACGAAAGGCCATTCCAAATAATCAAAAACTTACTTTGGAACATCATAGCCACTTTCATATTTTTCTATTTTATATTGTCAGAAGAATTTAAAATATTGCCGATATTGTCTCTCATGTATCACTTCAAGACAAATTTGATCTCATCATGTATTAAATTGTTAAAAAGCCATTTAATCTCTTTGCATGTATTGCCATAAATAGATAGTAATCAACATTCCTAGAGAGATTAGAAAATGTGATTTTGGATGAACTGAACCACTCCTCTCTTTGTAAATCCAAGAAATAAATGCCTCTTGCCATAAGGAAGGAATCACATCATGCAGCATATTTACATCTTTGGCTCTATGTTCCAAAACTCAATGCAGTTCAATAATATCAAGGCCCTCATTCTGTGAACTCCTAAGCATAAGTCAAGGAGTTTTAAAAAGTCTAATAACTACCGCAGATACTATTATGTTGCATGTTGTTATTACCCAAAAAGACTGTCAAGAATTTTATTTTAATCTTCTATAGAAAAGCTTACTGAGTAATTCATCATGCAACATTTATTAAAAGCATTTTCCTCTGATTACTGAACATTTAAAACATATCATAAGCTTTCATATTTATTTGTTTAGAAAAAAAATCTGCAATGTGTAATTGGAAATATACATTTTTCTTTCCTAATTGTAATTTGTCAATTTTCTTTCCTGATTAAAATGATTACAGATATGCCTACTTCAGGTGTTTATATGTAATACATTGAAATCAGGCTGTTATCTGTGAGCCCTTTCAGTGAACGAGTATTACATATTATCAGTTTATAAATATTCTAACTGTTTGAAAAAAAAAAGGAAATGTAGGTGACAGAATGTTAATAAATAGTGCAGAGGAAATTGAAACACAAGGTGCTTAAGCCAAGAGGGGAAAATATGTGGTCTTGAAGATACTTTCATCCATACCCTCCTTGCCAACATGACTAATGGTCAGGAATAACAAAAGTCCAGTCTGAAAATATCTGAAAAGTGACATTTGCTCCATTTTGGGTTGGGAAGCTCAAACTTGTAACAGTTACAGTCAACAGAGAATAAACAAAAGTCCTAGTCCAGGAAAGAGAAAAGTTTTTGGCTGAAGAGGCAAAATATATTTAAAGCAGGGGTGTCAAACTTGATTTCATTGATGGCTGCATTAGAGCTGTGTTTGACCTTGGGGGGGAGCTGGGAAGGGTGGGGTCAAGGTGGGTGTGACCAACTCAACATCATTCGTGTTGAGGGTGCTTGTGGTGGTCTGAGCATTCTGCCAGTGAAAGCAGGCTCCCGAGCTCCATTTTGGCTGCGACGGCATCCTGCAACCCTCTGTCTGCAAAAACGGAATTTGGGAGAGCTGCCCATGGCCCTCACAAGCTCCATTTTCAGCTGCGACAATCTCCTGCAACCCTCTGCCAGTGAAAACAGAGTTGGAGTGCCCCCCACAGCCCTCACAATCTGTTTTCAACGGTGATGGCCTCCTGCAATCCTCTGCCAGCGAAAATGGATCTTGGGAGAGTCACACGCAGCTGTCCTGAGCTCTGCTTTTGCTGGCAGAAGCATTGTGGGCCAGTCCTTTGCTGTTTCCAGGGCGGCCCTGTGGCCAGATCAAAGCACCTCACGGGCTGGATCTGGCTCCTGGCCTTGAGTTTGATACCCCTGATTTAAAGTAAGAAATGGAGATACAAGGCTGAGTGGTCGAAATTTGATGCAAAGAAAACAGAAGTGCAAGAAGCTCAGAAAGAAAGGTGAAAACAAAGAAAACCTTCCAAAAAGTGTTGGTGAATGAGGGACTGTTGACCAGAATATCTATGTTGGGTAAATGTATAAGTTGCAGCAGTTGAGGTTTTGTAGATAAAAGTGAGTTGGGAAACAAGTGGACTGTTATGAGAAATCTGGGGTCACCATATTTTGGCAAAATACAACTTTTAACATGTCTCTCCACTGTTGATGCTAACCTGGGTACTTAAGTAGTTCATACATAAATCTTATACAATGTCTTTGGCACAGATTATAATTTATATTTAGATATATTTTATCATAGAGGAGTAATGTTTAGATGTGCATGTCTGTCTGTATATCTATCTACCTATCTACCTATCTACCTATCTACCTATCTACCTATCTACCTATCTACCTATCTACCTATCTACCTATCTACCTATCTACCTATCTACCTACCTACCTACCTATCTACCTATCTACCTATCTACCTATCTACCTACCTATCTACCTACCTACCTACCTACCTACCGATCTATCTGCCTGCCTGCCTGCCTGCCTGCCTGCCTGCCTGCCTGCCTGCCTGCCTCTCTATCTATCTATCTATCTATCTATCTATCTATCTATCTATCTATCTATCTATCTATCTATCTATCTATCTATCTATCTATCTATCATCTCTATTTGTCTAAAATTGTACCATAGAGTGAATTTATATATTGATTAACAAATAAAATATTCAGATTTTGATGATGGCCACTTGGGGGGGGTGTGTCTATGAGTCACTTAATAACCATTATCCATCAGGCTGTACCATTCTCCAATACCCATTTCTGAGCCATCTTCAAACAATCCACACCAACATCACTTTGTAATTGCCAATCTGGATGTTTCTGTGGCCAGATATGCAGATCAATGATTTGGAAACAATCAAGGGAAATTAAAACAGACAAAATTAGTGTTATGTTTATTATCATTGAAAAGAGAGTTTACTCTGCCTCTAGAGAGAGCTTAAGATAAAAATGGTATTTATTTGTTATTCACTGCTACCTTAAAGCTAAATAAAAGTGCATTTTGAATGTCTTAAAAAAACTAACTTGGAAGAGAAGAAGCAGTTGCTGTTGAAATGAGCTGACTAGTTGCAAACATGAACAAAATTGAAACAACAGCTTGTGCTCTAGTGAGGCTTGTAGTATTTAAGATCACAGCTCAGTTGTGAGACACATAACAAAAATCAAATTTGCAACCTCATCAAGAAAAAGGGAAATTGTCCGACTGATAGATAGAATGCTTCTTGCAAGTCAGTGTTGGTTGTGAAGAAAGCCAGCAATATGGGAATTCATAGAATTTCTGCAAGAGGCTGTTTCCGAGCATTGGTAGAGCAACAGAAAAGCAATGAGTGACTGTCTAAAAAGCTATACTTATGAGTCAACACTTCTCTTATTTCATAAAGTGGACAACTTATTAGCATGTTGTGCTGGGGGACAAGTAAGAGAAAGACTGAAGTAAAAAAAAAGGTCTTGGAGGCATTGGGCCCAAGCCATTTAAAGCTTCAATGACCAAAGATGGCACTTAGAAATGAACTTGAGAGTCAAAATGTTTCCTGTAACTATTACAAGTTTAGGCTTCCTAACCCAAGAATGGGGACAATGTCACTTTTCAGTTATTTTCAAACTGGACTTTTGTAATTCCTGATCATTAGCCATTTTGACTGCGGCACAATGTAGAGTTAGGATTATCAGCATTATTTCCATAGCAGTGACGTGCGGTCAGTGGAGGCAGGGGAGGCAGAGCCTCAAGGCCCTGATCATAAAAAGAAAAAAATGAGGGAAAAAGGTCCCCTTCATGTTGACTTGGGCTCCGGTCCAGCTACCACCAACCAACGCCTGGGAAACACAGCTCCTCGGAGCTTCTCTATGCAGCCACGCTGCCCCTTTTGTTGCTTTCCCATTCAGACGGCTGCGCTTTCACCCCGCTCAAGCCTTGCTGCCTGCATGGGAAGCCGCCTGCATGGGAAATGGGAATGGGAAGCGCAGCCGCTTGAATGGGAAAGCAACGAAAGGGGCAGCGAGGGCGGGCGGGAAAGCAACGAAAAGGGCAGCGAGGGCGGGCGGTGGCTGCAGGCGGCAAGGCTTGAGCAGGGTGAAAGCGCAGCCACCTGAATGGGAAAGCACCGAAAGGGGCTGCGCTTTCATCCCGCTCAAGCCTTGCTGCCTGCAGCCACTGCCCGCCCTCACTGCCCCTTTCGGTGCTTTCCCATTCAGGCGGCTGCGCTTTTACCCCGCTCAAGCCTTGCCACCTGCATGGGAAGCTGCCTGAATGGGAAATGGGAATGGGAAGCGCAGCCACCTGAATGGGAAAGCAACGAAAGGGGCAGCGAGGGCGGGCAAGCAACAAAAGGGGCAGCGTGGGTGGGCGGTGGCTGCAGGCGGCAAGGCTTGAGCGGGGTGAAAGCGCAGCCCCTTTCATTGCTTTCCCATTCACCCTGCTCAAGCCTTGCCGCCAGGCCCCGCGGAGCCGCTTTTCCTGGGCAGCGATTGGTGAAGCCACTTGACAACCACACAGCGGCCCGCCGCCTCTCGGGTCTTTAGGAAGCAAACGTAAAGCAACCCACCGCCACGGGCCCGCGTTTGTGGGTGCCGGCGGCTGCAAGCCTTGGATGGGGTCTTCTTCTTCTTTCTCCTCTCCCACACCCCTGGGAAGCTCCTGCCCCCATTTTGTGCATCTCCCTCCCTCACCCCGATTTTTTTCTCGGAGTCGGCGGCTCGGGAAAGGCCCGCCCTGTAGGTGAGTCTCTCGTTTGATGTGGGGCCATTCCCGGGAGCCGGCGGGTCTTTTGCTGGCTGCCAAGGCAGGGCTTCGCTGATGTGACGATGCTGAAGAAGCCGTGCAGGGGGAGTTAGGGGGATACAGAAGGCCCGAGGGTGCTGGGGATTGGGCTTTGGGTTGGTGGGAGACCTTGAAGGAGTAGGGGGGGAAGGGACTGGCGCCGGTGGAGGAAGCAACGCTACGTGGATCAGTGCACTCTGTAGTCCCCTTAATGTTCACTCAGGAAGGTGGGGAATGGGACCACGTGTGCTGGAGGCTGAGGCTGCCTCAGCCTCCTGCACACGTGGTCCCATTCCCCGCCTTCCTGATGACGTCACCAGCCTCACCAGCCATAACCCTCACCGCACATCACTGTTCCATAGTGACATATTTCAATCAACAACTGGCGCAATGCATTCTAGATTAACTGAAAATTCTGGATGACTTCAAAAGACAGTATCATGTATAGTATATGATTATAGTCCAGATAGGTATGATAGGGGTGTGAGTTATCATTGCAAAGTCCTCATACTGCAGATAAGGCTACAACTGGTATAATGTTGCTTAAGATATTGTGCAGCTCAAGATAGTGATACACGGTTACAACTACAATGAATATACTAATAATATCCCATTCTGACATATAACTTCAAGTCCTTCACATAAATATGGGGAAAGGACAAACCATGCAGCATTCCACAAAAGGACAACTGTGTGACTGTTCCCTTTTCTCCCATTCCCATTGATCAGAATCAATCACTATAAAAGGAAAATAACTACTGATTCTTCCAAATTCCAAACCTTGAAAACAGGACACCATGCTTCTTTATATCTAAGGCTATTGAAAAGTCTGGCAGAACAAGGGGAAGTACTTCCCCCATTCAGGTATTAATAAAAATCATCCACAGCAACAACCAATGTTGTTCCAATCACATGTCAAGACCAGGTATTTACTTACCTTCCCTACCAATTCGCAAATGTGAGCATGCACGCACTTCATTCGGAGGTGCCATCTCCGTGCATGCGCTAAGCCTTCTGTGCATGTGCTTTTCACTAAAAAAGGGCCTAAATGGAATGCCATAGAGCTGGGGCAGGTGGGTGGGGCAACCAGCAATTTTTGCTACCGGTTCGGGTGAACTTGTCCAAACCGATAGCATACCAACTCTGATCCAGACCTGAATCCTCATTACAGAGACACTGATTGATAGATCAATATATATTTTGGGGGAAAAATTCATACTGCAAAATTTAATTTCCATTCATTTAAAAAAAAAATCTTATATTGGCATATCGCTTATTGAATTTTATATGGCTTTGCTTTCTTTATATGTATGCATATGTATTCTATTATTGTAATTGTATTTTGTTATTTTGATTTGTAAAATTTTGCTTGGGGCATTTTTTTCCCCCCTAACTGTTTTTTTGGTACAGTTTCTTAGACAGGGAGGATCTTCAGCTTCTAATTTTTTCCCACTGCTTTATTACTTTAGCGCATATAAGTTTTGTATTTGTCAATCTTCCATTACCTTGCCCTTCAGCTACTCTTTTGATTTGTGTTGTGACTGTTGTCGAGGCTGTAGTTTTATCACCCATAGCAAATAAAAGTTATTGTCACTCTTTAAAGCCTAGCTGTCACTCGAGAGTCCACAAGTTCAATGGTATTCTGTTGAGAGAAAGCTGTAATGCCAATGAGCAGATGAGACAATTAGATTGTAACCATTTGTTTAAAGGATTTAGAGCTTCTTTATTGCCTCTGCAAGCCATTATTAGACTTTTATTGCTTTGCCATATATGGAAGGACAGATAAGGCAAGAGATAACTTTATCGTCTGTGGGACTTGCTTGTCAGGGAATACACTAAAAATGACATCTAGGAACCCATAAAAAAGTATGCACATTGAGACCCATATCATGTACTTTGGAATATTATCAGCATTTCTTATTCAGTCCAGATGTATACAAAATGGAAAGAAATTGGCCTTTGTGTGTGTGTGTAGCACACTAGAATCAATAGCTCAATGGCAAAACAGCACACTTGGGTATAAGAATACAAAACACAGTGCATTGATTTAATGAGACCTTGGTCTTATGACCAGAAGGGATCTTTGCCTAAGAACTCTGTAATGAATTGCAGCCAAATTCCAAAGTTCCCAGTAGGAGTTAATGTTTCTGATAGTATCACCTCAATCTGTTTCAGGTCTATTTTAGCTCAGCAATTGCTCTGGTCACTCTGGCAGTTACCATTGTCAGAAGAGAAGGCATAAGTCAGATGAGGGGGCATATGTCCTATCCAAACAGGACAGGTACTATACAGACAGATAGTTAGGACCGCAAAAAAAAAAAAAAAAAAAAACCACAATTGCACCCAACCTGCCTTCTATTGAAGACCTGTATACTGCAAAGTCAGCAAGAAAGCTGAGAAAATATCTACAGACCCTCACATCCTGGACATAAATTGTTTCAACTCCTCCCCTCAGGATCCCACTTTAGAGCATTGCATGCCAAAGCACACAGGCACAGTTTTTTCCCCTGGTGCTATCAGTTAGCTGAACATCTAATTCCAACAGCACTGTCTTATGTCTAAGGATATTTACCCAGGTAGTAGAGCTGTATTACTACCATATTATCATTCTCATCTTTCTCTACTACCTTCTCTTATTTGTATCCTATGATACTTATCGTTTTTCTGTTTTTTATGTAGAGAGCTTATGCACCAAAGACAAATTCCTTGGGTATCCAATCACATTGGCCAATAAAGAATATACTATTCTATTCTATATTTTATATTGCTCTATTAATTTTAAAATACAGACAATTCTCATTTAGCCACTGTAATCTATTCCAGTGAAATAAAGGGGAGAAGGAAAGAGAGATGTTCGGGAGGGGAAGGGAAGGAGGTGGGAGGAGAGAGACAGACAGACAGACAGACAGACAGACAGACAGACATGCAGTGAAAATTGCTGGTTGCTGCTATTTAAATAAAGTTCTCCCATGCACCTATGCCAGTGCTTCTCACACTCTGGCCTGCATTGATTTAGACATAAAGGTTTGACCATAAATGCATGCATTCATTGGAAAATGTTTTCTTTTACTACAACTACAATTTGCTATATCATTTATAACTATTGTATTTGCCAACAGTCGATAACTGAAGCAGTCACTAAACAAGGATTACCTATACAGACTATGCAGTCTGTAATGCCCACCAACCATGAACTACTTCTGAACAGGTTATTTGTGAGAGAGACAGAAAACAGGAGTGAAAATGTATCTGTTGTTTTTACCAGCACAGAAAAACTAAAATCCCATGAAAAATCATAGTAATTTAAAAAAAAAAATGCTGAGACCAAAAGATAAAAATTGCATAGCAGAAAGGGAGGGGGAGTGTTAAACATCCTTTACACACTGCAGTTGCATAGAACAATCTTGGTGTCAAAATGTTGATTCATGATTTGGCCAAAGCCCTGTTCACTTCTTGGAATGAGTATGTGATAAGGGATGAAATGTGAAGCCTACCAAGTACAGGGTAGAGGATTTATCTTGCAGTGATAAGGGTTGCAAAGGTCTAATTGGGGACACAGAGAGCTGGCTAGCAGCTCTATTTCAGGGGATTATATCTCTCCTAGAGAAGGAGGAGCTATGGGGGCTGTTACAGGATCACTGTGAAGAATAATATCAGCATCTATCAGACAAAGTTTCTCAACTTTACTTGGAATAGGATGTTACCTAGATAGATCTTTTGGAAGTGACTCATCTGAATTATATTACATGGAATAGTGTACTGATCCCATGCCTGTGAATAAACCAGAACACAGGCTTGACTTTTTGCCACTGTTTAATTACTGAGATAATGAATCCTTTGGCTGAGGGCCCAGACAACTCATGTTCAACAGAGTAACTCTGCAGCAACCCAGATAATTCAAATGAAGCAACACAGATAGTCCAAATGAACAGACCCGGCTAGAATACACAGATAGATTTTCTTAACTACTAATTCGAACGGTTGTTTCCTGCAAATGTTCCCTCCCAACACCTCACCTATAAACTCTCTTGGGAGGGGCCAATTCACAACCATCTGTGCTTAATCATCTTCTGTGAGTCTGCCTACGAAGTTACTGCTTCCGTTTCTCAGCCCTTCTCAATCTAGCATCAGGGACAAACTGCCTTTGATCCTCCCCATTGCTCCATGCCTCAGGCACCTCCTGGTGGCCAACGAGTCTCTCTGGTCCCTGCTCTGAGTCTGAACCCTGCACAGGGTCCTCCACATCGTCCAGGGCAGACTCATATGTTTCCTCGCTATCCGAGTCCATTGCAGCTCAACCAGATCCTGCTGGGTCACAACAGAATAGTTTGTCATACCTGAGGAAGTAGACAGGTCCCTGCACCTGTGAACTCAGCCACTTGTCTTCTGAATCTATGCCCGCCCCCGGCTGGTCAAGAACTTCCAAGAGGTGGAGTGTAGTTGGATCCAAATGGTAGCTAATGCCTCTTTAAGCAAAGAGGTGATCTGCCAGCCTTGAAGGAGGCAGTGATACATTCCCTTCTCAAAAGGCCATATTTCAACTCAGTTGATTTATTTTGCTGAGTAGTCAATCTTTTCTTTTCTGGGAAGTTTGATGAGAAAATAATTGGCTTTCAGCCACAGAGAATACGGGATCAGTGGATTATCTAGATCATTTTCAGTCTGGATTCAAACATTGGTCATACATAAATTGCTATCTAAAAGGCATTAATCACACTTGTGTATGACTTATGTAGACCTCAGGATATGAGTGACATCCATTCTGGTTCTCTTGGATCCCTGGTGGCTTTCAATACAATAAACCATGGTATCCTTCTGGATATGTTGCAGATAATGGGAGACACCATTTTGTGGTGGTTGTCTTCTTACTTCCATTGCCAATACCAGTTGTTGCTGGAAGGGGGAGGTGTTCAGTCCTAGATTTCTATAATTTGGGGTGTCTCAAATATTGAGTTCCTCACCACTCCTCTTTAACATCTCCATGAAACTACTAGGTAATATTATCTATCAGTGCAGGGTGCAATATCATCAGTATGCTGATGATACTCATACATATCCACATCAGGTGGGCAGATGACTCTGAGTTGGTGCTGACTGCAGGCTGTGAAGATCTATAATTGGTTATGCCTGAACTCTAGCAAAATAAAGTGTCTTTAGGTTCTCTCTCCCCCGGCTTCCAGGGTTTGGTGACATATTATATATAGCACTTCCCAGACAGAGCTGTAGGCAATTTGGTTGTCATCCTGGATTCATGGGTCCTGCTCAGGGATTAAAGGAGGTCTTTGCACAGTTATGCATGGTGCACCAATTGTGCACCAATTGAGAGACATTGCTCATGGTCACTTCATGCCTTGGTGAATTCCCAGTTGGATTATTGCAATGCACTCTATATGGGGCTGCTTTTGAAAGAAATTGTTTGCCCCCTGTCTGACTTGAAAATAGACCTATTCTGGAGACTAAATCTACTACATTTAATTAAACAACAATTGACAAGAAAGTATATTAAGAAACAAACATGGATTTTTGACCCAGGATGATCTATTTTTAACTTTTGGGATGATCCAGGATAGTTAATATGCTGTGGTAAATTTTCTACAAATGGATTACAATAATAATTTGTTGACAGAGAGTTTTGAAACTTTAACTTTGTTCTGTTTTACTCTTATTGTTTTTCCTGTTAATTACTTTGTCACTAATATAATATACAGAAAACAGGTCAACAAGTTGTCAATAGATTCAGTATTTTAAACTTTTGGGAGGGCCTGTTTTGGTAGGAACTAATGTTATAGAAATATATTAATCGGTAGTGGAAGGAACAATATGTGTATGATGTGTTGGGGTTTTATTGATGCATCTTTTTAATGTTCTCATTGCTTTGTGTTTTGGGTTTTCTTATATGTCTTCTTAGAACTTTATTTAGCTTTGCATTTTAACTTTGTTCTGAATAAAACAAAATGAAAACATAGGAAAAAAAAGGAACACCACCCCAAAATTGCAATTGGTCCAAAATATGACTGTCATGAAATAATGGATACCTCTCAATGTTGCACCATTGCTGTGCGAGCTGCACTGGTCCCAATTTCTTCATGGGTGCAATTGGGGGTGCTAGTCACGGCACAGGGCCAGACTATTCTGCAAAACTGCTTCTCTGTGAGCCCATTCCATTAGAGTGTATAGCACAAGGATGTTCCAGAATCTTTCCTTGAAATGTTATCCAGTGGGATCTAGGTGGCATGCCTTTTCTGTAGCAGCCCCAAACATTGAGCCACTAAAGTTGATGAAGGGACATTGTTATGGGTTGGATGTTTGGTTTTTAGTCAAGAATTAAAACAACCTAAACTGCTGTTTATCACTGTTGTTAGTTACCAGAGTTGTATGCTCTAAGATGGACAGCCAGACTGAGAGAAGATTAAATGCTGCAGCAAATAGTATCAACAGAACCCAGCCCTTCCATTCTCCCTCTCTTCAGATAATCAGAGAGGTTCATAGCATCTTTACTTGCTCTGAATCTGTCTCCCACCAAAGGCAACTGCCGCCCCTTGTTCTGGCAATAGATAGAGCTGTCAACATAAGATATGTTGTCTTATTGTCTGTTGACTCTTCTCCGGGTTTTGCAGCAAAGAAAAAGGCAGGATAAAGATGCATGAATCATGCCCTGGAGAAGAGATGAAGCAGTATAATAGAGACAGGTGGTAAAATTTCAGTTACCACTTTGTTTGGATGACCTTGTAAATCATATTGAAGAAACTGTTTCAGACTATTTCTCAATTCACGGAAATATTCAGAGGAAATCAGTGGCTAGATAGCAAAGGTTTGGAAACAGAGGCTTCAATGAGAAAAAAGTTGGCAAACTAGCATGTTTAGCAATAAATACACATTTTTTTAAAAAATAGGGAATAGCAAAACTCTTTACAGGAAGAAAGGTCAATGGGCACTACATTGGCTGACATCCTCCCATTCTATGTTCTATGTGCCAAGAACGACGGCACAAGATGTGGTCTTAAGGAAGACTTCCATAGCCTGAATATGATTATTAAGAAAGCTTTCTCCTTGTTCCCCCAATGACAAATAAAACATAACAAACATATTCAGATGGACATGACCTCAAGAACTAAGCAGATTCATGCAGATATTAATTGCATGCTCATTACAGTTCCAGGCTAGTGTTCCTTTCAATTTTCTATACATGTGTGTCTTGACCATCATCTTTCAACATTTGTTGGCCTCTCTATGATATTTCAACATTATCTATGAATGTTGGAAAAGCCTTCTCAATGAGATCTTGAATGATGGAATCCTATTATATGTGTATACATTCCAGTGGTGGGATTCATTTTTTTTTAAACTACCTGATCTGTGGGCATGGCTTGGTGTGGGTGGTATGGCTTGGTGGGCGAGGCAGGAGAAGGATACTGTGAAATCTCTATTCCATCCCCACTCCAGGGGAAGGTTACTGCAAAATCCCCATTTCCTCCCAATCAGTTGGGACTTGGAAGGCAGACAATAGATGGGAGCGGGGCAAGTCAGAGGTGGTATTTATCGGTTCTCTGTACTACTCAAAATTTCCACTACTGGTTCTCCAGATCTGGTCAGAACCTGCTGAATACCACCTCTGATACATTCTTGGCAACAAATTGTTATGCTAGAATGAATGCTGGGATTCCATTATATGCATACACATTCTTGGAGGCAAACTGTTATGCTAGAAAGTTGCGACTAATCAAAGCTGACTAAATTAAGATAGTTAGGTTTTTAATCTAATCCAGTAAAAGGTAATTCCTCCGATTTTGCATCATTTTAAAGTTTATTTAAAAATCTGGTACTGTTCAATCATGGACCATCTTCCCCCTTGAAAATTAATTTGTGGACAATCAACAGACAGTTATTTTTTTTCCTGGTTGCCCCTAATACAACTAAATACCAGTAAAAATCCTTTGGCTTTATTTATTAATTAAATGTATATGCTGCCCATCTCGCAGTTCAAGGAAATATGTTTTATAATTCCATCAACATTAGCCTAGCTGGATAATTCATAAAGCAGTAATATATTGGTAAAAAGAAATAACATTTTATTACATGTGGTGGTCATGTAAAAACTCTCTCAAAATTATTGGAAAGAAATACACCAAAATATTCTGAAAATAAAACTTGAATTAAAACCACCATTATGAAGTACCATCCCAAACAAATATAAATGAAAAAGATAATTTTTCGAATGCGCAGAAATGGATAAAATGACAATAGAACTAAAAGAAAGAGAAGAATTGGACTTCTATAAAGTATGGAATAAAATGTAAAAGTGGCTAGAAAACAGAAGCCAAGACAGAAAATAGAGAATACAAATATATGGAGATATAAATAATGAATACTATTATAAATGTTAATACTATGTTTGTTAAATTATAGGACAAGGTTATAGTGAGAAGAAGGCAATGAAGAAGGGAGAATTATAAAAGCTAAGAAGGAAAGCCGACCGAGAAAGCTGTAAAATTACTGTATATTGTTATGTATGTTCTGTGTTTTGTTTTGTCTTATTGGGGTTTTTTTTCTTTGCTGTGTCTTCCCTATTGTTTTTGAAGATCAAAACATTTAATTAAAAATATTTATTTTTTAAAAAAGAAAAAGATAATTTATGAAAATATATGGTGGAAGTGGCAAAAATCAATCTGGCACTACATTGGAAAACGTGCCCTCAGGATAGCAATGAAAGACTAAAATTGAAGAATACACGGCAATGGAAAAACAAATGAGAGACATTAACTGAATTCAAATAGGAATGGTTCTGATAGATCCTTCATGGTGAACCTATGGCGCACGTGCCAGAGGTGACATGCAGAGCATTCTCTGTGGGCATGCACGCCATCGCCAGCTGCTCTTTTGGTTTCCAGCATGCACATGCATGCCAGCAAGCCATTCTTCATGCTTGCCGGGGCCCTGGAAGTGTTCTGGCACGTGCGAAGATAACTGGCTATCACACATGCATGTGCTGGCAAACAGAAGACCAGGTGTGTGGATGTGCACTGGCCAGTTGGTCTTTGATTTTCTGAGGCTGCAGCATGCACACATGTTCCAGTTTGGATACTCAGTGCCGACAAGGTTCACCATCGCTGTTATAGATAGAATATATCACACAGAAAGACACTTAAAATATGTTTTGTGAAAAAAAAAAAGTAAAGCCATTTTATAAATAGAAATAACCACAACAATTAAAATGGGTACAGAAATGCGTAATCTGTCCCAAAGAAAGTATAAAAATATCCAAGTAGCAGTTGATGTCTGGAGGGAAATGGGAGAGGGGAAAAAGAAAAAAAAAAGTATGTGTGTATATGTGTGAATACCTTTTTCTTTTGCTTGTATTACTTAGTTAACCAATGGGAAAAAAGAAAAATTTTAAAAATCATTTTATGAGTATATCCTTTTCAGTAAGAAATATTTTAACAAGGAATTCTTTGCATTTATGCTGTTGGAGATTCAGTGAAATTAATACTTTATTTAAATCTGTTGCTTGATTTCAGTAAGAAGCAATTGCATATGTTAAGCAGCTGCATATTTTCAGAAGTTTATGTTCTATTGCTGTCACATGAGAGTAAACTACTGGACAAAGCAACTGAAAGATGTATTTTTCAGCTTCAGAAACAGAAACATATGCCTTCAAATATTCAATATTTGAAGGATCAGTGATATAGGTTAACCATGGATGACTGTATAATAATAATAATAAGTTTGAATTTATTAGCCGCTCCCTTTCCAAGTAGGACTCGGGGCGGCGTACAATGGGGCATATAAAACACAGAAAATATATAAAACACATAGGCGTACATACAGAACATACATACAGATACACAAACACGGACTCGGAGGAGGTAAACAATTTACATCATATAGACAGTTAAAAGACCCGCATTAAAATACCCCAATTGTAAAAACCCGATATAAAATTAAGATTTAACGTTTAAAATACAATTTAAAAACAGTTAGGAGGAATAAGAATAATTACGATTGAGCCAGGCCAGATAATTGAAAGAGGTGGGTCTTCAGCTGAACACGGAAGGAGCGGAGATCGGAAGTAATCCTGATGTCACGGGGGAGGTCATTCCACAGGGCTGGGCCCACCACAGAGAAGGCTCTGCTCCTGGGTGTCGCCCCCCGGCACTGTTTGGCGGACGGCACCCGGAGAAGTCCCTCTCTGTGTGAGCGAATTGGTCGTAGGGATGTGTGGGGCAGGATGCGATCCTGCATATAACTAGGCCCTGTGCCATGAAGCGCTTTAAAGATCATAATCAAAACCTTGAAACGCACTCGGTAGACCACAGGAAGCCAGTGCAGCTCGCGCAGGAGAGGTGTTACAGGGGAGTACCTAGTCCTCCCCATAATCACCCGCGCGGCCGCGTTCTGGACCAACTGTAGTCTCCGAGTGCATCTCAAGGGAAGCCCCATGTAGAGAGCATTGCAGTAATCCAGGCGAGACGTCACTAGCGCATGGGTGACTGTGCGTAGGGCATCCCGGTCCAATAAGGGGCGCAATTGGCGCATCAGGCGGACCTGATGGAACGCCCCCCTTGCCACGGCTGTTACATGGTTATCCATGGACAGCCGGGCATCCAGGAGGACGCCCAAATTGCGCACCTGTTCCATGGGGGCTAGTTGGACGCCCCCGATGGCCAGAGATGGAAACACCTGGTTGAACCGGGAGGCCGGAAGCCACAGCCACTCCGTCTTGGAAGGGTTGAGTTTTAGTCGGTTGCCATCCATCCAGACCCGTACGGCCTCCAGACACCGGGACATCATTTCGACGGCCTCATTGGGGTGGTTCGGGGTGGAAATGTATAGCTGAGTATCATCAGCATACAGATGATATCCCACCCCAAAACCACGGATGATCTCGCCCAGCGGTTTCATATATGTGTTGAACAGGAGAGGCGAGAGTACCGATCCCTGTGGCACTCCACATATGAGTGGCCTCCGGGTCGAACTCTGCTCCCCTGTCAACACACGTTGCGTCCGATCAGAGAGGTAGGAGCCAAACCACCGTAAGACGGTGCCCCTGACTCCCAGCCCCTCTAGCCGGTGCAACAGGATACCATGGTCGATGGTATCGAACGCCGCCGAGAGATCTAATAGGACCAGGATAGAGGAACAACCCCTATCTCTGGCCCTCCAGAGATCATCAACCAATGCGACCAAGGCCGTCTCTGTGCTGTGCCCGGGTCGAAAGCCGGACTGGCGCGGGTCTAGATAATCATTTTCCTCCAGGTGACGTGGGAACTGCTGTGCTACCACACTCTCTACAACCTTCGCTAAAAAAGGAAGGTTGGAGACTGGACGATAATTGACTAGGTCCGTTGGGTCCAGGGAAGGCTTCTTGAGCAGGGGCCTCACCACCGCCTCTTTCAAGGCGGCCGGTAGAGAACCCTCACCCAGCGAGGCGTTCACCAGGCCCAGGAGCCAGTCGCGCGTAACCTCCCAGGATGCCAGTACAAGCCAGGAGGGACACGGGTCCAATAAACATGTGGTAGGTCGCAGACGTCCACGCAACCTGTCCAAATCCTCGATGGCAACCGAGTCGAACTCCTCCCAAAGCGGTCCCTCAAGACTCGCAACGGGCGTCTCTACTGAATCACTGAAAGGGGTCCATCCCATCCGGATTTGAGCGACTTTATCCTGTAGATAATTCCCAAACTCCTCTGCTCTGCCCTGTAATGGGGCTTCCCGTGGTCTCTCAAACAAGAGGGAACGGGTCACCCGAAACAGGGCAGCAGGGCGGTTATCTGCAGACGCAATAAGAGCGGCACAATGTTGACGTTTGGCCGCTCTTAATGCCACAAGGTACGTCTTCAAATATGCTCGTACCTGTGCTCGGTCAAATTCGGAACGGGAGGATCTCCAACGACTCTCTAGGCGTCTCTTGTGGCGTTTCATCACCCTTAGCTCCTCGGTAAACCAAGGTGCCAGGGTGGTTCGTCGCCGCAAGAGAGGCCGCAAAGGCGCCACCCGGTCTAGGGCCCCGGTAGTCGCACTATTCCATGCGTCTACCAGGTCCTCCACTCGGGGGCGGGTCAGGTCCACAGTAGGTGGCCCAAGTTCCGTCTGGAACCTATCCGGTTCCATCAGGCGCTTGGGGCGGAACCATCTAATACCTTCCAGTTCCGCCTCCTCGCGGCGGGGGGTGGCACCAGGGAAGTCCAGCCGGAGAAGTGAGTGATCCGACCATGACAGGGGAATAGTGTCTAGATCCCCTATTCCCAGATCACTCGTCCACTGGCCAGAGACAAAAACAAGGTCCAGGGTGTGGCCTATGGAACCAAGGACTTAATTTATTGATGTAATAGATGTCTATAAATGCACATTTGACATGCTTTTACATTTTGTTTGATTATTTAGCATTTTTAAAAATACTTTTGTGTCCCTTTTTTATTTAATTAAAAAAAGAGAAAAGGATGAGGCCAATATATCAAATTAGAATTTCGGTGCTACCATAGGAAGCAGTGGCGATCCCTGCCGCCTGGAATGGGCATAAATGGGATGTGCGGGGGTCAAAAATGGGACACATGGAGTCTGAAAATGGGGCATACGAAGGCCAAAAATGGGGCATGCGGAGACCAAATATGAGACATGTGGAGGCTGAAAATGGAGTGTGTGAAAGCTGAAAATGGGATGTGTGGAGGCCGAAAATGGGATGTGCAGTAGCCAAAAATGGGGCATATGGCAGTGGCAATAGGTGGGAGTGGGGATGGGCGACGATGGCGGAGATGGGCAGTGGTGATCCCCACAGCGTTGAACAGCTGATCGGTGATATCCTGGGAGGACAATCCAACCGTCCATTAGCCGCTCGTGCTAAATCAAGCTGTGCAGAAGCTGACTAGGTGTCAGAGTTCAAAGTAACACCCCTGATGAAACAAGACACCAAGGCTTGAGTTTCTTCAAAGGTCCATTTTATTAGAAATGTCATATTTTTCCATAGTAGAAAATGTGACAGGCCTGAAGTCCCAAAGTTAAAAGATGGTTTCCAGGTCTGACACCAGGCTGTTGTTTGCTGTTTGCTGCAAGGAGGCAAACTGATCATTGAGACTGATCGGTGGGAGCTGGCGGGTGGGCGGGGCTTTGGCAACATTTGCTCTATAAGACCCACAGACATTTCCACCCATTTTCTGTAGTCAGCTTTTTTGCAAGTTGTATCCAATTTATCTGCATTTATTAAAGCACTGAACACAAAGGAATCTTGATTTGAACACATAATAATAATAATAAGTTTGAATTTATTAGCCGCTCCCTTTCCAAGTAGGACTCGGGGCGGCGTACAATGGGGCATATAAAACACAGAAAATATATAAAACAAATAGGCGTACATACAAAACATACATACAGATACACAAACACGGACTCGGAGGAGGTAAACAATTTACATCATATAGACAGTTAAAAGACCCGCATTAAAATACCCCAGTTGTAAAAACCCGATATAAAAATAAGATTTAATGTTTAAAATACAATTTAAAACAGTTAGGAGGAATAAGAATAATTACGATTGATGACCATGTATAATTTTAATCAGTGTTTGTAAATGCTCATATGCATAGATAGCTGATAAAAGAAGAGGGAAAGGACAAATAAAACTGCAGAAATTGTTGCATCAAACATTTTTGAAATTAATTAAAGCAATTCTCTAAATCAACTAAAAACAATCAGCTATGCAAATATATGGATCACAGAAGAATGATCTAAAACATGGGGAGTTTAGCTTTAGGATCTACTGAGATCACGGAGATCCCTGCTGCTAAGTGCATCCCTGCTATGCCATGTATTGGCACTTTTAGCAATGTATCATAAACCATGGGAAGCTTGGGCTCAAGTAAACCAGATAAATGTTCATCTATAGTTTATGGCTTGTAGAATATTCTCACAAGAGTATTTTTTCTATGGTGTTTTGTCTCTTTCCCTTTGTATGTTTACTGAATACACTTCAGGGTTTACTAGAAGTGCAAAGAAGGTTTTGAAGCATTCCTTGAAACCTCATCCTTCAATAGTTCAAGTATGCAGAACTATTGAGAGCCATGATGGTGCAGTGGCTAAAATGCAGCATTGCAGGCTAATTCTGCCAACTGTCCACAGTTCAATCCTGACCAGCTCAAGATTGATTCAGCTTCTGTGAAAATGAGGACCCAGATTGTTGGGGGCAATATGCTGGTTCTGGAAACTGCTTAGAGAAGGCTGGAAAGCACCATGAATTGGTTCATAAGTATAAGTGCTATTGCTACAGAGTCCTACCTATCCTCCTGTCACATTGTTGCCCCATTTTATCCGTGGCTGGTGAGGACAGTAGAAGGGGAAAAACAGTTATATGGGGCATTAGGAATAGCTTACAGAACAGTTTACAGAGAAGCAGGGATTATTTTGGTCTGCTTTGGTTTAATTTCAAATGCATAAGGGACTGATGTCTGGGTACACTTACATAGTTAACTCTTTCTGCATTCAAGATTCTGAAAAGTTCTCTTTTAGAAGCTTTTTTTGAAATGAATGGAAGGTGACAACAAAAATTATAGTTGTTTATATAGGATAAACCTTATTTGTTGACTGTATGCCATGTCATCTAATGGATTCACCCTACTCTAAGGTAGTCAATAGATAATTAACAGATAATGGATATAAAGGCACATGATGCTTATCAACATTATGTCTTACCTGTGGTTGGGGTGGGCAAATCTGCCACAAATGGCTTCAAGTAGTTTTTCTTTTTCTAATTTTGTTTTACTTCCATATCAGGATGAAATGTAGTTGAATTCACATGAATATTCATACACACATTCTGGTGCATTTATCCTATTACATACATTTGATTTGCACGTTATTCTGCATATAGTTATGGATTTTATTAATATTTCCATTTCTGCCAGCTATTTTCCTTAGTATTAAGCATTCATATGGGGTTATCCCCCAGGGTACGCAGTCCAGTGGTAAACAAAATACTTTGGAATGTACAGTAGGTTTCCTTATATAAATGAATTCAAATTTATATGTAGGCTTGGCAAGTATAAACAGTATCAGTTCCTATTAAAACTAAAAAAACTAAACTAAAAAAAACATGTTGTGTCCTTAGTGCTCTCTGAGCCGTGGGTTTTGTTTGTTTTTTTCAGACATTTCATTGCCCAACTTGGTAACGTTATCAGCATTAATGAACTCTATACTCTTTACTCTTTATATACTCTAGGTAGCTTGCACTGTCAATGAAAATTTACAAAATAGATGTCTGCATCTCTGAATCATATGGCAGTTTATAATGTGGGTTAGAACAACAAATAATCTGTATATCTGAGTGGCATCTTATGTAGTAGGACCTGTTTAAGATTTCTGAGCAGGATCCAGTGTAGAAGGATCTTTATTATGCAACACCACCTTGCTCTAGGAGAAGATGTTTTGTATGTTTATGATCAATGGCAATTTAGGGTAAGTGGGCTGTTCAAAATCAACAAGAAGACAGTTGGGCTATTATAATACAAGACCTGCCTCTTTTGTATCTGTATCACCATTACTTACACATTCAAATGCCAAAGAGTTTACATTGAGATGTTGTATCTGTCATCTGGCTTATTCTTAGATACACATATCCCAAGGGATATGCGTAATATAATATATATAATATCCACATCAGTTGTCCTTGAAAACTATTTGGGAGCTACAAAAAGGAGGCAGTAATGGACCTGCCACAATATGCCCATGTAGCACTGCAGCCAAGTCAGTTGGCTTCCAGGCACAATTCAAGATGTCATAAGGCCTTGTCACCTAAGGCAGAGGTCTCCAACCTTGGCAAATTTAAGCCTGGAAGACTTCAACTCCCAGAATTTTCCAACTGGGGAATTCTGGGAGTTGAAGTCCTCCAGGCTTAAAGTTGCCAAGGTTGGAGATGCCTGACCTAGTGGACCAGTTATCTCAGATAATTTTGGACCTTCTAGAACAGTGTTTCTCAATCTTGGCGACTTTAAGTCTTGTGGACTTCAACTCCCAGAATTCTGGGAGTTGAAGTCCACAGGACTTAAAGTCACCAAGATTGAGAAACACTGTTCTAGAAAAATCTGGTGGAAGAAGGGCATGCTTCAAATCCTATCAATGAAGCATCTAATGAGATTCCAGAAGCATAGCATTCTGGAATGATATATAACTATTCTGATGAATGTTGGAAAAGGGATAATTGTATTAAGATGCTTTATGGACAACTGGCTTGAGAGTCTCTTTCTTGCCTGAGACCAATCAATAAATGTCAACTCTACAGTTGACTTCTCCCACTTGAGGCACTGAATTGAATTATTTTAATATTGAGACTAAAAATCACAAAGCAACATTACAGAACTATAATAAGCAAAACAAGAAGCAATTTTAAGGCACTCTCTGCAGTGGCCCCCTTACTTTGCTGGCCTTGGCCTCATAGTAGTCAGATTCTTACATCTAGAATAGAATTGTCTCCTGGCCGTGAGTCCTTCGGAGAGAGAATTTTTATTTTAGTAATACATTTATGTTACTCTTTAGTTAATGTATAATGTTGGAAATTACTGTAGTTTCTTTTAAAAAAAAAAGAAATGTAAATTGTAATCAATCTGAGGCTGGATAAAACAATTTTAGTAGACTTGTTAATATCTAAAGATGAAGAATTTGGTTGCAAAGTCTGTCCTCTACTACTGAGTTGTACGTAAGAAAGAACTGTTTTTCACGTTCTTTCAGAAAGGCTGCCTATTTCATTCTGATAAAAACTGATGTCTCTGCCACATGTACTTTGGCAAAATGAAAACTAATCTAATAGAAGACACATTGCACCACAACAAATCAATAGCAATTAAAAACATCAGGAAAGGCTTATCTATCCTACGGTAACATTCTGCCAGTCAAAGTTGGACACAATGCATTTTGCAAAATTTGCAAGGTTAGCCCAGCTGCCTAGTTCAGTTTATCCAAATAATATCCAAAAAATATAGCCAGCACCAATGTTTATATTTATTTCAACCTGATTTTAGAATTGACTGGAAATAAACGAAAGAAGCTAAGAATAATAACTACTAAGACTAGAAATAGTGTTCCGGAAACAGTCCATTATGCTGTAGGTCAGAGCAACTTTTTATTATCTTATATTTTGCATTATTTTTTGTGATAGGTGAAGAGGAAATTTGGGAATATTATGATTCTTCTCAAGCATATTATGGATGCATGATAACTCTTATCTCCATCCCTTAGTGCAGCGATGGCGAACCTTTTTTGGCTCACGTGCCACAAGTGGGGGGAATGCAGGGGGGTCGTGTGCGGGCGTGCCGCACCCATAATGCAATGCGCGACCCCCCCGTGCGCATGCATGCACAACGCGCGACCCCCCTATTTTTACATGCTTTTTTCGCTCTCCCCAGGCTCCAGAGGCTTTATAGGAGCCTGGGGAGGGCGAAAGGAGCCTCCCCCACCACCCGGAGGCCCTCCGGAGGCTTCCCTGAAGCCTTCGGAGCGCTCAAAAGGATCCTCCGAGCAAACTGGAAGTGACTTCCGGTTTGCCCGGAGGGTTGTTTTAAGCATTCCGAAGGCTTCAGGGAAGCCTCCGGAGGGCCTCCGGGGGGGGGAGGCTCCTTTCGTCCTCCCCAGGCTCCTATAAAGCCTCTGGAGCCTGGGGGGGGGCGAAAAATGGCTTTTAAAAAGGTGAACTCAGCTGGCCAGCGCGCGCATGCGTGCTGGCCAGCTGACAAGGCAGCACCTCGCGTGCCCTGACAAATGGCTCCGTGTGCCACCTGTGGCAAGCATGCCATAGGTTCACCATCACTGCCTTAGTGTCTATTTTTTTCCTTCCTTCCATCCATCTATCCGCCCACCCACCCTCCTCCCTCCCTCCCTTCCTGTTTCCCTTTCAAATACACCATATCACTTTAGCTGAACAACTCTTATTGTACTATTGTGTGAACATTTGTCTTTAGTGATTATCATTTTTTTCCTATAATAATAGAATATAATTACAATATCATTAAGATCATCATATGAAACTTTTAAAAAGGTAAACCATATTAAAAATATGTCACCCAAATGAAATTCAGAAAATAGAATAGCCATGGTGTCACTGTGTGTGTGTGTGCGCGCGCGCATATAAAGCCCAGCTATCTAAAGAATACACTGTAAAAGAGAACTGAAACTCATAAATAAGTAAAATAATGATAATAAAGCAGCAGTCTTTTCCCCACTGGATTTAGAAAAATATTTGCTTCTCTGGAGATTTAATCATCTCAAGATTTTTCTGAAACAACAGAAGTGGTTATAACTTAATGAAGGTTAAAGAAGATCCTACTACATGGCCATACAGAGTTGCAGCAGAGCCTCCCACTATGATCAGGAACTATGAAATCAAGCACAGACTTCACTTAATATGTGTCAGCCTTACCATGTAGACAAAATAGGTAACACAACCACATAAACTAATTCTACTTTATTGTAAAACTGCATTACAATAGCTTTATCATCTTTTGGTTGACCATCTCTTTGCCCCATCTGTCAAAGTCATTCATACATATCATTATACTATATTTGACTATCAGAGGAGAGCAAAGTGTACTAGGAAACAATTTAAAAACATATATTTATGATAAATACTTTTTCTTCTGCATGGGTTTCTCCCATATTACCTCTTCTATTATTCCTGACTAGGGATCTCCAAACCTGGCAATCTTAAGACTTGTGGATTTCAACTTCACAAGCAATCATGATGGATGGGGAATTCTGGGAGTTGAAGTCCACAAGTCTTAATGTTTGGAGATCCCCTGTTTGGAGATCCCCTGCTCTTGACCACAAAAAGTCTATAGAATTAGGTCTGTAAAAACTGGGCTGCAATCATCTCCACTGCTACTAAATGGCTGCCAAAGAAAGTATTATTATTTATTTCTCTTTGCTATCGTCTATCTGGATCTTTGTAATCCATTTCTGGTAGCCTTAATACATCCCTTTATGTTTAGTATTTACATAGAAAATAGCTATGGGGTGAAATAAAGAGTGATTGAAGACAAACCTCTCACTCCTAATGTATTTTGTGTGGTTTTGATTTAGCTTAGTGAGAAAACCTACTGATGAAAAATGAAAAACACATGTAATGCTGATCATTATGCGTGAATCCAGGCCACAGTGTCTTGCTCAAGAAATGAAAACAAACTATAGGTGTTTCTTGAATTACAACAATCTTTCATCATCTCTTGAAATTTACAATGGTTCTAAATGGGGTTAACTTACAACTAGTTCTCAAGTTTCAGTATCCCTGCAGTCATGTGACTGTGACAGGTACACAGCATCCACAATTAGAACCTTGCAGTGACCCACAATCATGTAATCACAATTTCTGACATTCCCTGCTGGCTCCCCACGAGTGAAGTCAATGGAGAAGCTGGTCAGAAGTCATAGTCATGTGAGATCCACATCTAATGAATTATGCAGTCATCACTTAACATGGACAACCAGATGTGCAGGAACCTCTATTGTAAATCAGTGCAGTCCCATGATGTTGCTCTTTATGAGTACATGTATCTAGTCCCAATTGCAATTGTAAATCAAGGTCTAACTGTATAGACATAATTCATTATATGGAGCCAAATATGATCATGGGCACTGATTTTTTTAGAAACTGCAGCTGGTCAGTCTAGGAGAACAACAAAGTATTGTTAAGATATTCCTTTGCAATGGTTTCTTTTGGCATACTATACTCTTGAATTGCATCCTGCCACTCAACTATTAAAGGCAGTAGAAACTCTGTTAGGCAATGAGTTGGCAACAATAGGCACTAAATAAAGTTCAGCAAGGAGACATGGTGGCTCAGTGGCTAAAACACTGAGCTGGTCGATCAGAAAGTTCAGCAGTTCGGCGATTTGAATCCCTAGCCCACATAACGAAGTGAGCTCCCGTTACTTGTCCCAGCGTCTGCCAACCTAGCAGTTCAAAAGCATGTAAAAATGCAAGTAGAAAAATAGGAACCACCTTTGGTAACAACATTCTGTGCGCCTTTGGCATTTAGTCATGCCGGCCACATGACCACGGAGACATCTTTGGACAGCGCTGGCTCTTCGGTGTTGAAAAAGAGATGAGTACTGCCCCTAGAGTTGGGAACGATCAGCACATATGTGCGAGGGGAACTTTTACCTTTACCTTACCTTAAAGTTGAGCATGTATTATTTTTTTTAGAAAATGAAAGTGGAGTGCAATTCAGAAATAATAGACCAAGAAACACATACAGCTTAGTATTGTTAAAACAACTTTTTTTAAAGAAACAAAATCATATGCTATCATTCATCTTATTTTTATCCTTCTTATTATTTTTAACTTCAATAGCGTCAAATTCTCTGAGCTT